>NC_142574.1:15387500-15695000 GCF_041283825.1 Pyrus communis
CTGCTCGTAATAGTATCTCTCTAAGCTCTAGGTGGCAAGTGGGTGGGGGTGTCTTGATGAGAATTTGGGATGACCATTGGATTACATCATCGGCCCTATTTCAGTTTTTCTTACCCCAAACATGTGGGTTGTTCTCTCCAGACGTTTAATGAGTTAATTGACTATATTTCTTGAAAGTGGAATGCTAAGTTGTTGACTTTTTTTTTTTTTTTTTTTTTTTTGAGAAGGAAGTGAACTCTATTTAGTGTATCTTAGTGAGCATACGACAATCTGATGATTATCTAAATTGGCACTATGAAACAAACGACTGATTTACGGTGGAGAGTGTCTACCATATTGTGGGAGTGGTTCAACCTTGTTGCATTGGTTATCCTTTTTCCTCTGAATCCTAATTGACTTTCTATTTTCTAGACCAAGATTTGACTGGCCACTGTTCCTTCTAAGGTTAGAGTTTGTGTGTGGAGGCTCTATAACAACATTATCCCTACTAAATTAGATCTCACTAAGTGCCACATCATGATTGATATGTCGTGCGTGGTGTGTAACCACCATGAGGAATCAATCCTCCATTTATTAAAGGAATGTCCCTTTGCTAAATGTGTTTGATTGTCTTCCCACTTTGGTGGTTTGTTACGGGGTTCTTCCTCTTCATCATTCCTTTTCTGGGCTATGGTCATTGTGGAGCTAATCAAATCGGTGCTCTTTGAGTTTTTATGGTAATCTGATGGGCTCTTTAGGGAGCTAGAAATGAGATGTTGTGGAATAACAATTGTGATCCTCCTGATGTCATTGTGGCTCGAGCAATCTAGTGGTGGTAATGCTTTGTGTCTATTAATAAAGGGAAAATTTCCTCTCTTCCCTCTTGCCAATCTCCTGCAAAATGATGCATCCCTCATTCTGGACACCTCAAACTTAATATCGACTGCTTTTGGAATCGTGAGAAAATCTTAGAGGGATTTGGTTTAATTGTATGTAATGATACTGAGGGTTTTTTGGCTGCAAAATGTGGGAATTTCTTTGATGTTTCCTCCAATTAAAAGCTATGGCTATTAGAATTGGCTTGACTTGGGCACATGAAAGGGCCTCTACTAATATTTTATGCGAGTCTGATTTACTTCAGATTGTCAATGCACTGCGGGATTCTTTAGTTAATTTATCCTTGGTCGGGCAAATAATTGAAGACATCAAAATGCTCTCTCCAGCAGTTACTGAATCTTCTATTACCCACATTTTTCGTCAAGCCAACATGGAGGCTCATAGATTAGCTCGTCTCAGCCTATTATATGGCTTAATTTAGAGGGTAAACTGTCATTTAACCCCCTAAACTATTACATGAGTGTCAATTTCCCCTTGAACTTTTTTTTTCAGCCAATTGATCCCCTGGACTATGTTTAAGTGGCCAATTTTCCCCCTACCGTCAAGTTTTTTTAAGTGACCAATTTGCCCCCTATCGGCTTCACCACATCTTTTGGCAATAGGTGTCGAATTCCTACTAGGAGAAGGCATTAAAGAATCACATGACAATCTTAACTCTTGAAGCATACCCATCCGAAAATTGTACAAAAGATAAAAACTGCAAAAACTCTTTCCTCTTAACCGGTTTCCCCGAAAACAATGCAAACTTTTTTCTGGCTATGTCTCTGTCCCTCGTCATCCATAAACTTGGCCTAATGCCCATTTTTTCCACATCGATACGAGCTTTTATTGTGTCCTTTGTTTTTTCCTCGATGTCTAGTATAATTCTGACCAGTGTATCAAACACATTTTTCTCAACATGCATTACAACGATGTTGTGTCTCATCTTATGTGTCCAGTTTAGATGTGTTCGGTATTCTCCTATTTATGGATTTGCCCAATGGAGCAAAATCCAAACGATTCACCTGAGCCAAAATTTCATCTCCAGACCATTCTCTAGGTCATGGCCAAAGCTCTGTGCCATTGAAAAAGGTTGTCTCATTTTGACTCCACTCGTGGTCCCATGACAACCATCTACGATGCCTTAGGTAACAAATTTTTCCCGCGTGCTAACCAGACGTAGTGTTCTCTTTACAAACTGGGCATGCGTAATAACCCTTAGTGCTCCACCCAAACATCATAGCGTACGCAGGAAAATCGTTTATAGTTAGCATCACTCCTGCTCTCAAAGTGAACATCTTCCCAATAGGTTTATCGTACGTGGGAACACTGTTTTTCCATAAATCTTTTAGTTTATTGATCAACAGTTGTAAATAAACATCAATAGACTTGCCTGAATCTTCCTTATCAACAATGTCATCATCATATATTCTTTTTTCATGCACTTCCATGGCAGCAAATTATACGAAATTGTGAAGATTGGCCAATTGTTGTGGTTTTGGTTTAGAAGCGAGGTAGTAGGTTGAAAGGCAAAGATTTCTGGCCAAAATGTGGCAAAATAAACTTGTAGCCAGAGTTGGAAGACCTAGAGGGGACCGTTCTGGTTTGGGTCAATTTTCCAATAGTCGCCTTGGCCAGACAACGGAGAAGATTGGCGAGAACGGCTGAGCTAAGCACCAGAGTATGACCACTGGCCAGGGCTTCGACCACTGGCATATTCTCAACAAAACACTTGTTTGACCAGGTGCAACAAATAAATTTGTTGTACCAGTAGAATAGGAAGGCTTCGTGTTCTCCCTTCCGAAGACTTGCCTCTCCTCGGCCAGCGAAGTGGAGGATGAGGGTGCTATAGTTGAAGAAGTTCTTGTGTAGCTTCTAAACCTCTTCTTTCGAAGGCTCTTGACCATCTCGACTTAGTGTTTCGACAGCTCGATCGTCGAAGAACGCCTTAAGGTCGGGATTCGACGAGCATCCAAAGAGAGCGACATCTATCGGGATGCCAGAGGGAGGAGTCCTGAGAATAGTCGAGACATCAAGGATGGTAGGGCTGATAGGGCCAAAGGGAAGAACCATGGTGTTCGTGGCCAAGCACCAGAAACTCAGCGCTGCCATAAGGAGTTCTTTATCCATGGTTATCGAGATGGTTAAGTCTAATGGCAAATGACGTTTTCGCTTCTTCAAGGTCGAGACTCGATCGAGGATTAGCGGTCAATGACCTCAGAAACGAGGGGTGATGTTTGGACCTAAGATTATTAGGTTGGGCTGAGTATGGAATTGTTCTCGACCCAGAAACTTTGCTCAAGGATTTCTACAAACCAGCCGGTTTATGGGCCGCCTAACTAAAGTCGGCCAAGCCCTGTTTGGGAAAAAATATTCCATATGAATAGGAAGTAGGTGGGCCCTAGTGTGAAATGGATGAATGAAGTGGTTAAGTCCTGATGCAGTAAGAATTCTCGGCCAGATAAGTATATCGGAAAGTGGAAGTGAGTGTGGCCTAATAAGAGGGTGAATTCAAAATCCTAACAGAAGTAGGATTGGCCGAGATAGGATGGATTGGGGTAAGGAGTCCTAGTTCGAGTATGGTTAGGATTTGTTCTTGCTGTTATAAATAAAAAACATAGTGTGCAATTCAGGGCCTCCCTGCGCAAACCTCTCAAACAACTTGAGATTTTTTATTTTCTTTTTCTGCCAATACATCTTCAGTTTGGATAAACAGCATTGTGGAGGCAACCGGTGAACATCTTCAGTTTGGATAAACAACACTGTTGCCGTAGAATCAATCGACCAAGGAGCATCTTCAGTTTGGATAAACAGCACTGCATCGAGGCTGACTGGTTATCTATCCAAGTGTCGGTTGAGAAGGGTTTCCAGATTCTTGTTGGCAGAGGTCATCTTATTAGCCTTCTTGGCGAAGTAAGGTGTTACAAGTTACGACATTTGGCACATTAAACGCCGAGTGATTTTATAATTGGATACTCACAAGTGAGTTTCATTGTTTGGCATTTTGGCTGCCGAACTACATTTACCATCAAGACATACATTACCTTTGAGTACTTATGTCCATATAGTCTGGTGTCGATTCAACGTGCTTATACTCTTACGAATATAATCACTGTGACCGAATCCAGCGTCGACGATTCGTGAACTTCGCAGAATTAGTAGCCTTGTCTTCAGGCTCGAGAATCCAAAGGTCGAGACTTGTTCATTCCTCGGCCGCAATCGCAAGATCAAGAAGTCAGCAACGCGCTCAACGCAACATCAACAAATTTTACTCCTCAGCCGAGCTCGGCCGACGAGTTGGCACGCCCCGCATTCAACCAAAAGACGTAGTGAGCTTATTAGTTACTCGGCATGCGCGCCACGTAGGTTTTGTAATTTTTAGAGTCAACAAGGAGATATTATCTTGTAATTATTCTTACTTGTTTACAGTAGGATTGTATATGATTATATATACCGTTGAATGAGAAGAATAAAATACATTATTACCGGTAGCACAGCCAAGACAGCGATGGGTTTTCTGCCCCACGTATTTATATAATTTAACACATATTCTATTTATAGATAATGTGGTACATGGACAACTATATGGACTGACGGTCATTCCGGATAACGCTTGCATCCTCTGTATTACCGCGGCTAATCTTAATCACATAAAAAAAAAGAGGGGATATGGCGAAATTGGTAGACGCTACGGACTTAATTGGATTGAGCCTTCAAAGCAATCTGTTCTGAAGTAAGCATTGTGATAGAGACTTATTATTTAAAAGGTGTAAAGCAAATATGTTGTTTAACGTTCTATAATTTATAGAAAAATAAATAAAATAAACGAAACTTTAATGAAAAGCTTCTGGTATTGTTCATTTTAACGAAAAATCATATTTTTACACTAAAAAGTCAATCTTGGTACTATTCACTTTATCCTTTATTTTGTCATTTTCGTTAAAACTTCAAATTTTCAAATATTTTTTATTAGTTTTTCTTAAAATAAAAAGGTTTGTATTGGTATTTAGGAAGTCCTAAATTGGTAGCCGTTACTGAATGTAGATTCCACGGTTATCCAGGCTTCCGTAATTAATTCAAAAAACAGTGTGTACGTATGAGCGTATACGGTGATTGATGCTAGCTTTAGCTAGCACCTTTTAATAGACATGTTAGGTTCGGTGTGTTGTAATAAATCCATATGGCGATTTGTCAAAGTGGGCACACTTCACTGAAAAGCCGCTTTGACTACTTCTAAATCTCAATCTTCTTGTTGAGACCAATTCAACATATAAAATTCAACTTGTGCTTGACAGCTATCTTATGTGGAATCATACAAATTAAACTAACTTTAGCATTAAGGTCTTGGGTCCATATTTGGGAGTTTATCTGCATACTAAAAATAATAATTTAAATCTAAGGATTTCATTACATCCTCTAAAATGAGAAAAACATTATTACGTACGAGCATTCGGATCACATGTTTTGTTTGGTTATACACAAAAAAAAATCTCTTTTATTTTAATCATTCCCTCTTAATTGATTGTGACCTAGGCCTAATAAAAATTGAATATGCAAGTTTTTCTAGTGTATACTTCATAACACATTCCTTAAAACAAATGATTAGCAAAAGGGACCCATATGCTCTACAAAACCCAGAAAATAGGTGTGAAAGCTAAGATGCTTCTCTCCATGAAAGTCAAGAACTTCTATATAATAAAGTGTGAGAAAAAGGGTCAGGATCCTCTCCTAAACAAATGGTGAGGATTCTTCTGACCAGGCTCATCGGATCGTTCAAATTTTATCCAACGGCTACAAATTGGGGACTCCTCTAAACGTTATAATAATTGTAGCCGTTGGATAAAATCTGAACGGGCCGATGGGTCTGATCAGGGCGATCCTTACCATTTGCTTAAGAGAGGATCCTGATCTTGACATCACCACATATACTTACTGCTATTGGTGCAATAAACTGTGGCGAAATCCAACGTGATTAATATTCAAAAGAGAAAACCAACTTCCATTTTACAGTTGATTACATGCATATAGTGTCAATTGTTCCACTTGTTTGACTAAATTTTAGGTGTAACTCGAACATCATTATATGATATTATTGTTGTTTCATTTAAATTATGTAACATATGATTTTTTAAATATATTGTGTAAATAAGACATATTAGTTCTCTTGTTCATTCATCTTATAACTCAAAATGCTAACATCATCCGACAATGTTCTCTTGGGTTATCTGTAATATTGTTTGGGCCCAAAATAATATTGTTGGGCCGAGCAGCAGGTTGTGCTCGGCCCAAGGCTGTCAAATGCTATGGGCCGAGTGATAAATCCCGGGCCAGTTGGCAGGGTCGGTCGAGTCCTATCCTAAGAAGTAGCCCAGATAAACAGAAAGGGTCGAGGAAGTCCTGGTGCGACCAGGATTCCCGGCCGGCAGAGAATAAAGCCTCGAAAAAGGGGAAAATTCAAAGTCCCAGTGGGAGTAGGTTTGTTCGAGGTAGAGTTGAAACGGGACAAGGACTCCCAATCCAGATAAGGATGCAATTCGGTTTCAAGGAATGAGGTGCTATAAATATAAGAAATCATGCAACAAAAGAAAGGACCTTCGATTCAGCATACAATTGCCCTGCGCAAAACCTCTCAAATACCTTGAGATTTTTTTCCTTTTCTTTTTCTGCCAATACACCTTCAATTTGGATAAACAGCACTGTGGAGGCACCCGGTGAGCACCTTCAGTTTGGATAAACAGCACTGCTGCCGCAGAATCAGCCGACCGAGAAGCACCTTCAGTTTGGATAAACAGCACTGCGTCGAGGCCGACTGGTTACCTATCTAAGTCTCGGCCGAGAAGGGTTTTCGAACCCTTGTTGGTAGAGGTCACCTTACTAGCCTTCTCGGTGTAGTCAGGTGTTACGAATTGCGTTACTCGGCGTACTGGACGCCGAGTGATTTTATGATTGGATACTCGCAAGTAAGTTTCAGAGTTCGGCATTCCGACGGCCGAACCACATTTACCATCAAGACATACATCACATTTAAGTACCTGTGTCCATATAGTTTGGTTTCGATTCGACGTGCTTATACTCTTACGAATATAATCACAGTGACCGAATCGGGCTCCGACGATTTGTGAACTTCGCAGAATTAGTAGCCTTGTCTTCAGGCTATAGAACCCAGAGACCGAGAGTGTTCCTTCCTCGGTCGCAATCGCAAGATAGAGAAGTCAACAACGCGCTTAACGCGACATCAACGAATTTTACTTCTCGGCCGAGTTCGGCCGACGAGTTGGCACGCCCTGCATTCAACCGAAGAACGTAGTTAGCTTATTAGTTACTCAGCCTGCGCGCCACGTAGGTTTTGTAATTTTTAGAGTCAACAAATATATATATATATATATATTAACAAACGATATTATCTAGAGCTTAAACTCATAATAAGTTAGCAGTAATGTGGTTCAAATTCGCTTTTAGCAAGAATCGAATCTAAGATCTCTATCTTACAAGTGAAGAGGAATAAGTAGCCAACGTATTTTGTTTAGCCAAATGCAATTTCAAACCAATCCATTGTGATCCTACGCGTATAGCCGCCTAACCTTACTGATATAATTTAGATTTGTTTTGAGGGGGGGAAGGAAAAAAAAAAAAAAAAAAACTCAAAGCCATCGCAATCCCACCAGATCTCCCACGACACGCCATTATATCATATTGCGAAGTCAAATATGAAAACCCTCCAATTCAAGGGACCGTGCACGGAAACTACCCTCAAGCCCCCACGAAACCCTAATATCTTCCCACAAAGAAATGGCATAAGCGTCATTCCGCATATATTACCTGCCTCGTATGCCCTACCCAGTTGTCTGTGTATATAAAGTCTTTGCTTCCTAACTACTTTGTATACCACACATAAAGCGCAATACATATCTAAGGAACAAAGTGCTTTTTCAATAATCTGCAACAAGACAATAAGCAAAAGCAAGAGATCGTCTGGCAAGTTACGGCAAAAAAATGGAAGGTTTGATTCCATTTCTTCTTCATGCAATCAAGAAGCAAAGGCCTCAGCACAAGTTCAGATCGTTTTCTGTTTCTGAGAGCAACTCCAACCGTAGCTACCATCTTCTGATGAGCGGCCAGGATTCATTGGAGGGCTCGTCTCACCGCCGGACACGGTCGGAATTCCAGCCTCCCACCTTCAATAAGCAAGAAGGCGGTGTTTCCGCTGTTGCTCCTTCGGTGCTCGTTGGATCGAAGATGGGGTCGTATCCTTACCAAGGCTCTAATGTGGGCATGGCTAGAAGGAAGTGATTGATATGTTCATCCCAAATATTTCATTGATTTTTTTCTTGCTTTGGTTTGGGGTTTCTTTTGTGTTTTAAAGTAGGAACAAAGTGTTCAATGGTGCAGCTTCAATCATAGTGTTTTAAAGCAGTTCAGTTCCATTTAAAAGTTCAATGTGTTAATAAAATTAGCATATGATGTTATTTTGATAATGTTGGTGAAATTGAAATTTAGTGTTTATTTGAAATTTTATCTCGCATAAGATTTAAAACCATTTTCATCAGAATGATTATGTTCCCTTCACTGGGACGTTCGGGTTTTAACTATGATCGTTTTGATTCGGGTTGTACTCGGAGCTACGTCTTGCGATTTTCTTCTCTTACCAAAAAGAAAAAGAAAACCCTGCCCGGAAAAAAGCACTGGATAAGAACCATGCCCAAGAAAGAGCACTAGATAGTAACCATGCCCAAGCAAGCAAAGTGGTTTGTCCTTTTAGTATATAAAATTATTGAATTGTGATTTGGGCTATCATCTATGATAGCTTTGTGTCGTAATTAGATTACCTTTCATTTAGGCTAAGGGTTCGTTTGTTGGTCGGACCAGGATTGTCTTCCCTTCATTTTTCATCTTCTTCCATCCCCTCCTACTTTCTCAGCCGTTCATTCCAACTCACTTAGGTTCTTTAATGCCCAATTTTCTGTCTTTACCACAACCACCAAGGCTCAGCCTGAGACAGAGCTCGAGCCCAGACCCGTCAGGGTTAGAAGAGTCCTCAGAAGGCATGGCAAAATTCTCCTCCTTGGACAGCGGTAACTTGGTTAACGACGCACTTGCAGAACCTCCACTATCTACTGAAAAATACAAAAGAAAAGCTTCCTCCTTTCCACCTCAAATCCAACCAAAAAGCTCACAGGATCACAACTCAAATGGTGACTTTTATAAAATTTGTAGCTGGAGTGATTGCATAAAAGGGAAGATGATATGATTTTTACCACTGCAAAAGTAGGGATAAAAACAGTTAAAATACTTGCAAAAGAACAAAGTAATTGTAATAAGAATGCTCATGTAATGTCGTTCCCACAAGGATTGAATGAATAATTTCTATTTAAACTAATTCTTAGGTAACTATTTAAAACAAGGTTTGGAAAAGATTGATTTTGTGACCTAAAATATTAAAAAGATAAAAGAAACTGGCAAAGTAAGAAAAACTCAAGAAAATAGTTTTGAATATAAATTTAAACACTAGGGTGGTCTGCCGTCACCTTAACAATCTTATGTAATTATACCAATTATTCATGAATTACACATGCAACTTTGAAGGTTAGGTTTTCTTAACGCATACTAATTCTCCTCGTGATATTCAAGTAAGAACGTATATCTAACATGCAATTCGTCTGTGATATTCAAATCAAATATGAACATGCAAGACTCATTAAGTTTTGTGAAAACCTTTTGAAAAACCATGCAACCCTTAAGAGCGTGATATTTGCTTTAAGTGAAATTACAATTATTAACCACAAGAAGCAATACTCAATCCTCTGGTGATATTCCGACCGATTTGCATTCGACTACTTATTTAAACATCCTAATGGTAGCTAAACATTAAGACATAGAGATAGCTTAAACATAGTGATTAATAATTCAAAGTATGCACACTAATATTATAAGCAATTGAATAAAGACTACATGACACATCCCGATCGAAATCAAGACGTGATGGTCGTCACGTGAAGGTGACATAGCCATGTGCACGGTGCGGAAGCAATATTAATATAAGAAATGCAAATAAATAAAAACCCAACTAACTAGAGTACTAGATAAGATAAGGTGCAAGACGAAATAAATGTGAATTCACAACCAGAGCATAAGTAGCCTAACTGCAGTCCAGCATGACGATTACTAATTATATAATAGTAAAGGTAAACCTACAATGGTGATAATCTGTCAAAGCTGCCATGGATTCCTCGCAAGCCACCAAAAAGCACTCCTAACTAGAACCTGGAGGGGCGCAAAACAGAAAATGTGAGTGGGCAAAAACAAAGTTTTTCAAAACCATTTCATTTATCAAATATTGTAACCCTTCACCGTAAAACCTGTATAATTTCCCAGAAAATAGAATACATATCTATACCACAACCATGCTCAAAATATCAAAATTCACAAATATGCCATGTCAGATATATCAGCAATAAAATATGTAAGCCAGGTGATATAAATCAATGTAAATGATATGTCAGCCGGAGTCACCTAACGTGACCTGTACGGTCGAATCTAGAGCTTATCCATCTGGCCGGAGTCACCTAACGTGACATGTACGGCTCAAATCCACATCTTAACAAATATACATGCACACGAGTCGGAACCACCTAAAGTGGTATGTACAACAGAACTGGGTGTAAATAAATACACTCAAGTGCTACGATCACGTGAAGACTGTGCGGATAATTGCGGGTCACCTACGAGTCGGAACCACCTATAGTGGTCTGTACGACATGACTGTGCACCTAACTTGGATCCAAGATGAGCGTATGGTGCGAGAAGTGAACATCACGTGAAG
This sequence comes from Pyrus communis, assembly GCF_041283825.1. NCBI lineage: Eukaryota > Viridiplantae > Streptophyta > Magnoliopsida > Rosales > Rosaceae > Pyrus > Pyrus communis. The sequence continues at coordinate 15,398,176 of NC_142574.1, forward strand.
GACTGTGCCCTAACTCTGGGCGGGAGCACTAACACCGGGGTTTAGGTTTATGAGCTCTCAACACATCTCACATAATCATCAAGTAACATAAACAATCTACAACTCACCTGGTACTTACCTGAGCGTCCACCGTGTCAAATCACAACATGCACACTATATTAATTCAATGATCTACGTATAAATCAATATGCATGGCATTTCTAAACATAATTTCATTTAAATCGATTTTCTAGGAAAAATCTCAAGTATATAGATATATACGGAAAACCAAAAGCCCACTCACTGATATGTGGAAGGGTCGTAGCCCCAAGCCTCGATTGACTACACTTGTCCTGAGGATAGGTCTCACCTATATGCGAAACAACTATATAAATGTTAATTTAAAGCACATAAGCGAAACTAGCTAATAACTTCTCATACAATGCTCAAAATGGGGTGTTTGAATATACCAACGTGATCTACTCAACACCACAAACATCCCCATTGGACCACCCACGCGCCGCCACGCTCCAGCAAGGGCATGGCCAAACGCACCCCCACGCGCAGCCAACCTAATGGAAACTTAACTGCCGTTAAGAATATTCCTAACGCCGCTAATCGCCGTTAGGAATATTCCGTTAAAGTTGACGGAATATTCTCCTTTCTTCTCCGGTGGATCGCTGGACTCCGCCGCCGGCTGCCGTCTGTGTCACCGGAAACTAGAAAATTTTCTAAACTTGATATCTCCGCCATTTCTCAACCAAATTTCATAAAATTTGTCTCAAATTGAAGCTCTAAACAAGTAGAACACATTCTTACCTTTCAAAGTCCTAAAACCAATAGAAAAATGACCGAAGAAATCCTTGAAAACTGGCTAATCCTGCAAACCCATAACCAAGCTCATTTTGACGTCCAAACTTAACCAAAACTAACCTAACATGCTAGAGAAGACTAATGATTACCTTTGTAAGTCTTAAAATCTAGTATAACCTCGACAATCACATTGGAATGAAATCGACTCCTCGCCGAAGTTCAAAGTTTTGGGGTTCTCGAGGTCCTTACTTCGAGAACTGGTATGTACAAGTTCGTGAGACCACGAGGGAAGTGATGGTACCTTCCAAACACTCGATCTGTGAGAGTAATGTAGGTTTGGAGGTTGGTCAATCAATGTATGGACGGAGAGAGTTCGAGAGAAAGAGAGAGAAAGATGCAGGTTGCACGTGTGTGCGAGTGCGTGCATGTGTGTCCGGATTGGGCACCTAAAAACCACCCTAAGCTCTAATTAGGCTGCATGCCAAATCCATACAAAACAATACCAATTTCCAATTGGGTCCAACAAGGTAGGATATGAAATAATTGGTCTCATTCCTTAGCCCAATAACACACACCACACAACGTTCAAGGGCAAAATAGATATTTCACACTATCAATAAAAATAATTCGGGACGGGTTGTCACACTACATATTCATACTAAGGCTCGTGGCCTGGCCCTAGCAAAAGAAAGTTAGTTATGAATAATCATAAAACAAAATGAATTTTATTGAAATAGAAAAATGATAGAAAACACCTTGTAAATAAACTTGAATAATCAAAAGCTCTCTACGTCAAGTTATCCAAAATAGTGCATTGTGAACCCTAATGGCTAAATAGCATAATTTATCATACTAGAGAATAAAATCCTTCCTAGAAAAGGTCTTCTAAAAACTAGGAAACATAATAGAATAAGATATCTAGGAAATACATTTCTAATCAATAATGAGAAATTTGTCCAGCCACAAAACAGCCACGTTTATGGACCTTTAGGACACCAAAACAAGCCCAAAACGACTTGACTTAAAGCTTGAGATGTCCTCAACATTATCTCCAAAAGACCTCGAACCCCAAAGACACCATCTTCGACACCAAAAAACCCCAATAAGCCCAAAACATCACTTTGATAGCACTGCGCACCGGTCTTTTATTTCATCGCCATAAATTATCCGCCTGGTAGAAAAATCTGAAACTTTGGCATGATCAAGTTGAGAGAATCAAAACACCCTCCAATTAGAATAACTCCAAAATTCATCCGTTTGATCATTTTTTTGCTCAAGGGGAAGTTGAATGTCCTAGATTGAGAATAATATAACAAAGTAACAAAATTCTCACAAAATAATCAATAAATTAATACTAAGATTAGAGTAAAATGTATTGTATAATATCGACTCATCAGGAGACAAGGCATCAATAGGAGGGTGGGAAAGGCACCGAAAGAGGCAGGAAAATGGAGCTTAATGAAATGTGAATATTGTTGGTGATGTGACAGAAATTGAAGATTTAAATTAACTTGGCATAGAATGAACAATTAAGAAAGTAAGAGGGGATGAAAGCAGATTATAAAATGAGGGCTTTTCCTCAAAGTTTTGGGCCCCGTAACCTATTTGATTGAGCTCTTAAAATATATTTTTGACAAAATCCGTTAGCCCAAAATTGTGAGTTTGAGCACTAGTTAATTCCTTACAATATGGTATTAACGATGTACTAACATGATATTAACAAAGAGAAACTAATAAAAAAAATGTTTAAAAAAAAAGTAATGTTAGAGAGATTATATGTATAGAAAAAAAATTACAAACTAAATAATGTCTCACCAGTAGAAATGAACACGTTTATCAACGCTTAAGTAGTAATCCAAACATCAACTTTCATGTCATTTAGTTTACAAAATTTAGTCTCCCTAGCATTACTCAATTTTAAATCTTTATCAAAAGTTTGCAGATGTTTTTATTTGAAGGTTATGACGAAATTAACTCGATATCACACCAACCCAAGCAAAGTAACTTATCGAGTTTCTAATTTTGCACATGACGGCAAGTCTTTGCCCGTTTAATCTCACTCTCTCTCTTTCTCGATTGATATTTTTATAAATAGCCACTATTTCTAAATTGATATATAAAGAAAGTCATTGTTTTTACATAAGCTCAAAGGAGTTTTTAAGTTTTAGTGATTTTTACATTTTCCTTTTGAGTTGTAAATCATTGTTAATATATATTAATTTTGAGTTGTCTGTTACTTTCTTTATTATAGTTGTAAAGGATTTCATGCTCGTCAATTCTTTGTAAGAAGCTTTAATAAAAATGACTTACGCTAAGTTGAAATTTAATTAAAAAAAAAACAAAATACAATATAATAAAGACAAAAACCAAAGCTTTATGAGTAGAAAATAAGCCCACATGCAAAGATTTTTTTTTTTTTTTTTTTTTTTGCCAATACCCCTGATGGAAGCCTAACAATAAGGTCCTACAAAGTCACTTAGGACTTTATATGCAGCCTCAACTGCGATAGACTTGTTGCAGTAAGAAAGTTGAATTTTCCCAATACGCTCTAACCTAAGTGAAAAGTTTTGTCGGGGCCACACTCCCAAGATACTGTTGTGATGGTTTCAGAGAGCCAAACTATCTGTTGAGCAAAAACTGTACAAGAACTGTAAACAAATAATTCACTTTACATAATTTTATTTTCGTTCATTTTTTTTAGAGGATTTTATTAATTTGAGTTGGACTCATTTTAGATTATGTGCCTATTAATTATAACTCTTCATTTTAAGAACAAAATACCCTTTGGTTCTAACATGAAATATATGAATTTTGAGGGTTGGTGTTTTTGTTTGACTTTGACTTTGTGGCTGCATTTAAGTAAAAGGCCTAAATTGCCCATGTACCTCTGTTGAGAGATCACGCTGGTCGTAGTTCTTTGGAATGGATTTAGAATTTTTGGTGAATGAACAACCCACTAAAATATGGAAAAGAATTTGGTATTTAGATTTTGCGGTTGCATCCAAAATGTGAAATTAGATTGCCTACGTATTTGTCTCCTGGTTCATGAGAACCTCAATACAAGCTTTGGACCTTTGGTGAAGAATTTTCACAGTAACAGAAAAGGAAACATTATTCCAAATCTAGCTCAAAAGCAGGCACAGTGCACAATTCAATTACTTTCTAACACGGAAAATGTTACAAGAATATTAAACGAGTTCTAACACTAATGACTTAGATAATGGAAACCAATACATATTTAAAACCCTTAGATCTGCTGGGGATATTTTGAATAAACTAGAACCATTTTCATACCAGATAGCCACATCAGTTTACTCCCAGAGACAGAATCTCGCATTGAAATATCTAAGCCTAGCATCTTAAGGTATAAGATCATGGGTCTCTCTGCGAATTGCAGATTAGTTTCGGGCTTGGATGCAAAAGAAGTATCCATAAAGTCGTATGCAATGCTTCTTAATTTAACAGGAGCTCAAAAAAGCTCTAGGCAAACTTGGCATTTAATCCTGAGTTACGAATCCACCACCAAATTGGGAAAAATATGATTTCAGATTTTGTTCTGTTCTTGTTTTTGGGTTAGGAACAAAAACTTGGAAACAAGACACAACACATCGGGGAATCCGTAGTTGATCAACTGTAAAAATAAAAAATAAAAAATAAAAACCAAATAGCTAAAATATTTTCACGAGTAAACAAAATTATCAATTATACACATGAAAAGTCTCCAAAATCTAAAGTCTTCGAACTCAATACTATTATTATTTTTAGAACTGAACACGGACTATTTCTAGTATTGAGCAATAACACTACCACTATTTCCAAAACTTAACACTGGCTATTTTTAAAACTCAAAATTAATTATTTCTAGAATTGAACACTAATTAGTTTTAGAACTAAAGACTGATTATTTCTATAAGTGAATATTGGCTATTTCTTGAACTGAACACTGGTACTATATTATTTCGTAAACTGAACATTGATTTCTAGAACTGAACACGAGTACTATCACTATTTTTGAAACTGAACAATAATACTATCATTATTTCTTAAATTGAACACTGACTATTTTTTAATCTGAACATAGTATTATCACTATTTCTTAAATTGAACACTAGTACTATCACTATTTTTGAATTGATTACGGATTATTTCTTAAACTGAACACGGCACTATCACTATTTCTTAAACTAAACACTAGTACTATTACTATTTTTAAACTGAACATAGATACTATCTCTGTGCCTTGAACTTGTTTATCTCAGAGCTTGTAACATGAAAACCGACCAACGCATCCACGCCACTTTCACCCTGGTAAGATGAAAACACGAGGAATATTAGCCTTATGCAACAACATTCCAATGAGTAAAGTGGATTGTCAGCATAACAGGCACAAAGTTGTCCACAGTAACGGAACAAGCTTAAGTTCCTAAGGGGACTGAAAGCATCCAAGAACTTGAATAAAGCACCTAGCCTCGCTGGAATGGCAAACTGGCAAAGGATCTCATTTTCGAAAGAGGATGATCGACCTCCCACCTGAAGCATATAACCGGAAACTTATAGGATCAAAATCTTGACTGTGAACCATTTTGGGGAAGCAAATAAAGGAAACAAAATATGGACTTGTCATTTCCTAAATCTCATGTTACATGTATGTTTAGAAACATATATCACACCATTTCATGGCACCCAAGTCGATAGATAGAAGAAAGAAAAAACAACGCTTTGTGAACCAACAAGCCTCAACATAGCACCCAAGCCTCAACAAGCCTCAACAAGCCTCAACAAGAAAGAAAAAACAACGCTGGGTGTTAATTAGGTTAAAACAGAAGTTCGAACATGACTGAGTGAACCAACAAGCCTCAACATGTCATTACACATCAAATTTTGTTACTGTTTCTGCATCGATTTGATGCTTTTAAAAACGGAGATATGTAATTGGTGTCTATTCAGAATGAAAAAAATAAAAATAAAAAGGGAAAAGGTAAGGAGATTGATTACCAAAAATTTGCATTTGCTGCATCACTTCAATGCCTGATTAGCTATCCCCGTACTCAGCCAAATACGCATTTTTTGTTCTACTACTGAATAGCTCTAATTAACACCCAGAGCCCCCAAATCTCAATAAAAAAGATCACTAACTTCAAATGAGTAATTGATTAACAACAAAGCAAAACAAGAATGATTGATTTGAAATTAGAGAAGAAAAAGGGAACCGGAAAATTGAATAGGAATATCGAATTGGGAGATTTAACTGCAATCAGTAGATGATCGAGGGAGCTCTTGATCGACTGGAACTGAGCAAGATAGTTCGCCATGTTCGACCTCGATCTTCGCCAGACCTATGCAATTGTTCATGATCCATACAAAGAGAGAGAAAGAGACATATACATACATGTATTGAGAGAAAGCTGAGCGAGATGGTGGTTGTAATTATGTGGGTTTGCTCTCTCACTGTGTAATGGAAGAACTGGAAACTCATTAATTCGGCCTATTTATTTTGGACTAGTTTGATGTTGGATTTCTTTTAATTATTAAATAAAGTTATTAAAATGCTTTTGATTAAGGTTTAAAGTTTGAAACTCTTTTATTTGGTTTTTCTTTCTTTATATGGTGTTGATGCATTTTTGGTTCATCATGCATGGCATAACAAAGTGACTTGTAAAAATGCAATTCAAAATTCGTTGGTGGTATATAGACAATAATTGTACGAGATGGTGCTTCTATATAATTTGAGTGATTTTATTTTAGTTTTAATAAATGAGAATGGTTTGTTTTGTTATAGAATGCTGATTTTTTTTTTTAAAAAAAAAAAAATTGGATTTTATTAATGTACTTGGATTATTGAGCCAGATTATATTTCATAAATGAATAATTGTGATCTTTAGTTATTAAACATGTATGTGTTTGGGCTCAAAATAACAGTTTGGACCGAAAATGGGCTAACCTAAACTCAAAAGCTAGATTTCTCAGCCCAGTAAAAATCCCTCATGCCACAAAGCTTTTAGCCCAAGAAAGGGTTGATTGGATCGAGTCTTTATGAAAATAGGACTGTGTGGCGATTAAGATCAGATATGACTCGGTTAAGTTCTAGGCAAGTTGAAATTGCTAAAGATCAGGATAAAATCCTGATTAAATGCAAATCCTAATTCAGAACCCAGTTAAACCAAAGAAGCTGAGACTAGATGAAGATGAACTTCGGCTAAGGAAGGGAAAAAGAAAGAATATTTAGGACTCTATTCAGCAGACTTGTTTATCCTTAAGGGGCCTCTTCAACTCAACAAACAAACTCTACACGAAAACTTCGCTCTACACGAAACCTTCTCACAACCTAAAGGAAAATACTAATTATCCTAACTCCTCTGTGAACACATATTCATTTAGTTGGAATATCACTAGGATGACAACCAACAACATGTTTAGTTCGTTGGAGCATCACCTGGAACATAGAACTAATTGCTTTGGAAAAGGATGACCAGTCTCGGAAGTTCCCTAATAAGAAACAAAAGTATTCCAGTACTTTTATGAGTAGTTTCATTAATCCTTTTTTCATGATAGGTAAGGCAAAGCGCTTTCTTTTAAGAATGTATCTGGTTCCATCTTTCTTTCGTTAGTTAACCCACCTTTTTCTAAAAGGGATTGTAGTAATTCAGGTTGTACACTTTTTGGAATGGCTCTCTCATATTGAGAGATTCTGTCCAGTGGCACTCGATCACAGAATCCATTGATAGCTGCATAAATGACTAGAATTTGTTTTTCAATTGGAAGTGGTGCATATTGTGGTTGTTTACCTTCACCTTGGTGGAACAACACTACTTCTAGTTTAGTTGGTTATCTATCCAAGTCTCAGCCAGCGAATAATCTTTGATTTCCTCTCGAAAGAGGTCACTTTATTAGCTTCCCAGCAACATGAAGTATTTTATGATTTGTTACTCTCAAGTGCATTTTGCAGTTCGACATTCAGACGGCCAAACCATGTTCACCATTAAACACTTATGTCCCTTGAGTATCTTTGCCCCTAAAACCTGATATCGATTCGACACACTTATATTCTTACTAATATAAATAAGGCAGCCGAACCTGGTGCGGAGATTCTGTACTAAGTGGTGAACTAGGCAACCTTATCTTCAAGTTCTAAAACCCTAGGTTGAGAGGTGTTCCCCTCAGACGTAATTGCTCAAGTGCAAAAGTCAGCAGTGCATTCGACACACCACCAAATCTATTATACTCGCCCGACCCAACTCTGTTGCGAGTTGGCACGCCCGCATTCACAAAGATGACGTAGTTAACTCATAATTACTCAATCTGTGCAATATCAATGTATAAGTATATTTTTATAAAGTTTGAATCAAACTAGGTTTTTAACTATAATAGTGTTGTGCCACTTAGTACTACCATGTAGGTGGTATTCCTCTTCACTTGTAACTGAAAAGGCCTTAGATTCGATTATTATCAAAGACAAATTTGAACCATATCATTGTTAACTCATTGTAAGGTTAAAACCACCTCCTTCTCTTCCCTTAGTACAAATAATATAGTAGTTGTTCAAAAAAAAAAAAAAAAAAAAAAGACTATATAATATTGTTGTGAAGGGCTTTTTGTGAATGTACCGTCTCTAAATTCGTATTTGAATACAAGCAGGTGCTGCTTTTCAAACGCTCTTCCACGTTGTCCTTCCCCGACGCATGATTTCACAGCAGAGCCATAAGCCACACTCCGACTCCATTGCTGCAACACCCAAACCAACATTCAAAACTATGCAAAGCGCGCAAAATACGACGGCGTTTCGATCAATCTTCGACGCCGGAGAGCTGAATTCGGAATTGGAAAAGTCCGGGGTCAAGCCCAGCTTCATCCCCAACTTATGGAAGCAGGTGATCCAAAACCCTGATGCCCAATTCGACCAAATTCCATCTCTGCCCTCGGCAGCGTATCCTCTCCTGACCTCCAAATTCAAAACCCTAACCTCCTCTGTCCACAAGGTCATGGACTCCTCAGACCAACTCACCACCAAGCTCCTCATAAAACTGCAGGTTTGCCCCATTTCTTATGTTGCACACAAACTGTTCGATAAAATGCCTCTGTGAAAAAACTCTCGCGTTGTTTTATGTTTTTGTTAGAATGGGGCTCTTGTGGAAGCTGTGATTATGCGATACGACAGCCGCTTGGGGAGGTATGATGGGAAGCCCCGCCCTGGTGGTCCTAGGTCCACCTTGTGTGTATCATCTCAGGTATCAAGTTATGAAATTTTTCGTTTTCGTGTTGAAATTGCGGGAATTGAATGTTTATGTTGATGTTTGTAGGTTGGTTGCAAAATGGGTTGTACTTTCTGTGCTACTGGGAGTATGGGGTTTAAGAGCAATCTGACCTCGGGGGAGATTGTGGAGCAGTTGGTTCATGCTTCTCGCATTGCGCCCATACGCAATGTTGTGTTCATGGTAATTGCTTTTCCTTACTGGCTTAGGGGTTGTATTAAGTGACATGGATATGGAGGAATGGAGGAACCATTGAACTTTTGACATTTGATTTTGTGTATTCTTGTCAGGGAATGGGGGAACCTTTGAATAATTATGGTTCCTTGGTGGAAGCGGTTCATGTCATGACTGGATCACCATTTCACTTGTCGCCTAAGAAAATTACTGTATCGACGGTAGGCATTGGAAACTACCATTATGTCTAAGATCTTTTTCTCTGCCAAAATACTATTGCTTTCGGCATTAAGATATGGTGGATCTTAATAACTTTCTCCTACTGTTCTATATGATTCCATAATCAAATTTTTGTAGTCTTATTTTTTAGATTTGGTGGATCTTAGTAAATTGGGTAGCACGTAGTACCCTTTTACTTCTTTTGTTGAATGGGGGTGAATCATAGTTGCATTAGTAATGATGTAGTTTGCAAGTGCTAGAAACATTTGGCTTACTCATGCATTAGTTGTGCATCAAATCTTCTGTAGGTTGGTATTATTCATGCTATCAAAAAGCTTCATAGTGATCTTCCAGGTCTGAATTTAGCAGTTTCACTGCATGCACCAGTCCAAGAAATCCGTTGTCAGATAATGCCTGCAGCTCGGGCTTTTCCTTTAGTAAAGCTTATGGATGCACTGCAAGAATATCAAAAGAACACGTAAAGTTTCATTACATCTCTTGCGTTTGAGTAAATTCTATTAGCTTTCATTTCTGTGCGAATGAAACTTTTACTGTCGTTTTACACTCCCCAAAAATCTCACTATTGTCTTTTAAACTGATTCTTCAGTCAGCAGAAAATCTTCATTGAGTACATAATGCTTGATGGAGTGAATGATGAAGAGCACCATGCACACCTACTCGGAAAATTGCTAGAGACATTTCAAGTGGTGAGTTCTTATCTATGAACTTGCAGCATATTAGGAACTTCAGTCCCTTTTGTGTGTGTATATATACATATATCCAAAGTAACCTTTGCATTTGTTGTTTCCTGTCGTATAGGTAATAAATTTGATACCTTTTAATCCAATCGGTATTCTGAGTAAATTCACAACCAGTAACGAAAACAAAGTAACAAGATTCCAGAAAATTCTACGAGGCACTTATGGCATCCGAACGACAGTACGTAAGGAAATGGGTCAGGATATAAGTGGAGCATGTGGTCAGTTGGTAGTGAACTTACCCAACAAGAGGTCAACTGAGAGCACTCTAACTGATATAGAAGATCTTCAGGTCAGATAGATCGCTTATTGCTTCCGGTGGTGTTAATGCCCGAAAGTCCGTTAATGCCGGTCAAAGTAGCCAACGGTCTCCAGACCATAATTAGTGTTTCTGTAATCTTGATAATTTTGTAACTCATTCAGTTCTTTCTGGGGTTGCAGTAGCAAAATTTCTGTTGTCATTTTTATCGTATCAGCTTGAGATCTTCACTTGATACACCTAAAACTGTTTTTTCTCCCTTTTCTTTTTTGTTTAATTTTTATGTCATAAAATATAAACCCTCTCATTTATCCAAGTGTTTATTGAGAAATTCCCAGCTGGTGCATTTTTTCGTTTTTTATCATCCCGAACTTTTGCCACTTAGTACTACAATCTAGTAATATTTATTTTCACTTGTAAGTGAGAGGTTTTAGATTCAATTCTCGTCAAAAGCGAATTTAAACTACACTATTACTAGCCTATTGTGAGGCTAATTCATTTCCTCTCCTTCAGTATAAATAAATTGTTTGTTCAAAAAAAAAGAAAAACAAAACAGAACCAGAGGGATGCTGAACTTAGAGCAAGCCATAAATAAAGTACAATTAATATTGCTGTCGTGGGATTACATTATAAAAGATTGTAACCCATTCTACTGGTGTATGTTTCTCCATTATTATTTTGACTTATTTGTTTTTATGCTAACAACTCTATGACGATAATCTCACTTTACCCTATGCGCTTTCTTTTCATGTTTCATGTTACTTCATTCCGTCATATGGTTAGAAAAATCATTAACTTAGTTGATGTAGAAAATGAGATTTTCATCAACGCACAAGGGTATATAAACGAAAGTGAAATGATTTCACACCGCATTTCTCTTCTCAAGCACAGCTATGTTTATTTTAACCTTTCCATTAAGTAAAGCAAAAGAGAATCAATATATTAAAAAAATACAAAGGTGTGTAACAGAAAGAAACAACGTGCATAAATCATTTTCCCAACAAAAAAACCTTTATTTTTTATAACATCTGGATGGTTTCATATACACGTGACCACCCTTGCAACTCACAACTGAACCCAAAAGGATCAGCTGGAAGCTGATCATTCTCCCTTAACTAACACGTGAGGAGCATCTTGACTACTTCAGAATCTTACACTATTTTTCAACCTCTGCAGCCTCACATACTCTCACCTGCATCTTCATTTGCCAGACCAGTTCAAAATTTTCAATTTAATTGAAAATCGAAAAAAAAAACCCAGCTTTTATAAAAAACCAAATAGGGCACTGCTCAATTTGCTACGTTGTTTCGGAGTCTCAAAACTTTCAAACAGAACGAAAAATGCAAGCAGCAGCAAATCCTAGAAACCTTCTGTTTGCCCTCTTGCTCGCCATGCTCATTTCTTCTCACTTGGTTCACTCTGGGCACTTCGCCAGCTCTCCACCACTGTCTCCATCACCTTCGCCAGTGAGTACTTCATCCGACACTCTTCTCTAATCAAATGATTCACTCTTACTTTTCTGTTTATCGTTTTAGTTTTCTGAATTTTGCGTTAGGCTGTAGGAAATCCAACGGCGAATGATCATGAACCATCTAAAGGGAAAGGGACTGTTAAAAGGTTAAGGAGAGGGTCATTTCCGGCTACTTGTCGTTCAAAATGTAACGAGTGCGAGCCTTGCATGCCAGTTCTAGTATCTGTCCGAGCAATGGCATTGGAAGAGAATGAGTACTATCCACAGGTTTGGAAATGTGCCTGCGGTGATAGCATATTTTCCCCTTAAGGCTGGCTAGATTAATTTAACACTACTGCTGTACGTAATTAGGCCTAGTTACTAGAAGTTTTCTCTAGATTAATACAAGTTAAGATTCATGCAGTGCACCTTATGTGCAGAAGAATTCTTGCACACAACAGAGGTAATGAAACATTTCTCTCACAGCGGAGAAATGTGTTGTAAGAAATTTTCACTGTATATGCATGCTATCTACCATTGTTCTCCAGTTGTTTTGTGTAATGGTATTGAGACAGATGAAATATCCAAATGGTTATTGACTATATTCGAAGGCTCAAAGTGAGGGAATATGAGCATAAAGTGAAGGTTACAAATCAGGAAATCTTGATTTGGAGGCTAAACGTCGATGGCTGTCCACATCTTTTCTTGTCTTAAACTTACAATCGAGAGTAGTTTCGGCTGTAGGTGTTGATTGAACACATTGTTCGGTGCTCGACACATGAACTTTCTACCACTACACAAATAACTTGACCAAATTTTGAAGGGCATTTTGGTTAAAGAAGTAAACACCTTAAGGTCATTTCTTCATTTTTCCAACAGTACGTTTTCAGAGCTACTCAAAATCACCTCCAATCGGGAACTAAATCATCGCAAACCAAGGGGAAAAGATAGGAAGTTGTGGAAGACAATGAAAGACGGATGGTAGAGAACCAAATCGATGCGAAGAAGAAGATCAAACAGCTTAACTAAGTAGATAATGAAATCTACTGCTACTCTCGGAATCTTAGTAACACGAAGATTTCTTGGACAAATATATTCAATAATCTAAAAATTGCTCAATCTGTAATACAAATAGCTCACTTGATTCTATAGTATTCTGTTTTAACATGTATCACAAACAAGAAATTCACATATAACTTATTCGACGTAATTGATACAGAATCAACATCTAATGTAGGCTCCTCATGTTACATGCAACAACAATAACAATTTAAGGATGATAAGATTATAAGAGTTAATATCATATGATCAAGGAAAAAAAAAATTTGAAATCCAATGCAATGCAATCACCTGCATTATTCCTTGACATTCTCTAAGTGCCAGCTATAAGTATCAACAAGCCCGTCTTTCAGCGAGATCTTCGGTGTCCACCCCAACCCTGCAAGCTTTGAGCTATCCATGAGCTTCCTCGGAGTTCCATCGGGCTTGGTAGAGTCCCAAACAAGCCGGCCCTCGAACCCAACAACCTCCTTGACAAGCTCAGCCAACTCCTTAATTGTCACTTCCTTGCCACTCCCCACATTGACATGCTCCAACCCACTATAACTGTCCATCATGAACACCACTCCATCTGCCAAATCGTCGACGTGCAAAAACTCCCTCAGGGGGCTTCCAGTCCCCCACACCACCACCTCCTCCGCCCCTTTCACCTTTGCCTCGTGAAACCGCCTCATCAATGCCGGCAACACATGCGAATTTTCAGGGTGAAAGTTGTCATGCGGCCCATACAAATTGGTGGGCATCCCAGAAATTGCATCCCAACTGTACTGAATCCGATACGCCTGGCACATCTTGATCCCGGCGATCTTGGCAATGGCGTACCACTCGTTGGTAGGCTCCAGTGGTCCCGTCAGCAATGCGTTCTCCGGGATGGGCTGAGGAGCGAATTTGGGGTAAATGCAGGAGGAGCCAAGGAACAAGAGCTTCTTGACTCCAAATCGGTAGGCGGCGTCTATGACATTGGTCTGGATCTGGAGATTGACGGCGATGAAATCCGCCGGGTACGTGTTGTTGGCGTGAATGCCGCCGACTTTAGCGGCGGCAAGGATCACGAATTGGGGTCTCTCGGCGGCGAAAAAGGACTCGACGTCGGCCTGGCGAGTGAGGTCGAGCTCGGCGTGGGTGCGGAGGACGAGGTTGGTGAAGCCTAGGGCTTGGAGCTTGCGGACGATGGCGGAGCCGACGAGGCCGCGGTGGCCGGCTACGAAAACCTTCGCCGATTTGTCGGAGAGGAAGGAAGGCGAAGCGGCATCTGGAAAGAGAGAGAGAGTACAATTAGTGTGAGGATCTGAGAAATTAACTGTGTCATGTTTGTTTGGTTGCCGAGAAAGTGTAGGTTAGATTAGTTTTTTTTCTCAGAAACCAAACAGATTGCAGTGAGAGAGAGAGAGAGAGAGAGTACTCTTATTGGCGCCACTCATGTTGTACTTGCTTGAGTAGTGCAGGAATATCTGGGAAGAGACTAGCAAGCGCTGGGATTGATTCTATACTAATAGTTTCAGTTAATTTTCCAATCGTACCCCTCCTGCTCAAATAATAATTATAAAATACTAATACTGTGCCCGCACGTTTTACGTCTAATTAAATTTGTCTATTATTTGTTATAAAAATGAAATTGGCTGTGGAACTTGGAAGATGGGGGGAGACGTGGGGTTATTAAAACTCTTCTCGAATTTTTATTTAATTTGTAATTTTTAAACAGGGCGTGTTATGTTTAATTGGCTGTGAGATTTGTGTAAAAGACAACAAAATTTATGTTGCATGTAATTACTAAATTGTTCATATATTTTTATTTTTGTTTAGTTTTGATAAGAGGGTTAGAATAATAATTTTATAGAGTTTTGATTGACAAACAGAATTCTATTAATAGGTAGTTTAGATATTATTTTTCCTCACAAATGATTCTTAAAATTGACCCACGTTATTAAGATGTTACATGAAATTGAATATTGATCAATATTGTTCCTGAAAATTGATGTCACAAATCAATATAGTCTTTTTGTCACAATTTTATCAAAAAATCTGTTAGGTGCTGATTTGGCAGATTACTAAGTCCCACAAATCTAATTAAATATTGTCATGTAGATTACAAACATTTAAATAATAAAAATTCAATTTATATTTTTGGGTATGGGATTTTGATTTTGTTTGTTCCGTGTGGATTTTTCCTATGGTTTTGTTCTTGGTTTCATTGGAAACTGACCTTCAGTTGTGTGGTGCTTTTGTGTGCAGGTTTGGAAGCTGCGTGTGTTAAAGGTGAGTGTTTCTGCGTTCTCCCTTTGGGGGTTTTCCAGAGGTAGATTTTTTTATTTTTGTGTGTTGTAAGTCTTCATTCAGCACTGTAAGATATGATCGATAATAATTTTTTTATGAAATCCCAATTGAATCTAAAGTGAGCAGCTTTACACACACGCCCTAAATTTATATATGGAGAATTAAGTTTTATATTGGGAATCCATGATTTTTTTTTCCTCAGTCTGTTGTTTTTCTTGATAGGAAGAGCTTGGTGAAAAATGGTTTCCTGTTTGTTTTTAGAATTGAGACGTGTGTATTCGTGTTTTTGTTTACGTTTTCTGCATTTTAATTTTTTTTGGTACAAAAATGATTTCTCCTAAGGATTTTAAGCTATAGTAAGACTTTAGTTGCTTTATAAGATGAAAAATACTGATTGAGAGATGGTTTTACAGTTTTATGGTCAAATTTTTGTTGGGAATTGCTGTTTGAGAATAATGTCGTCTCAACAATTGTTTTCTTATGATTTCTAGGCTTTTAGATTAAAAATGTTAGTTTTGATACTTCGAGTTTTTAGGTGTTTTCCGTGTAGATGAGACATCTAGCATAATGAAGATACAAGTAAATTGAACATAAGGGTATTTAATGTTTTATATTTTTTTATCTTAGCATATACTATTCAAATCAAAAAGCGACACGAAAAAGGTATAGCAATATTACATCAGCTGTCATTGTTAATCAATATTACATTGTGTTATTATTTTCTTCGTATAAAAAAACGGATTTACCTCTTTGTTATCTATTGTGTTTAGCATTTTTTAAAATAGGCAAATTTAAATATTCATCTTAGATAAAATTTTGTGAGAAAGTACTAATTTTTGACAAAATTTTTCTGCTGTTTGGTGATGAATGCATTTTGAACTAGCTCAAACATATCTTCTTTCTTGCTCTGACTTTTGATAGGGATATCATGTATTTTCTTATGGGATCCAAGTTTTTATGATGCACTTTGTAAAAAACTAATTTTGAACGAGTTGCTTAGATTTTTTTAAAGGTCGTGCAGGTTTTATGTGTCAAATGTTTCAGATGCAGTGTTGTTTCTTTGAATTCTTAGAAGTGTTCTTTATTTAAGTATCTTTTTTGTTGAGCACGATGGTCATTTTAGGTGATAGGTTTGATACAGTGAGGTTTAATTCATATTTGTTTGTGTAATTTGATCTTAAAAATTTATATAACTCAGATGGGTGGTTATTTTAAGAACAAACTTACAGGTTTTCTTTTGTTTTAAGTTCTGTCAAAGTCTGAACTTTGTTTTTTGGCTGCTTTTATGTGCAGGTTTGGAATGCATGTGTGCTGAAGGTAATGGTGAGCTTATCATTGTATTTGTTTGTAAGAAACTGATTTTAAAATATGTAAATTGTTTGAGATATGGTGTTGTTGTGGGTTATCGACTGAGTGAGTAATGACTGCTATCAATGTTGGCAAAATGAAAGAAAAGAAACACAAAAGAAATGGTGTATTTCAAAGGAATGATCGCCTAATTTGTACAAAAAAGTGATTGTTCTTAGTATGTTTTTTAGGAGACATAATATTTGTATGTTCATATTTTATAAATTATAGTATAGACCATAAGAATAGCTAGAAACATATTTGTTTCAAAAGAAAAGAAAAGTATATATGCGCCTATTTACAAGTAACATGGGTCAACTGTTTTGGTTGTGTAATTATGTCATTCTATCAGTTTTTCTCTCCATTTAATGATGGTCAAATTTTTGTTTCGTTTTTCAAGTGCTTTCCACTTTAAACATCAACTGAGGATTTGGCTTTACTAATATTTGCAAAATGTAGGTTTCATACAAAATTAGTTCCGAAGGTTGGTCTTATCATTGTCTGAGTTATTTACTTTTCAATTTATGCTAATTTTTATTTTATGTAACTCCGAATTGTACCTACAATTGTTTCTTTGAATTTGTTCATGTCCCTATTGTAACAAAATGTGTTTAAGTGGTTAATCATGTGGTTGATAAGGCAAGTTCATTTTTTTTTTTTTAATTTGATAGTATAGTTATTGATTAAGTATTACAAGTTTTGCAGTTTTTTCACAGCATATATTGTTCGTTTGTTCGAAATTTATAACTTTATTATGGTGCATGGTGTAAACAAATAAATGGTAACTCTTCAATTTATAAAGTCACATTTCTGGATGAAAACCAAAAAACACTTTAAGTTTATATCGCCTACAAAAACATGGTAACCTTTTCTTTCTTTGTTAACTTATTAAGTTTAAAAAATTTATATTCTCTTTGAGCAGGTTAAATGGAAATCGTGAAGGTCACTCCTATTGCTGAATTGCGTGCCTACACTAAAGCAGACAAAATAAAGATTCATGTGTGTAGGGTATAGAAATCAAGCATTGCTAGAGAAATATGTGACACTACACTGTATCTTAGTTGATGAAACAATGAGTGATCATTGTCTTATAATTTTAATTAGGAATTCTAACAGTAATAGTTATATCATTGGTTTTCTTTTCATTTATTAGTTTGTTAATTTGTATTTATGTTTTTATATTTTTTTTTCCCGTTTCATTTTTATGCATTTACGAAGTGTTTTATAAATCTTCCTTCTGATAGTTTACATATTTTCAATGAATCTATTTACCTATTGTGCCAATTTAATCTCTCTGTATCAAAATATAATGTTTGTTTTTTTTTTTTTTTTTTTTTTTTCCGGATGTGATCAATTGCGAAGAACAATGCGGTTGGAGCTCTTCTGCATCAGACATTGATTTTGATGTCGTTGCCTTAAAGATTTAGGCTGGTGATTGCTATGAAGTCATGAATTTTCGTACAATTAGGATCAGATGGCAGTATAAAATCATGTCAGATGATACCCAACTTATATTCACTGCTAAAACAGTGTTTAGAAAACTATCAGCCATCTTTCCGCCCATTCCTTGCCATCGGGTTTTCCTGCTATATTTTAACATGCTTTATCCCCGTTTGAATAAAGATGCTATTCTTATAGGTAATATTAAGACATATATATTTGTCTATGTGTGCGTGTGTGTGTGTCACATCCCGGCCCGAGACGGATCACTTCCCCGGCCCGCTCCACCACCGTAGCACGATATTGTCCGCTTTGGGCTTACCATTCCCTCACGGTTTTGTTTTTGGGAACTCACGAGCAACTTCCCAGTGGGTCACCCATCATGAGATTGCTCTAGCCACCTTCTCGCTGAACTTCGGAGTTCCTACGGAACCCGAAGCCAGTGAGCTCCCAAAAGGCCTCGTGCTAGGTAGAGATGAGAATATACATATAAGGATCACTTCCCTGGGTGATGTGGGATGTTACAATCCACCCCCTTAGGGGCCCAATGTCCTCGTCGGCACACCACGACCAGGGTTAGGCTCTGATGCCAATTTGTCACACCCCGGCCTGAGGTGGATCACTTCCCCGGCCCGCTCCACCACCGTAGCACGATATTGTCCGCTTTGGGCTTACCATTCCCTCACGGTTTTGTTTTTGGGAACTCACAAGCAACTTCCCAGTGGGTAACCCATCATGGGATTGCTCTAGCCCCCTTCTCGCTTAACTTCGGAGTTCCTACGGAACTCGAAGCCAGTGAGCTCCCAAAAAGCCTCGCGCTAGGTAGAGATGAGAATATACATATAAGGATCACTTCCCTAGACGATGTGGGATGTCACAGTGTGTCTATGTGTGCATCAATTGAAAACATTTTTTTTATTTTTTTTATTTTAATGAAATGTGTTTTGACATAGTTTTTGGGGTAAATTACACTTTATCACCTTAGGTTTGAGGTCTAGTGCAACCTCATACAACATCTTCAAAACATTTCACTTTCATACCTCAAGTATTATTTTATTTCAATATAATACATCCGTTACATTTTCCATCCATTAATCCGTTAAGAGCTGACGTGGCTGACACATTTGTGCCACGTGGCAACAAAATAATTTTTTATGCATTAAAATATTAAAATATTGATCCTATTAAAAAAAAACAAAAAAAAACCAACCCAGAAACCTCTCCCTATCCACCTTCTCTGCTCCCATCATAATCAAGCCAAACAACAATACAAAACCTAATTTTGTTGACAGACAAATAAGCTTATAGCATGTGTGCCTGCTTTGTGGCTGAAATTCACTCTGCTTTTTACTAAAGTATCCTTCATGCTTTGTGAAATTTGCAGTCAACTTCCATATTCTCTCTTAAAAAACCACGGACCCCAACACAATCTTTCTCAAAACTTGTTAACCACAACACAATCCGCTATTGACTCGACCCTCCCCCGCCGCTCCCACTGCCATCTCCTCCACTAGACTTGGACCTCCCAACTTCCCTACGCAAGCCCAGATAACTGGGTTAATTGGTATGAACCGCGAGTGAGCGGTGGGTGCGATTCGTTGGGCAAGGTGGGGGATCGAATGAATCTCGAGGTAGAGGTTTGAATATTAGGTTCGAACCAACTTGAATAGATTGGCTACACGTGTAGCACCAGGAAGACGATGCGGCCATGGAAGCCATATGAAGGTATCAGAAACCCTAGAAATTGTAGAGAACGTGGAAGATTGACTGAGAAGATGGGTGGGGATATCAGATGTGGAAGATGGTTTGGACGAAGAAGGGAGAAAAGGTGATAGGTGCGTAGGAGGGGGAAGGGGAGGAGTGCCATAGGAGGGAGGTGGAGATTGGAGAAGAGAGGGCGAGAATTGCAGAGAGATGAGGGAAAAGGAAGGGGATTTGGGTGTGGGTTTGGTTTTTTTTTTTTAGTTGCAGAGAGGTAAGGGAGAAGGAAGGGGATTTGGGTGTAGGTTTGGTTATTTTATTTTTATTTTTTTTAAATAAGATAAATTATTATAATATTTTTAATGCATAAAAGATTATTTTTTTGCCACGTGGCACAAATTTGGCAGTCACGTCAGCTCTTAACCAACCAATGGATGGAAAATGTAACAGATGTATTATAGTGAAATAAAATAGTACTTGAGGTATGAAAGTGAAATGTTTTGAAGATATTGCATGAGGTTACAATAAACCTTAAACCTGAGATGGTAAAGTTTAATTTACCCTAGTTTTTGTATTAACTTTTTAAATTGCAAGATGAGATTGGCCATGTAACTGCGGTCCAGCGCCTGGAACCAAAACAAATAAATCAAAGAATAACGCATAAGTGTGATATACACAATGAGAATATCAGGTTATTCTTTCGTCTCAGCACTGCGGTTCTAAATTATTAACAACATTTCATTTGTTAGGGTGGGAAAAAAAAATTTAATCTTTGTTTCTCATTTGTTTTTTGTACATAAAAGAAGAGTTGTGTGTTACGTTGTGGGGAGATGTTGCAGAAGCATTTTCTTCTTTATCAGTCCACACATTATCATTGTCCATTATCGTTGTGTTTACAAGTTTAAAAGTCATGCTTTGCCAAGGTAACTCATTTAACTGAAACTCTTTTTTTCTACTTTTATTTTATTATGTTCTTACATTACTTACTATACGCTATTCCACTATTTTATCATTATGTGATTTTAGTGTATTAGATTTATGTCCCTTATGACAAAGCATTTGTTTTGTTTCTCATATGTTAATTAGCAACTATTTAAATGTGTTCATTGCGATTTGTGTTTCATTTTTAGCCATGCATGTTCAAATTATTTTGCCACGCTCTTAAACTTATTCATTATAATTTATGTCTCACTTTTAAACATGTATCATCAAATTGAAAATATCTACTCATCTCTCTTATTTACTGATGTTTGACTTATAATTTATTATTTTTTGGAATCTAAAGACAAAGTCGCCTTGAATAGTATTGGTTCCTCACTTTTTTTTCATTGACTCGGACATCCCAGAGGATAACTCATAAAAATCAATATGAGTGGATATCTAAAATTGTGCTTCCTGTTTATACCTACAAACAAACTCATTTTTCAAAATTGCTTACTTTGTTTTTAAACTTACAGGTTCTCAGCCGGTAAAGGTCCAGTACAAGTACTGTCTCATTCTTCAAGACAAGTGAATGAGGCTGAAGTTCTGCGCACTACAAGGAGAGTAACAATAGATGAGCTGGTCTTTTTAGATCCTGATCTATATAAGGTACAAAAACGATTTATGTGCTGATATTTTTTTTTTTTTTTAAGAGCAAGCATTTACATTGTTACATATTTAACAAAAACTAAGTTTGTTCTTACTTTTTTTGCTGGACATGTGTGACAAACCATTTTACAGAACGATACATTCCTGTGTTAGGCATCAGTAAAACATTTTGACACACATTATAATTGGTGGTATAGTGCTTACCCTGTTTCAAGCAAATGCATAAAGATCTAGCAACCGGACAACTTATTTGTCAAAAACATCCCAACTAGATACCAACACCTTGGTAATATTTAATATGCAAGTTTATTGTTTTCTCTCCTTTTTTTTATTTATTTTTTATTTTTTTATTTTTGGATTTTCGATACTGTGCTATTTCTTTACTAAGTAAAAAATCACTTCAAATATTTAACCTCTATTGTTTCAAGTTCTTTATTCTATTTATGACCAATGAGTTATAAAGTATGAAAAACTGGTGCAATTCAATTTTTAAATGAAGGTATAAAGTTAATTTAATTCTTGAAGACATCACTAATGAAATCAGTGCTTTGATAATTGGCAAGTCTGGAGAAAAACTGTTTGGTATGCCTTGCAAAGATTTAGTCTTGAACCAGAGATTGGTTGACCAACAGTAGTTGCCAAATGAGTTTTTGAGACTGATTGGCCAAAAGAAGATATTTCTCTTGCGGTTTAGAAATAGAAGAAATACTTTCAACTTAAGTGATGTGCTAATTTACTATGTCTCTGACGATGCAGCTATGGAACCAATAACCCCATAGATGTTACCAAGAGAAACGACAATATCTTCCACTACTATATCATCTTCGACATTTCCACTTGAAACAAGCGGTCAATCACATAAACTAAAGAGGGAATCTGTGTCGATAGCCCTTTTTATTGGCAATGAACAGAGGTTTAGATTTGACTTCCATGCTATCATCAAATCTGATGCTTTCGTTTTACTTTTGTGTGTTAAAAAAATAACATCTTTTATCGATCTTGCTTTGTTTGAAATATAACAGTGAAACATCTTCTTTTTTTCAAGAAAATTTTTCTAAGTAAATAATACAATGAATTACACTTAGGCAACATTTTCTGTCTTCTGTGCAATCAAATGTGCTCGTTTGGTATACACATTTAAAACAGTGAGGCGAAAGAAATTTCAGAAGTTGACCTAAAAGAATTTGATGAAATCCCTATCAAATCACTGGAAAAAAAAAAATCGCCTCTGGCTGTTACAAAAACAGTTACCGTCGTTTCAAAAAAGGACTAAGTAAGTATGCTTTTATTTTGCTTCATATCTGCTTCAATGTGACTCCAATCACTGTCTAAACGATTACCATTCTTTTTCTGTATGTACAGCTTGGTTTGGTAATGTTAACACTCATGAAATTGCTGCAACAACACTTCTCCTGCTATGTTCAACGATATTTTGCATCTTTTGTTATTATATGTTGAACAACATCTAACATGTTTAGCAGGTTGTAAATATCTCTCTCTGCTAAGAACTAGACAATATTTTCTGCACCTCAATATGCCAGCATTTGTTAATTTTTTTATGTACAAAAGATAGTTTAGTTTTTAGGACACATGGAACTGTTAAAGCAGCATATATAGCTGTAATATTTTTTGTATCTCCATATGAAGGTATATGCTTATTTTTTGTGTGTAAATATGATGATGCTGGTTCAAACACAGTTCTAACCACTGTAATCCCATTGAAAACTTTCATGTTTTCCTAATTTGACAAAATTGAATCATTTCTCTACAAAGCTTTTGCAATTTATCTGTTATGAGTATTGTTGCTGTTTTGCAAAACCATTTTTCAAGTTTTTGATACACGATTTCATCGTATTTTAAAACCCTCAGTAATGTGCGGGTACTTATAGCTAGTTTATAACTAGGCATCATCCGAATTGGATTGCTTTTACCGTCAAATTAACACAACGTGACAGTTTGATTCAGTTTGTTAAAACTATTGAGGAACTTGAACCAAACCAATTCAATAAGGAATGGTTTGATTAGAGCCTAAACTCAAACCTTATTTTCTTTTGCACATTATTCAACTTTGTTACCTTAATTACAATGAAAATAACATGCAAGAACTAGACAATAAAAGCCCTCCCCTTCCAAACAAAAGAAAAAAAAATCCCATTTCTTACACCGCACTCCTTTCTTTGGTTGGGGTTGGCAGGCAACCCCCTTACTTTTCCTCATTTTTTTCTTCTCCTCTCTAGTCAATATGCATGCGTCTTGCCCTTCCGTTGCTTATGGTTGTCGGATTGTGAGGTCACGACTTCAATCCTCGGCGTCCTTCGTCGTTTCTCTGCATTTTTCACCGGTTTTGGCCTTGGCTTTCCTGTTTTGCTACCCCACTTTTTCTCCTCCTACTTTTTGCCCTTTTTCACAATCTAATTCCAATTTTACAGCCCTTTTCCCTCACATCCATCCCCTATTTTTTCCTTTCATCTCCTTGCACCTTCATCTTCAACCTCTCCATCTCCTCCTTTTTATCCCTACCAAAAATCAAATCTTCGAGTTTTGGACTCGATTGGGATGTATATCTACCTTACTACTCCTTATTTACCAACATGTTAGAAAATTTGGACAAAGTTTTCTACAGCCTCCTTCTTGGAAAGCCGGAATTTCATCTTCAATGTGTTATATCACGTTCAACTCAAAAAAATTAAATTGAATCAGTAACATATAGATCAATTTAATAAAATAATAAGTTAATCATAAAAAAATGATTAAAATGTAATACTCCCGTGGAAAATGAACAACCTCTCTTTAACACAGCGTTAACATCGTGCAGATAACGTTTTGTGTTCTTGCCTTCTCTAATTCTTTGAATGAAATAATATATAAATATCATTAAAAGTTTTTGCCCGTCTTTAAAAAATATGACTTCAAGGCTACATAACACTCAATGCTATGAGTGCTTTAGCCGTATATTGAAAATAGAAGATCTATCAATACTCTAGCCTTGAATTCAATGTTTTGTTGTCACGTTTTCATAAATTTGATTTTCACAATTGATAGATTTTATATTTCAATTTCTCCATTCATTTTCCGTATCACCCAATGCAACATACCATTGAAGAAAAATTGCAAAAATCATCCAAAGATATATCAAAAAACATTTAAAAGATAACTCATCTATTCAACATTGCAATTTCATACATCAACTTAAGAATTTGTTGCAATGTCATACCTCCGTCAACATTTTCGTCAATTTTTTTTCTTAAATGCTGACGTGACAAGCGCATAAGCCACACACACCGAACTAGAACTCCATGTTGGCTTTATTAAACCCACGGATCCTCCCATTAATTGATACGTGGAATGAAGAACAAATTTTAAAAAATAAAAATAAAAAAAAATTGAAAAACTGCTCGACGGAGATTGGGCTTGGGCTTGGTCGTGGTCATGGCTGCTGCCATGGTTTCCGTTTACAGTCGCAAAAACCACCCACCAATCATAAACTATCAGCTCAAACATGCATAATGAAGCAACAAAACCAAAAATCCTTACTTTCCTTGTCTTAATCCATCAAACAAAGCAAAAGGAACCCAAATTTCACAGCTTTACCAAAAAAATCAGAAACCCCAACAAACTAAAATCCCTAATTTTTAAAAATTCTACATTATTTGTCGTGAACCCAACCACAACATCCACATGTGGATTTGCTCCGACTACGACGATGAGGGTGACGATGAGTGTGTGTAGTCGTCATGGTCATCATGGTCCATGGACGATTTCTTGTATCATATGACGACTGCAGGTTATCGATCTCGCCAGAAAACATTGAGACAACGTTTCAGGTGCGACTGAGGGAGGTAGATAATCAAAGAAGACAACGCCTCAAAATGGCGTTGTTGTCGCTGCTAGCGGTGAAGACTCTGCATACAGTGAGAACAGCGCTGTCAAAACACGAGTGGGCCTCCGAGCCCCAGTCGACTCAGGGTAGTGGGAGTGGTCACGAGATGTGTCCTTGGATTCGCCAGTTTGGAGTTTTCAAATGGTGGCAACAATGGCAGCCATTGATGAGATCAAGTGGTGGTTTTTTTTTTTTTTTGTTAATTTTTTGAAAAAAAAAAATCATAATTTATTAATATTAATTAATTTTCAATCAACCTAGGCGAGACAATGGATCTCACGCCTGCCACATCAACATTTAACAGAAAATTTGACGAAGATTTGACATTAAAATGAATTCGTAAGTTGATACATGAAATTGCAATGTTTAAAAGATGAAGTATGAGATTTTATTGTGACCTAAAGTTGAAGTTGTAAAATGTAATTTAATGGCACAAGAGGTGAGTTTTTTTCTCCCTATTCGGTCCCCACAGAAAATAATCAATTTTGCTAGATCATTTTCTCCTATTACAAAGAGATATTATTAGATATAATTAACTGTTTCGTCCAGTATTTAAGGAGACAAATGAAAATATGTTTTTTCTCCCCCACCAAGATTCAGAAACCCGTTTCCCATCTCCTCTAGCTTTGAATTCAATGTTCTGTTTTGATGGTTTGATCTCCCTCTGCTTTTTCCAGCTTAATAATCTCGGTTTTTATTTATTTATTATTATATATATTTTGATATTCCAAACAAAAACAAGAAATTAAGAAAAATAAAATAAATAAAGTTAAGTATTACCTGTAAGTCGTAAGAGGGATTTAAAATAATTGATGCTAGTACCTCCTCTATCTTGAGTCCACTGCATCCATAAACCAAATACAAATCTATGAAGACTTTTCGACATGAAAAATCCACAATACAAAATTTGAGAATTAAAGGAGGAAACAAAAATGATGCAATTAACAAGTTATCCAAAAACCTTTTTCTCAAACAGCTCTTCAAAGTAGGGAAAATTGACAATTATCTCAGGACTTATACTAATAATTTGACATTTATTTTCTAGTGAATTTGCTGGGTTTGAATACTTCGGTCGATAACTTATAAATTGGGTTGGTTCATGCTTTTTGCCTTTCACTTATCTGCAACATTGTTTTCATGGTTTATGCAAAAACAAGAATAATGTTTTCATGCTAATTGCTTTTCCTTAAAAAATTTACTTTCAAAAGTAAACTGTTATTAATACAAGCGATATTTTTACTTTAAACTACACTTTTCAATAGTAAACTTTTTTATTTTTTTATTTTTATTATAGGCGATATTTTTACTTTGAATCCAGGACATAGAGGGGTTGAAGATGAGGTACCGAACCATCCGAGCAATCCACCACTAGAAAAATAAAATATTAGGGCCCATCCCTGATTTTACAATATTTTGTTTCTAAAAGAGTGAATTGACCAAAATACCCCTAGAGGCGAGTTTGTTGACTTTCGTTGACCGTCATTTCATGACATGTATGAACTACTATTTTACTGTATTCGTGTAGTACTCGTTACTACGAATGCATGGGCGTAAGTGGAATAAAAAACGGAGTTACAATTAAAATTTTACGGAACTATAAACGTGAGGGTACTTTAGTAATTTTGCATTTTAGAGTTTGGTGATTCATTATTTTAATAATTTCTGGTTGGATATTTTATTATTTTAATTATTTTTCAGGCCCGTGGGGCCCACACCTCAACCAGGTTATGCTCTCCTCTCTGGCCACGTGTCCTTTTTCCCCAACACTCTTGGATTCTCTGGAGCTCTCTTCCCCTCAACTCCCTTTTATCTCTCGACTCTCACTCACCTGTAGGGGTGCAACTTGGATTGGGGCAATCCGAACCCACCCATGTCCAACCCGACTTTAAACCCAATCCAATTTCAATCCATTCATTGATTAGGTTGGGTTGGGTTGATCATTTGCCCGTTCATCCCCAACTCAACCTAACTTGATTAACCAAACCCAATCTAACTAGATTGTAACCCATATCAATTAATGCTCATACTACACCCAAGTGTGCCAAGTCCAAAAACCAACGCCATTTCTAATAATTATTTAATAAATTACCCTTTATAATTACTTAAGCTTTTAGGGAATAAGAGGCTTTGATTAGTCAACCCATATTCATAGTCTCTAAATCCTAAAGCTTTATAGTAGATTGATTATGAAACTAGAGTTAGCTAGTTTTGATGCTACTTGGCTTAATTTTTTTAGAAATTCTTGGAAACTAAGTTGTTACAAGATTAAACTTGAAAAAGCTAGGCAACCCAAACCCAATTAAACCCGAGCCCAAATGAACCCGAATGAAACCCAACCCAAACCCGAGCCTGAATTGTAAAAGTTAGGTTAAGATTGGGTTGACCATCCAACCCGCCCAAGTTGCACCCCTACTCACCTCTAACTCTCTACCTCTCTGCTTCACTACATCATGAGCACCACCATCCCCTTCCGCCATTTTTCACGGCGAACAACCCACCCCAGATAAAACCCAAGCTGGAACCCAAGCTGAGGTTTCTTTTCCCTTTCTTTGCCATTGTTCATGATTTTTCCCCAAATTTTTTTTCGACGATTTCTCGTCATTTCCGACGAAGGTGAGTTTCGAAAACCACCCAAATCTCCATGGATGGTATTTTATTATACGTTTCTAGCATCTCTTAAGAACTTTGGTGACGTTTAACACAGAGAATCAACTCGGGAAGTTATTTCCCAGTTTCTAGCTAGGGACTTGAGATTTTGCAGGATTTCTCCAGCCAATTCTGGCCACGACGGGTGACCACAATGGTATATTCTTGTTCCTTATGTTCTTAGCTTCATTTTGATTTTTGAATCATTGAAAATGGTTGAGTTTTGAACCTAAATCGAAGCTTAGGAAGTTTTCAGGCCAAATCCCTAGATTTGGCGATTGCAGCGGAAACCGGCCTCAAACTAATCGACCCGACCCATGAACCAAAACCCGAATCCGATCCAAATCCGAACCCAAACCCTAACCCAGATTCGACCCGTTGACTTGGACTAAACTCTGATCCAACTCGATTCAATTTCAAAATATGGAGGGATAACTTCCAATTAACTTTAACAAAATCTTCCGTCTGAGGATGGAATATTCCATCTGAGGATAGAATATTCCATTAAAATTAATTGTTGACCGTTAGTTGACTTGTTGACTTTTTCAAATTTTTTTTTTGGAAACTCTGCTAGGCTAATTTTGATGCTCCATGTCCCTTTTTGGCATCCATTTAGTAAAATTTCAAAGTTTTAACTTAGTTGACCGTCTCGACGGCTAGGTTGACTTTTTGGTTGACCTTTGACTTTTCAATGACTTTTTACGGAATTTGCCCCGGACCCTTCTTAGGGTATTTCGATGTTCTGATTCCAAATATGTCATCTTTTTTCCCAAATTTAATTGTTTTTGTTGAGTTTTACTAATGGGTCCCAATATTATGCTTAGATGCAATTATTATCGGAAACTTCGGCTTTCCTAGTTCGAACGGCTGCGACCTCGCAAGTAACTATGAGTGGGTCTTTATATATATATATATATATATATATATATATGATACCAAATGGGGCGGAACTAACAACAGCAGGCGGCAAAGCCGTCCATAGAATTTAAAGTGTAGGCGGCAAAGCGGTCCATAGAATTTAAAGTGCGGAAGTAAAACATATAAAACAGAGTAGCATATCAAAATAATGAATTAAATGTAATGATGCAGATATATTTTGAAAATAAGTTTTATTGAAAACTTACTGCAATGCAGATTACAAACTGATGTTGCCTAATGGCAAATGAAACAAGTAAACAAGGTGGAGCTCGCAGGCATCCTGAATAATATATGTATTACAAGTGTTTGGAAAATAATCTCAGAAAGATGTGTTTGAACTGAGTTCTTGAGTTAAAAACTTATATCCTTCTTCTGAAGATGAGTTCCTCTTTTATAGAGGGAGGAGAATGATTGAAGAATGCCATTTTGATCCGGGAATCCCGCTGGCAAGAGAAGAAAGCTGGCAAAGCTGGCTGACTGATGATCCTCTACTGTGGAGTCACGTTGTTACTTTTACAAAAGCTGAATGAATAGTGAAGATGCTTTGATTCTTTTACAAAAGTTAAATGAATAGTGACCTTTTTGTTTTTCACTATTGTGAATAGTGACCTTTTTGTTTTTCACTATTGAAGAATAATGCCTTGTCTTTTGCGGAAGAGATGATAGTAGCTACTGCTGATGATGTTGTTTGGCTGACACAATCACATGGGCAAAAATGCAGTTCAATAGTCGAACGGATCTTGTGCGTCTTGAAGGTCCGCTTGATCAGCCCAATTGGCGGGAGGCTGAAACCCTGCATCAGAAGCATCAGAGTCCGAATCTGAACCTTTTCTTTTTTGTAGCATTGCCGCTTCAGCCATGAGCTGTTGAGCCAAGTCCAGAAGCTGGGAGGACTTATCAGATTTCTCCTTTTTCTTTGAGCTGGAGGACTTAGAAGGTTTTCCTTTGAGGGAAGATGACGGACTAATGTCTGATAGGGATTGAATTGGCTCCTGGGTTTTTAGCAACTCAGGAAAATGCTGATGAACTGGCAAAGCTTGTGAGGACAAAGTTGAAACTTTGATTGGCAGTGCCTGAGAAGATGCCTGGAGAAATTCCATTTTTACAAGATCAATAATTTTTTGTGATTGAATTTATCCTACCATTTTACCCATCGGGTTCTGTAAATACCACCAGAGTCTACTTCAAAGTTCCATTTGAGAATCCATGAGATCTTATACTTGGCCATGAGCAGTGAAAAAATAGTAACTCTGTTGTCGAAACGACTTCTGTCAAAACTGGGCTGGAAATTGTTTGTGAGTACATGACAAAGGTCATCTGGAATGATAGAAGAGCTTGGGCCATGGGAAGCCCACCAATCTGGAAACCATGCAGGAAATCGCAATCTGAAATTCTTATCAAAGGTTATGAACCATGAATGACTAAAGTCTTCTGTCTGGTGGAGAAAAATGTTGGTCCATGCCTGGATATAATCATAGTAATTGTAATGGTTATTTGGGATGAGAACATGCTGAGTATGAAGAGGTTTTGTGTGATAAAGGGGAATTCCCCATTCGAGTTCGGTAAGAATTTTCCAATATGGAGTGAATGATACAATATTTTGTTTTGATGAGTGGTACTGAAAATTGGCTTAATAGCAATACTTTCTGTTTCTGAAAGGATAGCCTAGTAATATTTTAGGCTTTTATAAGATTCAGTTGGTAAGAAATGAAAATTTGGTGGAAGGAGTAATTTGGCAATGCGCTCTGGGGGTTGGTTTTTGTCAATGTGAAGAGGGATGCTAAAAAGCTTTTCTGAATTGGGATTTTGGACATATGGAGATGTTTTAGCATAGCTAGGTGTTTTGGGTTGTGAAGGTGTTGGAGAACGTACTGAAGAGTAAGGATCATAAGAGGTGGCTAAAGCCGTTTGGTAATTTGGTCGGATATTTCCTACTGTTGATCCTAAGGGAGTAAATCTGCTTGTAATGGCGAGGGTCGATGGAGAGTCGGAAATAGACTCTTGTTTTACTGGTGCTGGGGTTTGGGTAAGGGTGGCTGGAAGTCTTCTTTGCTGGTTAGGATTAGTACCCATTCTTCCCCTGCAAAAATTCTCTGGTTAGAAAATCTGGGATGCAATTCTGGCTGCCTTTAATGTATTCAATATCAAAATCAAAAATACTTAATATGGCTTGCCAGCGTGCAAAAATCTGTTTTGATGCAATATTTTGAACATCTTTTTGTAAAACATGTTTTGCAGATTTGCAATCGACCCGAATCAGAAATTTTTGATTTAATAAATCATCTTGGAACTTGCTAATACATAATACAATAGATAATATCTCTTTTTTAATAGTACTATAATTAGCTTGAGCAGAATTCCAAACTCCTGAATGGAAACGAACAATTTGTTCAGGAGATTCGGAAGAAATTTTTTGTTTAAGGATACCTCCATAACCGATTTCAGATGCGTCGGTTTCGACTATTTTGAGAGAGCCGGGAGTTGGGATGCCAAGGCAAGGCAAAGCCTTGACATGATTTTTGATATGTTTGACAATGGAAGTATGATTTTGTGACCATGATGGAGGATTTTCCTTGAGACGATCAAACAAGGGCTTACATTGTTGACGCAGATGAGGATAAAATTCTGAAACATAATTGAGAGATCCAAGGAATCTTTGAAGCTGGGTTTTATCAATAATTTGATCTGGAAATTTATTAGCAAACTGGATGACTCGATCTATTGGTTGAATGGTAGACCTGTAAATATGGTAACCTAAAAATCTAACTTTGGTTTGGAATAACTTAATCTTAGATGCCGAGACGACTAACCCATTAGACCTAATGATCCTAGCAAATGCATGCAAATGCTTCCAATGCTCATCTATTGATTTTGAGAAAATTAAAACATCATCAATATAAACAATCGAAAAATGGTTGTATTGATTAAAAATTTCATTCATGATATTTTGAAATTCACTTGGTGCGTTTTTCAAGCCGAAGGGCATTACATTCCACTCATAGTGTCCGAAAGGAGTTACAAAAGCAGTTTTGTATTTATCAGATTCATGAATTTGAATTTGCCAAAAGCCTGATTTCATATCAAATTTAGAAAAAACAGTTGCCTGAGAAAGTCTTTTTATCAAATCTCTTTTGTTAGGAATTGGATATCGGATCCATTCTAAAACATCATTCAAAAGTTTGTAGTTGATAACTAGACGTGGAGCGCCGCGTTCTAATTCTGCGTTTTTTTGGACATAAAAAGCAGGGCAAGACCATAGAGATTTGCTTTTACAGATAATTCCTTTTTCCAAAAGTTGATTAATTTCAGTTTTACAAAACTCTAAAACTTATTGATTCATTTGAATCGGTCGTGCTTTTGTGGGGATTTTGGACTCAATAAAATCTTTAATATAAGGTAGTTTAACAATATGTTGTTTTTTGTGCCAAAAAGCATTTGGAAGATTGGAACAAATTTCTTTAGTAAGCTTATCAGAAAACTGGCGAATAGAATCTAATAAAGATTTGTTTGTTAATTGTTCTTCAATTCTTTTGTGAAGAATTTCTTCCTATAAAAAAGCAATTTGTTGGGATTTTGCAGTAATCTGGTTGAGAGTTTTTGAAACACTATCTTTTTGAAGTTGTTTTAACTTTTTAAGATCTGTTTCCATGCAAAATTCAAAAGTAATTTTTTGGCCAAAAACCTTGGTAGAAATACAGTTATGATGAACTTTGAAAGGATAGATTAATACAATGAAAGGGAGTCCCAAAATGACTGGATCAGAAATATTCTTGATCAAAACAAATGGAGTTTTAAAACAAACATTTTGTTGACAAACGTGAGCTTTGGGAATTTCATAGTTTAATTTCACCGGGGATTGATTTGCAGCGCTAAGTGTTTCCGTAGATTTGTGAAAATATTTAGTAGGTATTAACCCTTCTTGAATGCAATTTAAATCTGCACCTGAATCAATTAAAGCGATAGTTTCTAAATGAAAATCTTCGATTACTATCGTAACTTTAGAATACCATTTTCGAATTCTTATTTTGTC
Source organism: Pyrus communis (assembly GCF_041283825.1). Taxonomy (NCBI): domain Eukaryota; kingdom Viridiplantae; phylum Streptophyta; class Magnoliopsida; order Rosales; family Rosaceae; genus Pyrus; species Pyrus communis. The sequence goes on from NC_142574.1 coordinate 15,430,962, forward strand.
TAAAAGACTTAAAAAAAGTTCTTTTGAAGAAGAAGATTTAGCTGAGTGAGCGTCGGAATCGGAATTTGAGGAAGAATCATCTTGTTTTTAGACGAGCTCTTGCGTACGTACTCTACTGAGTTGTGAACGAATTTTGGTATTTTTGGATTTTAAAAACTTAATTTCTGATTTAATTTGATTAATCTCTTTTTGTAAATCCTTGACGGTTAAATCCTTTTTTGGTTTATTAAATCGTTCCAAAGTGGTGCTGAGAGAAATCTTTTGAGAAGAAGTTTGACTAGTGCCAGGTTCATGAGGAGAAATCAAATTTTTGAGTTTTTTCAAATAAAATGATTTTAAATCAGGGTCATCGACTTTGCTAATTAATTCCATTAAAAACTCTTCTTGTTCTTCTTGCTTGTTAATCACTGAAATTTTATTACAACAAGTGTCCGTGCACCCAAACTTAATGTTTGGCGAGGAGACGTCGGTAGAACTGCTAGAGTCGGAGACGGAAAAATCGGGATTTTTATCAGATTGACTAGAGTCGGTATTTCTAATTTCTAAAGCCTGAATAAGTTGAACTTTCTCTTCTTCAGAGATTTTTAGTTGGTTAATAACCTTTTTAACCTTGCATTCATTTGCATAATGACCAAATTTACCACACTTGTAACACTTTCCCTTTTTATTTTGAAAATCCTTTTTAGACTTTCGAAAAGGTTTTTTGTTTGAAGATGGTTTTTCATAAAATTTATTTGTTTGAAAAGGTTTGTTGGAAGATCTTTTGTTTTTATAAAATCTGGATTGATGTTTAGAAAACTTGCTGGTTTGTTGCGCTTTTTTCTTTTTACTTGAAGGAGCGATTGGAGGTAAACCATATTGTTCACAAAATGTTCCAAGTTCGTATTTAGCAATAGATTTATCTTTATGAACTTGTTTTGAAATCTTCATGTCGATACACATTTTCAATCCTTCATTTTGAATAACATTAACTATGTTACCATAAGTAAGGGTATGATAAGGTATGACACCTTCTTCATTTACTAAAACATTTCGAATTTTGTGAGCAAAAAGATTTGGTAAACCATTGATAAATTTTTCTTTCCAATAAGGTTGATTACTATCTTCTCGAAGCATAACTCTGGATATGAAAACATCTTTATACCATCTGAAATCACTTAAGGTTGGACACCTTAAATTACTCAGTTGGTCGTGAATACGCGTAGTAACGTTGCTGGGTGTTCCTATAAAGTGTTCTATAATCGTATAAAGTAAAGTATTTACTCCGTCGGGTATTCCCTGTCCTATCGTTTCGTCAAAAATGGGAAATCCTTCCTCATCTTTTTTGACCGCAAAGCGTATTTCATCTCTGGACTGAGAAGTTAAGTGCTTCTCCCACCAAGAATGAAGCATTCCAGTGAAACCAGTGACGAGAAGATCAACGATTTGTGTTTGTGTAAAATTGTGATTTGAAATGTAGCTATTAGCAACCATGGACATGTGTTGAAGTTTGTTCAAAAGTTCTTGTTCTGACAAGCCGTCTATATTCCATTCATAGAGTTTGTCAGCTGAAACCGAAAATTGATTTTGGATATTTCGTTCTTCAAATTGTAGGTCAGGAGGAGTTGGCCTGGGATACCAGTTTTTTGTAAGAGAAGTAGGGTTGACCGAATGAGTACAAATACGTTTTAAATCAAAAGTTGGTTGAAGATCAATGTTTTGAAAAACATTTTTAATATTTTGAATAGCAAAACTAGTTTCCGTGTCCTGAGAAGTATCTGGATCAGATGTATTTTCTTCTTCCACAGAAACATCATTGTTTTGCAAAACATTAACAACTTTCTCTTTTTTGAGCTCAGTGAGCATATGATCAATTTTTTGTAAAGTAGTCATAGATTTTAAAGCAGTGGAACTTGAAGCAGTATCAGTAAAATTTACTAAAGGTTTTTCTTTTTGAGAAGATTTTGGTTGAGACAATTTGTCGATTTTGGTTTCAATTTTGTCTAACTGTTTTCCAATAGTATGAAGACTTTGGTTTGTAAAATTATTCTGTTCAATGACAGGTTTAAAACCAGAATCTTCTTTTGGAATTTTAAAAGGGGTTGCGGGAATGTTGGTATTACCGGTGGAAATCAAAATAGTTTCTTTGGGAGGATGACTGGAAGAAATCAAAGTTTTGTCTTCCTTAACCCAATTTTCTTTGGTAACAACCGTAACCTTATTTTTTGTTTCATAATGTTTTTCAATAAAATCAAAGAAAGATATTTCAAATTGGTATTGTTCTACAAAAGCTTTCCATTCGGCATATATGGCTAGCTTTTCTTCATCACAATACTTTTTTCTAAAAATATTTCTTCTGGGAATATTTTCCTCAGAAGCGATGTCAGCTTTAAGCTTCCTCTATCGGATTTTATGTGGTTTGTTTAAAACAAGTAATTGGTGATTCACCGATGTTGTTTCAAAATCAGAAGCAGTTGGAGAAGTGGGTTCTTCTTGGTTTGGAGGGTGATAAACAGGATGTGCAACTTGTGAAGAAGTGTCGACAGACTTTAATTTGAGCAAATCATTGATTAAATCTTGTTGTGCAGCTTCCTGCTCTTTTAACTTTTTGTTTACTAACGATTTGATCAAATCTTGATCTCGACCCAGTCTATCGGTTGACGTGGATCCAGAAAAAGACTGTCTGCTAGGAGTAAAGGATTTATGTGAATGTACTGATTCACAAGATTTTCTTGCTGGTCTATCAAAATTGATTTTTACAGTGCCGTCAAAATATTGTTCAATGTTGTCAAGGTTAACAAGACTGTTTTGGATGGAAACCGGCTTACTTTCATTAATTAAACACCAATCTGAGGGGAGACTGATGTCTGACCACCTAATGGTTCTTGGTACTCTTATGTTTGCGCTTTCTTGGGTTGTTTGGATCAAAAGAGTGTGGTCGCGAGGACTTTTGTTCAAAGCTTGAAAATTCATGTTTGTGCCAGTGACTTTGTAATAAATTCTAAAAATAAGTGCCAAAGGTTGTGTTCCTTCCAGGACTTGGTATCCGGAGGTTTTGATATTAAGAGTAAGAGCTTTTAAAACATGTGGATCTGAAAGACTTATTGTGAGATCGGGAAAGCAATCAAAATGGATAGGTCCGTTGTAAAGACTAGATTCGATCATTCCGAGTATACTATCGTTGAAATCAGTAAATCTAGCGTCACGTAGACATAAAGGGATAGAAGTGTTAAGACCTTTTCGTGTTAATGGTTTAACTGCGATTTGAACTAAACCAATATGAAGATAGTTATGACCATTTTTACGATGCGCTTTGATTTGTTCTGGGGAAAGTAATTGACAAGTCTCATGTTCTTTGCTAAGAGCATAAGCCTTCTCAACTGTTTTGACGTGATGTTCTGATTTAAAAAAGGTCAAAGACCATTTTTTCTTGTAAATATTTTGGGTTGAAACTTTTGGAATGTTCCAGTCAGAAAAATCAATACTTTCGTCTGTTTGAAAATCCAGTTTTTGTTCTTCATTGACAATGTCAGGTATAGTTCCTAAGTTGGATCTAGAGCTAGTGCTGGCCATTGAACTAGATCTAAATAATCTACTCATGATATGCACAAAACAAGTATACTATATGCAAGACTTAAAAGATTCACCTTCCTCGTATGTCTAGACTCTTCCCCTGCTCATGCGCTCTGCTCATGCCTCTCCTGGGACTTATTGTTTGGACCACGTCTTACTGTTTGGTTGGAAGAAAGAAGAACTGAGGACCGACGATTAAGAAATGCAGATAAGATACAAGTATGTGAATAACAATGAACAGATTAGATAGCATCTATATATATATATATATATATATATATATATATATATATATATATATATATAGTGTGTGTGTGTGTGTGTGTGTGTGTGTATTTTAATTTAGTTTCCATATATACTTAACAATGAATTTTCTACGTGATGCCATAATTAAGTTAACATTATAAGAAATGTCGTATTGATGAGAATTGTGAAATAATCCTACGGGATGCACAAGTATGCGTACTATAATGGGATTTCCTTAATTACATTTATGGCCATGAATAGTATTATGTTGACTAGAAGTATCAATTTACCGTTGCACGATCATATTTACGTTATCTGCTCATCGTGTGCTACACTGGTGTTGGTACTCACCCAGTCTTCACATGTATGTTCACATCACACCGTACGCTTACTTTGGATCCACTATAAGTGCTAGTCCTGTCCTTAATTGCTATAGGCAATTAGGACTCGTATGTGATGCACATAGTGCCAATCTTCACAGGATTGTAGTAGTAGAGCGTAAATCATTATTACACAAAGTCCTGTTCATGTCAAAATATCTCTACATGAACTCGTGTGTCAGCATTTGTCGATGAGCACTTGATGTGATATGTTTGTTTACACGAGATATTGTGATTACCGGATGTTATGTGTTTATTTGCGAGATATTGTGAAGTATTGCATTCTTGAGACATTACTGTTTACAATAAGTATTTTCATACCATTATGTTAGGGGTTATGATGTTTTTGAAAAAGGTTTTTACAACACTTTATTTTTAGGCCCATTCACCCTTATTTTTTGCCCCTCCAGGTTTTAATGGCATAGCTTTTGTGTCAACAAGGATTCTTGGCAAATGTTGATATAGGAGATTACCTTCGATGGTATAATTCTTATTCTACTTTTACTATACTTTACTCATGCTCTGACATCACGTGTGAAATAGGTTCAATCCCGCTCATGCTCAATCTTGCATTTAGTCACTTTTAGGTTTAAATTTATTTATATTTTCCACATCACTACACTATAAGGCTTTGTCACCTTCCTGGTATTGGCCAGCACAGCTCGATTCGAAGTCCAAGTGGACATACCGGGTCGGGGTGTGTCATAAATAATATAATTAAAAAAAAATTGAAATGGTAAAATCAGATTTCCTGTTGAGATTATGAATCCCACACGAGGGAAAGAAGGGACGTTGCATGTGCTTATAAGTAATTTTGCTAATCCCCATAATTCGAATTGATTTTATAGTAGAACCTCAACTTCTTCATTTCCTCAGTCACTTCTTTCGTACCAAGTTGGATTGAAAGTTGTTCAACCAGAACTGGTGACCCATGTTATAAAAGTAGACACAAGGGGTTTATGTGCTAGGTGAGAGCGTAATCCCATTAAAGAAAAAGAATATTGTTTGGCTTTTCACATGATGATATGATATTATTTTACCGTGTAAATGTCATAATTCAAACCAAACATGAAATTTTCTGCAACGAATCAAACAAGAACATTTGTACAAACTAAAATATTTACATTAGTGAGAAAATTAGGCTACAATCTTTGAGTACAAGGCTTGATGTTCTAAGTCAATCTCCAAAGTAGAATTTGATTCAAGGGTGGTGAACACTTGACCTTGAATCAGGCTTGTGATTTCTTTAAGGGCCGTCGAGCCTTAATTTTGAACAAAAGACAATGAGTAGTGTCACATGATAGGTGATTTTCGACTTTGATGGTGGATGAATTGGCATGTGTTTGTTGTGCCTGTTGATTCTCCATGAGCTTGATGAAGAACACAAAGTATACATTTGTGCATTTGGTGTTTGCTTTGGCCAAAGAGATTCTGGTTTTTTTAAAAACTTGGCTTGCTTTGTTTCCCTCGACTGTCTCTTTCATGAAAATGAGCCTAGTGTTTCGCTCGACTGTCTCTTTCATGTAATTTGTGGGATTGATTTTTTTATTTGATTTCATTTGAGCTAATTATTTAATTTAGCTCTTTATTAAATTAGAATCTTTAATTTAGGAAATTAAACCCTAATTGATATAATTTGATCTAGTTAGAGTTAATTTGTCTCCTTTTGTATTGATTTTGATTTAATTTAGACTAATTAATTTAATTTAGTCATGTACTTTCCTTTTAACTATAGTAATAACCTGAAAATATTTTTTGCCAATAATGTGAGCCTTCATAAGTACTATCATAAGGAGGTGTGGGAGTAAGTTAAGCCTCATAATAGACTAGTAATAATGTGGTTCAAATCTGCTTTTGGCGAGAATCGAACTTAAGACCTCTCACTTACAAGTAAAAAAGAATATCATTAGATCGTAATATTAATTGTTGGTGCTTCCATTTTAATTAGGGTTAAGATTCCTTTTTATCGTTGGTGCTACGGTCAATACCCGCCGTTTTTGGGATGTTGTACTTTTTTGTATGGCGTTAAGTTTATGCATGAGCTCTTTAATTTTTAATTCCATATTACCAAACACCTCCCTATTCCAACGTCTAATATTGAATTTAAATCATTCAGCAAAAGCTCGAAACATATCATTTGAGTTTCCAATGAAGTTACATTGCCAATTGTCCTTAACAAATTTATTGAAACTTGGGTGATGAAGCCACATGGCCTCAAACTTGAAGGACTATTTCCTCCAAGAGGTGCCATTGTTACACTGAAGGAAAATAGGACTATGTCCGAGCTAAATATTGGCATGTTATGTAAGGTAACATTTTCATACAAATTAAACCATTCAGAATTGGGCAAGGCATGATCAAGTCTTTCAAATGTTACCTTGGCCAATTCTGTGGTGTTTGAACGAACATAAAGGAATGCATTCAAGAAACGATATGAGAACTTACTAAATGTCAAACGCGATTGGGTTACGAAAACAGAAAGCTTAACTTATGAGAGAAAGCAATGAAACACAACTTAAAATTGAAGATCCCTTAAACACTGTTCAAAATGTAAAGGGTGACCAAAATCCTGCCACCCATTGGATGGCCGTCCATCGTTCACTTCCATTCTCAATCGTAGCAGCAGCTATTCATTTCCTACAGAAAGAACCAACATGGAATCAGACAAGTACATGAGAAGTAAACTTTCGAGGCAGTAGTTTGACAAACACAATTGAAAAATACAGATGATATGCTTTTGATAACATGAGTAAAACCTGTGACATTAGCCGATGTTTTCTCATTAGTTGTGTTCTTGCCTTGTCTAATAGCGCATTCCTCTGCACACAATGCATATACGGAAGTTAGTCTGAATGTCCCGGTTTGGTTAAGGATTACGCTACTTTAGGAAACTATGTGTACATCTTAAAAAGTTTTTGCGTACTAGAGAAAACAGTCCAAATATAACAACAGAAATAAAACCATACCCAAACCCTCTCTTTCTTTTGATCTTCCTTTGTCAGTTTATCTGGATCTCTTTCTTCAGGTACAAAGAAACAGACAGTAATCTGTAAATTTAAGTCGAAATATTAGCTCAATAATTCTTCAACTAACTACAAGACATTCAAAAGATGAGAATTTTTTTATTTTTGGTACAGAAAAAATGAAGATAAACAGAGAGACGACCAACCTTATCAGTGGTAGATGCATACAATTCTGGGCCTAAATTTTTGTTTCTGCGTGGATTAAACTCGAACAAATTCTGTAGTTTCTCATTTTCCTGGTGCATAAACCAAATTGTTAATCCACCATAAATTAAGAATGCTGAGAAAATCAGAAAGAGGGAAAATACCAACCTTCATGTGGTTCTCAAATCCGCCAGCTAAAAAACTCTTCAAAAACTGTAACTGTTTATAAGATATTTAAAAGAAAATGACAATGATTAGAAAACACTACAAATCATATCAACAAGCCGAGTGATTAAACAAACATTAATGAGAAATATGAAACATTCAATTACCTGAATAATTTGATACCATGATGATAACTTTAGTTCTTTTCCATTGACTGTTAAAAAAAATTCCGAGGGACGAGAACTCTGAAAGTATATAATTCAAATTACTACACTTTGATATCAACAAAAATACAATTTAAATGGTTCTGTCTCAATGTATTGCCAGAGAAATAAATTACAAAACTGACAGTTACCTCAAAATATTTCACAACCTCGCGGACTTTGTTTGCAACATTCTCATTTCTTATGTCCGAATAAAGACAGTTTAACTTCTTTAAGACATTCTCTTTCAGTAATTGTTGCATGTGTGAATAATTTGTAAGGCTAGGATCCTTTGCTTCACTCCAGAACTTCTCCAGACTACCAGTTTCAAATATCAAAGCCAGCGCTTCACTGGCTGCTACGCGGACTAATTTATTATCGTGCTCTAATAGGTTTGAAAAGTAAGAAACGGCCCTGCATCAATTTGTACATATACGATGAGTGCTAAAGCAACATAATTCACTCAATAACATGATAGAGATGGGCAATGATTGATATGTATGACATATGGAGTAAAAAATTCTGAAAAGGAAGAGAGAAAGAAATAGCAATTTTCATCTATGTTATTTGTCCTCAAAACTGTTGAATTGTAAGTCTATAGCTGATTAGGAATAAGTCTTAGTTTAATATGTGTAAGCACTTGAGTTAAAATACCAAGTGAGAAGCTGTGTGGTAGTAAGGCAAGAAATGCCAAGCGTTGTAATCTTAGCAACTAGCTAGATGAAGGGTCAAGAATAGTTTGTAAGCAGAAAGCATCCAACTTGGATTCTAACGGTATTATTCCATCTGCATGTTTTATGTGTGGTGTGATAGACAGAGAAAAAGTTAATGAGATTTTGATTTGCTCCTCTATGACTCGCAGAGAAAAGCAACATTCCTTTGAAAGCTCTCCATTGTTAATTTCTCCTTCTTCATTTCAATTCTTCTTCAAACTACCAGAATAAAACACAGAATCACAACATGGTATCAAAGTCAGGTTCAATCATCTGAGCCTGGGCATAGATATATTAATCCACTGAGCTGAATCGAAGCTCGCTTGAAGCTCAATGAAGGTCGCCGGAGACTAGTTATCATTTGAGAAGAGAAATCAACCCATTCGGACCAAAGATGTCTGGATCTGGAGGCTCAGAAGTACTCCAATTTTCTCCGGTGAGAACTACTAGTTCTGGAGAATCAAGATGGTGACGATTTTCAAATCACACGGGTTGTGGAATCTAGTGGAGAATGGAGTTAAAAACTTCCGATTCGAAGAAGAAGAAGGTTGAAGGATCATCAGAGGATGATGCAGATGAAGAAATGGCTGCTGTGTTGATGAAAGACGCAAAGGCTTTGGGAATCATGCAAAATACAGTTTCAGATCAAATCTTCCCACGAATCACCAATGCAGAATCAGCAAAGATGGCATGAGCTTTGTTGTATGGAGAGTACTATGGTGGTGATCAAGTAAGGTCTGTGAAATTGCAAAATCTGAGACGTGAATTTGAATATGCTAGAATGCGTGATGATGAAACTCTGTCTAGGCATCTTACTAGGCTAAATGATTTGATTAATCATATGAAAACGTTTGGTAAAATTCTGTCTAATGAAAGACTCGTACAGAAAGTTCTGATTAGCCTTGGTAAACCATATGATCCCATACGTGTAGTCATTGAGAATACAAAGTGTTTGGAGATTGTAGAATTGCAAGAGGTTGTGGCAATTTTGAAAAGCCAAGAGCAACGTTTTGATTTGCACAGTGTTGATACCACTGAGAGAGCTTTTGTTTCACTCTCTGTGAATCCAAAGGAACAAAACAAGGGTGGTGCTCATTCTGGTTCATCCAGATTTTAGAGAAACTGGAATTCTAAAGGTTAGAAATGGGAATCAAAACCCAAGTTTCAGCAAAAATCCCCCGTGAATGCTTATCAGAATATGAATGCATCTCAGTCAATGAGTCAAGAAGTTGCAAAGCCTCAGTGCAAGGTGTGTTCTAAGTACCATTTTGGTGAGTGTAGATACAAAGGGAAACCAAAATGCTTCAATTGTGATAAATTTGGGCATTGGGCTAGAGAATGTATTGCAGCTAAAACAATGCTAAAGGCAAATAATGCTAATCAAGTGGAGATGATAGGAAATCTGTTTTATGCAAATAGCACAGTCACATAACCAAAGGTGAATGGAGAGTGGTAAATTGATAGTGGTTGTAGCAACCACATGACAAGAAATGTGGAATTGCTTGTTGATGTGAGAACCAACATAGCTGGCAAAGTTCAAATGCCAACTGAAGACCTTGTGAATGTTGCAGGAATGGGTTCATTGGTGATTGATACAAAAAAAGGTAGAAAGTATGTTAGATAAGTAATGTACTTACCTGGTTTAAAAGAAAACTTGCTAAGTGTTGGTCAAATGGATGAGCATGGATATTTCTTGGTGTTTGGTGGTGGAATGTGCAGTGTGTTTGATGGTCCATCACTGGAATGCTTGGTTATGAAAGTGAAGAAGAAAGTGAATAGGTGCTATCCATTGACTTTATTATCTGAGAATCAGGTGGCTTTGAAAGCTAATGTCACTCACTCTACTGAGACTTGGCACAGGAGACTTGGGCACTTACATTTTGGTGGTCTCAAACAATTGAGAGACAAGGAAATGGTGCATGGTTTGCCTCAGTTTGAAGACTACAATGGAGCCTGTGAAGGTTGCCAATTTGGAAAACAACACAAAGAAGAGTTACCAAGAAATCAAGTGCAAAGAGCAACTGCTCCACTTGAACTAATTCATGTTGATATGTGTGGACCTAAGAAGAATGATTCAATTGCTAGAAATAAGTATTTCATGCTGTTAATAGATGATCTCACCAGAATGACTTGGGTCTATTTTCTAAGATACAAGTCTGAAGCATTCAATTGTTTTAAAAAATTCAAAGCTATGGCAGAGTTACAAAGTGGATTCAAAGTTAAGTGCCTGAGAAGTGATAGAGGAGGGGAGTTCAAGTCATCTGAATTCGACCTATTCTGGAAAAAAGAAGGAATACAAAGACAACTCACTCTTGCATATACTCCATAGCAAAATGGAGTAGTGGAGAGGAAGAACAGAACTGTAATTAAGATGGCCAAATCCATGTTGCATGAGAAGAGCATGCCATACTTTCTCTAGGCAGAAGCAGTTCATACATCAGTGTATATTCTAAACAGATGTCCCACAAGGACTTTGAACAACATCACACCTTTTGAAGCTTATTCTAGGAAGAAACTAGGAATAGCACACCTGAGAGTATTTGGTTCACTATGCTATGTTCATGTTCCAAGTGAACACAAACATAAGCTTGAGCCTAAAAGCTCAAAGGAGTATTTGTGGGATATGCAACTTGTGAAAAGGGGTATAGGGTATTTGATCCACTATCCAAGAAACTAGCCTTGTCAAGAGACATTGTATTTGATGAAGAAGCTGCCTAGAATTGGGAAGAGAACTTAGAGTCAATTTCTCTCAATACTGGAAGTTTTATTTATGGTGACATAAGCACAGGAAGAAGTAACAGAATGGTGCTGTCTCCGACATCATTTGTAATATCTTCATCTAGGAGAGTTCTTAGTATTGAAGACTCTGAAGTTCAATCCAAGACACCTATCTCAGGTGAATCTGCAAGCATTTCAAACTTGAGTGAAGGGCACAATCAAGCATTTGATCATACACCATTGAAGTGGAGGAATATGAATGAAGTGTTGGCTCAATGTAATATGTGCATCATGGACCCAGAGAAGTATGAGGATGCTAAACAAGATGAGTCTTGGTTAAAAGCAATGGAGGATGAGCTATTCATGATTGAAAAGACTGGTACCTGTACGCTTGTTGACAGACCAACTGAGAAACCTATTATAGGAGTTAAATGGATCTACAAAACCAAATTAAATCTTGATGGGTTAGTGTTGAAAAACAAAGCAAGGCCGGTTGCAAAGGGCTATGCACAAAAGCTTGGTTTGGACTACAATGAGACCCATGCACCAGTTGCTAGGTTGGACACTATTAGAACCTTAATAGCCTTGGCTGCACAAAAGAGTTGGAAATTGTATTAGTTAGATGTAAAATCGGCTTTCTTGAATGGAGTATTACAAGAAGAGGTCTATGTTGAGCAACCTGAAGGTTTTGTAGTCAAAGGGAAGGAGGAAAAGGTGTACAAACTTCATAAGGCTCTTTATGGTCTAAAACAAGCTCCAAGAGCCTGGTATGGAGAGATTGACAACTTTTTCTCACAGTGTGGTTTCGAGAAGAGCTTGATTGAACCAACTCTGTATTGTTTCTATCTATGTGGACGATATAGTCTACACTGGCAGTTGCAAATCAATGCTAGAAGAGTTCAAGGAAGATATGAAAATGAAGTATGAGATGATAGACTTGCGACTTCTTCATCATTTCCTTGGGATGAGAGTGATTCAAACTAACTTTAGCATCTTAATTCATCAGAAGAAGTATGCAAGTTCTTTACTGAGTAAGTTTGGATTAAATGAAGCAAAGACTATCACAACTCCTCTTGTAGCTACTGAGAAGTTGTCTAAAGATGATGGAAGTGGATCTACCAGTGAGGAAATGTATAGGAGTATTGTGGGAAGTCTTCTATATCTCACTGCTACAAGGCCGGATATAATGTATGCAACAAGTCTATTGGTAAGATTTATGCACTGTCCTACTAATAGACACTATGGAACTGCAAAGAGGGTACTCAGATGCGTCAAGGGGACCCTGGATTATGGCATGGAGTATGTGAAAGGAAGAAAAGCTTGTTTAATTGGCTTTTGTGATAGTGATTAGGGTGGTTCATTGGAGGATATCAAGAGCACATCAGGATATGCATCATTTGGCAGTGGTGTGTTCTCTTGGGCTTCAGTCAAGCAAAACTGTGTTGCACTCTCAACTGCAAAGGCTGAATACATAAGTTCATCAGAAGTCACAGCTCAAGCAATATGGCTGAGGTTTGTTTTGGAAGATTTCGGAGAATTACAAACTGAAGCTACTCCCCTTCACTGTGATAACACTTCTGCCATTGCAATTACTAAGAATTCTGTGTTTCATCAGAAGACCAAGCACATTGACAGGAGGTATCATTTTATCAAAGATGCATTGTAGGAAGGCATCATTGATCTGATCTATTGTCCCACAGAAGAGCAATTGGCAGATGTCTTCACAAAGCCTCTCTCAAAGGATCGATTTAATCTTCTCAGAAGCAAACTTGGAGTAAAATCAGTTTTAGACTTAAAGGGGAGTGTTGAATTGTAAGTCTATAGCTGATTAGGAATAAGTCTTAGTTTAGTATGTGTATGAGTTAAAATACCAATGAGAAGTTGTATGGTAGTAAGGCAAGAAATGCCAAGTGTTGTAATCCTAGCAACTAGCTAGATGAAGGGTCAAGATTAGTTTGTAATCAGAAAGCATCCAACTTGGATTCTAACGGTATTATTCCATCTGCACGTTTTGTGTGTGGTGTGATAGACCGAGAAAAAGTTAATAAGTTTTTGATTTGCTCCTCTGTGACTCACAGAGAAAAGCAACATTCCTTTGAAAGCTCTCCATTGTTAATTTCTCCTTCTTCATTTCATCTTCCATTCTTCTTCAAACCACCAGAACAAAACACAGAATCACAACAAAAACCAAGTAAATAATACGAACTTACTAACTTAGAATTTGATTCACTGCTACTATTTCACAATCAGATGATTTTTTTTTCAGAAAATATATTTTAACTGTTAAAAGGTAGTTCAAGACATTTCTAAATTGAGTGAACTTCTCATTATGTTGAGTTAAAAATTTACCCATTCCAATAGTTGTGGCTGAGTCTCCATCCCTCCATGCTTGTAAGAAGAAACAACCAAGCATATACTGCAGCAACTAGGACCTCTGCCGAATGCTTTTGGGTGTCAACCTAAAAGATAAAACAACGACACCCTTGATTACGACTAAATACTAATAAGCTACAGAAGATAATAACTATAGGGTCCTTGTAGTAGTAGGCATTAGAAATACTAGAGAAAATATATGGGAACTTGTAAATTAAGTTAGAAAATTGGTAAAACAAAGATCCATAATTCTTCAATATAAAAAGTTTTTCTAAAACGAATGCGAAAGAAGATATTGATTGGTTAAGACATAAAGGTAAGCTAAAGGAATACATACATCTAAGGCAGACTCAGGATTAATGAACTTCCAAATAATTTGCATTGCACTTTCAGTCTCCTCCGAGTTAGTTGCACCAAAGAAAGCCACAATAGCCAAACAATCCAATATCTGTATCAAAACATCTCACGGTCAACCCAACTTCTTGAGAAATCCTATAAACAAAACTTAACCGATAGTTTTTATGTAATATCATGAAAATTAAGCTACCTTTAAGGTTGTGGGTCCAGATTTCAGAACTTTGGAAAATACAGGAAGCAACTCTCTGTATATTTCGGACAACTTATCCTCGCAACAAATGACTATGGCCAGCAAGCCTGACATTATGATAAAAGGAGACCCGTTAAAGTTACAAGAGAAATGCAAAACCAAAAAAATACACATGCTACTTGACAGAGCTAGACAAACCAATGACATGAAGTGATAGCTGCTTCTCCCTGTTAGAACCCTTTTTTAGGCAATTCAAGCTTCTGAATAGAAAAGTAGCAAAACTGCAAGAAAACAAAAAGTAATCACAAAAGGAGCTCTCAGAAATCGTTTACACAATCTAGATCTTCTACTAAACAGCGATGACTCAACATACACGATCACACAACCCACATACAAATGAAAAACCCGCATGTTTACCAATTACCTATTACCTATTATCCACACATCAATCTTCTACAATGACATGATTCTTTGGGTGAAGACACAACTATTCTGATAGTACTGGAAAGCGAAGAAAACATAACGCAGTAATTTCATACTTCCTAGCAATAAAGCAAGACAATTTTTTTACACAAAAGAAAATTTAGATATGCTTACTTGTTTTCCAGAAACTCATGGTCTAGTTTACGCTTTAATCCCTCAATTATTGATGCCAATGCCTCCTCTCGGTCGGATCCCCTTCATTGAAAAAAACAAAGAAAACCCATCAAAATTTGGTGGCAAGCAAAATCAATGGTACCCAATTTTCAGAATTACAGAAAGAAAGAAAAACAAAGTGACACAAAGGAACCTCTTCTCAAACAACCCTTCTAACAAAAAGGAAAGTGTCTTCAGTTTTGGAGGCCGAATCACCGGTTCATTGTCCGTAGACTCGTCAGCTGCAACTGCACCAGGTCTACCAGTTTCTAAAACCATGAAAAATCAAGGGGTAAGAATTTATACACACATTGTAACTTTTCAATCTAACCAACATAGAAAAGAATTCTCCATCGACACAAAATCTGAAGATACTAGCTGAACTGAAACGTAATTACAAAAACCAGAAAGCCAAAAGAAATTTACAAAAAAAAGAGAAAGCAAAAAAATGAATTACTTCTTTGGCCGCCGCGCTTTCTGGCGGCTGAAGGCGGAGGAGCTTTGCCTCTTCTCATCATGTTCGAACGCATGTGAGAACTCATCGCTCGAAGTCAATCACAACGCAAAGTCTGGATTTTTTTTCTTCCGGAAACGGACGAATTTCCCCAATTCAATTCCAATCAGGATGAACCCTAATTCCCAATTGGACCAAATCGTAACCCCTTCTGCTAAACTCTGAATTCAGAACTCCGGCGACCCGTCCCAACCCTTTATTCCCGCGACGAACACGAAGCTCTAGTTCAAGCATTGTGGGGAGGTCTGATTGATTTATAAAAAGGTTTTCTTTCTGGTTTTGAATTCCGAATCGGAAAAGGACTTTGCTCTGTTTTTGAATTCCTAATCGGAAAGGGATTTTGCTATTTGCAAATTGGTAAGTAGATGTAGATTGGACTTTATGAAATTGGAGTTGGCAAGAAAAGGCAACCTCAATTGCGCAACTGGAAAAAAATGGCCGCCAATTTTAAAGTATTTAGGGCGGCCTGACCTCCTCCACTGCGGCGGTAAAAGCTCCACCCTGCGCGCGTAGCTTCAGTTATCTGGTATTAGGGGACCGTTAATATGGGAATAGATACCGTTAAAAAAGTGCAAGTTGTTCACGAAAATTTTGAAAATAACCTCTCCCTTTAATATTAGGTTACTCTATTAGAGCATCTCCAACATTTAGGTTAAAATTTAAAATATTTAACTTAGAAAATTTAGATTTTAACCCAAAAATTGTATTTCTCCTCCAACCCTTTTGGGTTAAACTTTTAGCCCAAGATTAATAAAAAATGAATTTAGTATAATTTTTTGTTCTTAAAGTAACTTTAAAAAAAAAATTATGTAGACTATCCTAATTTAAATTTATGAACATTTTAACCTAAAAATATTTAGATTCCGATAAATATTGAAAAATCATTAAACCGATACCATGAAATTCATGGAACACTATGAAAGAATACGAAACACATAAAATATATTTTTTAATTACATTAGTCTTTTGATTTAAATTTGAACCATTAGATCTTGTTTTTTACCGTTAAATTTAATCATATTAGATCTTAACCGTTGGATTCAATAAATTTATAAATATAGAACTACTAAAAATACGCATACATAGTGGGCCAATCCCCACTAACCTGGGCAATCATGTGCTAAATTTGCTCCAGAAATGAGTTTTGGGTTAAAAATCATATTTGCCCGAGCAAGTTGGGGAAGTAGGTCTTATGTTGTCAAATTATTATATTAAACAATGACATTATTTATCCTTATAGACATTGCTTATAATACTCACAACATTTTAAAAAATACAGTTTATCAAACGCTTAACTGTTTTATTTTGCAGCTGATTATTCTTAAAACATAACAAAGGTAATTTATTAAAAAAAATAACAATCCAAAAGTGGCCCTAAGTCCAGTTTTCTTATTTTTTTAATGTGAATAAATAATTTGGGAATTTAGAGTATGAGGTGTGAAAACAAACACTGCTTCAATATTTGTTCATGTCTGCCATTTAAGGTCGGTGACATAATTAATAAATTCAAAGATAATATGCATATTATATACGTACGTACGTGTTTTTTAAACGTACTTTTGTTTTTCATACATGTTTTAATGATTCATTGTATTCCACATTTTTTATAATTTTAAGGTACTATACACGTACGTCCGTATTTATTACGTTTAAAACATGTTATTTTGACACACTTTGACATATAAAATTCACGTTTTCGATATGTATTTTTTTTACATATTATCGAAGAAATGAAATAAATTTCTTCGACAAGTGATGGTGGAAATGTGTTGAGTTTTTGCATGACGGCATGGGTTCAAACCACGTTGGTGACTACTAATCTAAATCTATCATTTGACAAATAAAATAAAATAAAATAAAATAAATAGATATTTCACATGAAGTAAATATTAAAAATTAAAAAAAAAATCATAGAATTTCTCAAAATATTTTCTTAGCAAAGTTGTCGAATAATACACAGACGTATTTTTCACATACTATACCTGTTTCAGATTCTACTAACTCTGGTCGGTAACCTAACAAATGTCTATTTTTTAAAAAGGAAAACTAATGAAAATTTTTTGAAAACTTTGAGTTGTAATGATAAGGATAAAATAAAGGATAAAGTGAATAGTACCAAGATTGACTTTTTAATGTAAAAATATGATTTTTCGTTAAAGTGAATAGTACCGTGAGTTTTTCATTAAAACTCCAATTTTAAAATCCTAAGTAGTTACTTATTTTAAAGCATTTTAGATAATTAGGGTGGATCGGTTTTAGTAAAAATGGGGTTCCTTGTGTGAACCCCATTCGGTCCCAAATTCCAATGACTAAATTGCCCTCACAACTTTCAATCATAGCCGCAGATTCATAACCCTAGGTGTGTATTTTAGTCAAACACATTGTGGGCGGCCGAAAGACATGAGAGTCATTTCCTAGGCCCAAATGTAGCAGCGCGATACAGCTATGTAGGCTGAAGCACAATCCCCACACACACAATAGCAGAAACGTAATTAATTCAAAATCGAGACCCCATTTCACAACAGACATGAATAGTGCAATTTGAACCTCTATTTTATACTATAGTAATAATGTCATAATTTAATTAGTTACCCCTAAAATATTAATGAAACCTCTCTTTTCTTCTTAAGATTCTTAAGATTAAAAAAATCAAATCTTAGAAGTTATCCTTATGACCAAAATGTTCACTCAATTACATGAATTACATGACTCATTCATATGATGTGAGGGCATAATTTTGCTTTGAATAACACAAGATCCATTATAATTTTTTATTTGGGTGGTGCTATCTACACCCTTCTTGATTTCTTGTTGTTGGATGAATGAATTGGAGAATATCAAAGGACAATAATTAACAAAGAATGTGTGTATGATACCATTGTCACATCCCTGCCCGGGCCCCCATCACAACCTGAGCTCGACTCCACCGTAGCACGATATTGTCCGCTTTGGGCCCTGACCACGCCCTCACGGTTTTGTTTCTGGGAACTCACATGAGAACTTCTCAATGGGTCACCCATTTTGGGAATGCTCTCGCCCAAACTTGCTTAGCTTCAAAGTTCGGATGAACTCCGAAGCCAATGAGCTCCCAAAAGGCCTCGTGCTATATGGAGGTGGACATATACATATAAGGCTTAGATGATCCACTCCCCTGGGCAATGTAGGATGTTACAACCACTCTTGATTTTTCACAAAAGTTCTATGTGAATGCAATGGCGAGTCATGGGTGTATTGGAATGACACATAAGCTGAATGAGTTATTTCCCATCTGTCAATTATGTGATGCATTGTTGAACTTTTCAACCTTTGAAATATATGTATAGTGTGTCACACTCAGTAGAGACCAAAGTATTAATTGCAAATTGAAATCTTACCCAGTTGCAGTCTAAATATACATCTAAAAAGTTTACACAAACTTACATAGCTCGAGAATACAATTAAATAGTAGTGTTTTGTGTTAATAATACATCAACATATATCAACATCTCAAATGGTTGAATGTTTTGGGTGGGGCTGTTGGTTATATGGCCACCGATTCGGGTTTTACTTTGACTGTGTATATTTGGTGACCCGTACAACTGATATGGTTTATATTGAGCATATAGTCACGAATCTCTGGTTGAACGCTTAAGGTTTTTTTGTTATACAACAATCTTTTTGTCACTGATGATGGCTCCACCGTTTTGGATTAGTACTGTAGAGTATTCTCTGATGAGTTTGCTGCTTTGGGATTGAATGCTATGAATTTCTTTGTCAATTCGATAACCACTTCATTTTTAGTTTTCATTTGTTCCTAGAGATAAAGAGAAAGTATATGGAGAAGTGAGGAATGGAAAAGGATGATGCAAGGTTCATGGGAAGGATGAAAACAAAAACTTTGAAAATTGAAATAAAAAAAGAGGAGTCCGATTCTGATTATGAATCATTCTTATATTTACTAAGAAATGAATAGTTAGTCAAAATTACCGGGGCCACATAAAAATGGAATTCAACTCCTCCTTTTGGAGGAATTGGATTCCTTGGTGGAAGGTGGGAATTGAGTTCCAAGAGTTGGGGGCAATAAGGAATTCATGATTTTTACTTGTCATACCCGCACATATTTTATAAAATGCCATTGATTCTGATTTTAGTCAATGTCCACAGCCTTGGAATCTTTCACATTGACAAAAGTTTACTCTAACAATTACAACGGACTTGTAGTTCGTCAATTACGCTATTCGAGATTATGTAGTCATAAGCAGATTAGAACGGTAATCTCAGCAATCAGAATTGCCATGGATTCTACAAGCACTAATAAGTAAAGCATCGCATAAAGTGGAGCTATTAATCTCATCAATTGGGGTATGGTTTGTCTTTTTATACACTGTTAAACACCTTTTTTTTTTTTTTTTATATCTCTCAAGGAAGCTTTCTTCGAATCTTCAACCGTCCGTCCAGTAATTAGATCGTGTTTCTGATGAATTTTCACTGGAAAGTGGAAACTTCCTTGGTTTTCTTCAAAGGCAGCGTTCTCCTGCTTTTCCACCGTTCTATTACGTTTCGGTAGGGTTATAGGACTACTTTTGTCTTTAAGGTGCTTTGCTTTTGGGAGACGACTTGACTTGAGTATTTCACTTGGAGAAGTGTGATTTATATACGCTAATATATATATATATATATATATATATATAAAGTGAGAGCCCTAGTTTGGTGAAGCATTCTAAACCCCTAAAATACCCTTACTTATTGATAGAGCGCAAATCAAGGATTCAATACCAAAAGAGGGATAAAAAGGTAAAAACATTAACTATAGAATTTGAAACGCGGGAGACAAGTGAAAAAAAAAGACAGTTCTTAGTTTATCAGTTCTGCTTCAACTTCCCATGATCGAACCAGAGATTTTGACGATTCCCACGATCAAAACTAGAAAGCAGTTTATGATTCCCACGATCTGAGTTCAGTTGAAGGTTACACAATAACTACCCACATACAACCACTATATACAAATGAATAATCGAAAAGAGCCCAATTTTCGAAACCAGACTCCGAGACGCGGCGTGGAACCCATCCTTCTTCACACCTTCGATCCCGGATGCCCACTTTCAGGAGCCCAGCCTCCTGGCCGTTGCTCCTCTCTCTCCCGATCGCAATATTTAAGTAAGTTTTCCATTTTGTGCAAATCCCTAACCCCAACTTTCCTTACTATTTAGCTTTTGATTTCATCTTTTCATTCAACAAAATGCATGCTTTTAGGGTTTCTCAACCTTGATTTAATTATTCTTCATCCAATTTTCACCAATTCATATCACTAATTTGGTCCATCTCTAATTCATTTGCTGGGAAAGGACATTGGAATACCTCGAGTGTTTAGTTGGGGTTTCGATTTGATTACAATTGGTTTTAATTTTGTCTCTGCTGCATTCACCATTGCTAAACCTGGGTTTTGTGCTTTGCATGCAAGGGGCTTTTCAAAATCAGGTACACCACCTTTTGAATTATGTATTAATTTTGTTTGTTGCATTGATTTCAAATGGAAATTTGATTTAGACAAATTAGATCGGACAAGGAATTTCCATAGTTGAACCTAAGCTCGTACCTGAATATTGAGCTGTACAGTTCCCGGTTCCTTAAGGTTTCGGATATCCACACAATCTATTGGGAGCAATCTAGAAATCCCCACGGCCGTGTGAGTTGCGATCGTTCTTCTTAAAGTTTTTTATATACAACTTTGAAGCTTTTCTTCAAATTTATTCACTATATAGTGTAATTCTTCAGTGATTAGAGATTCTGAAAATTTAGAACACGGGGATTTTTAAATCCTCTCAATCAGAAAAGGATTGAAAAGGAATTTTGATTCAGAAAAATTATAGCATGTTTATCATCTTAATATAACACAAATTATAGCATGTTTATCATCTTAGTATTACAATAAGAGGCTCAATAGATTACCACATGATTCTCTAAGGCTTTTCCTCAACTGGGTTCTCTGCTTTCTTTCTTTCGTTTAAAGGTTCGGTTGAATTGGTTAAAAAAACAATGTGGGTACTCAAGGTTCTGTTCGGAATCATTGTTGAGTTTCTGAACTTTCATCTATGATTTCTGATTAATTTCTCAATTTAGAATGTGTTGTCCTCCCACCAGGCAATATCGTAGCTGCTATTCCAGATGATGCTGTTGCTAATACTATGTGCCCCAACCTTCTCAAGCTTGCTAACAATGCGCGATATAAGTAAGTTTTTCCAGTTCCACCGGGACCATCCACAAAAAAAGTTGCATTATCCGATCGTTGAACTGCACCCATTATTATGTTAAACGCACTTTTTTGGTCATCATTTAAGCGTTCAATTGCATCAAGATCTTGTTGTGGAACACATATGGATATTTCATCTTCAATACATCCTGTCAGTCCTGAACTTGATTCATTTCCTCTTGTCATTTGGGGCAAATCAAACTCGTTTATACTCTTATTAAATTGAACCAAAAGTATGTTCAACTCACGCAAGAGTATGTTGGTAGCAAGTGTGGGAGTTATGTTAGTCATGGAAACATAATCTTCCATCATGAATGGATAGAACTCATCCCATAACCCTCGAACACCAATTGGTGCACAATATACCAATATGGTGACGAATAATCTTCTTAAAGCCGACGACATCTGAATTGTGGAGGCCTCTAACAAACATTGTCGAATACTGTCATCTCTTTCTAACAAACCTCGTTGTTCTGCTGCCTGCTTAAATGTTGGATGCAAAACCCCATTAACTGTTCTCAAGTTTGTGAAGGATGTTGGTCCTCTAACATGATTAAGAAGAATCCGAAGGTAAAATTTTTCGCCTTCAGCAGGTGAAACTGCATATATTCGTCCAATAACCTTGTTACGATTCATTCTTTTAGACCACTTTCTTTGAGCTTGAATCCATCTGTAATGTGATGGTATCTCCATGTATAAATAATGTCGCGCTTCTGCATCCACATGATTAAGTGTAAAAAATTCAGTCAACATTGTCTTTCTTGTACTATCATCATGTAGAATATTTGTTATACTCTCATCGGC
This sequence comes from Pyrus communis, assembly GCF_041283825.1. Lineage (NCBI taxonomy): Eukaryota > Viridiplantae > Streptophyta > Magnoliopsida > Rosales > Rosaceae > Pyrus > Pyrus communis. The sequence goes on from NC_142574.1 coordinate 15,453,209, forward strand.
ACGAAACTGAACTTGGTGCATATTAGGAAGATGTATTTGCATTCGCTCAACAGATGGGTAAATTCGATTAATAATGAACTTGAATATCTTCCATAATGCCTCTGGTGCGCAAACCCATCTTGCATCCTGAAACTGCTTTATTTCATCGTATTGAGGGTCTGATTGCACTTCAACTGTCACTCTGTCTGGGCCTTTGTAAACATACTTATATAAGTAATTGACACTTTTTATGCTTGCACAAATTTCAACATTGATGTGACAATCATACCTTAACAGCAACCATGGATTATATGGAATGACCCAACTATTATCAACCATTATGTTTCCTTGTCGATTAAGTGAGACGGGCAATCGATTTCCTCGCCTTTGATAAATTGGATACGAATCATTCCCTTGAACAGTGACTGGTGCAAATGGTTTGGGAAACTTTCTCTTACAACTCCCATTTTTCATACATGGAGATTGAAGATTATGAATCCCACACGGGCCATGAATCATATGCTTTAACACCACATTATAAAGTTGAGGCTCTACATCTTCATTTGGTATTTCAGCTCTAACAATTCGGTCATACTCATCTGGATTATTGATCTTATCATTTTCATCTAACACCACCAGCATATGCACATGTGGAAGACCACGTTTCTGAAACTCAATAACGTATGCGTAAGCAACAACACTGCCCAATACCCCCTTTTCGATGATGTCTTCTTTTAGTTGCTCAAGTTTTGCACGAAATACTCTAGTGAGTAAGTCAGGGCGATCTTGTGGAGTTTGTCTGTCCAGCGAGTAATTCGCTTTTGATTTCTTCCCAACTTGGGTTACATGTCATGGTAATAAAAAGATCTGGCTTTCCGAATCTTTGAACCAAAGTCATTGCGTCTTGATATCGTTGGTACATGTCACGTGGGCTTCCAACAAATGATGATGGTAAAATAATTCTACGCCCGATGCTACCTAATAATTTTTTATTTTCAATTAGCTATATATATTGTACACAGTTTAAACAAAGTTATATTTCTAAATAACGATGACTGAAACGATATATATACCTGCATTGTGTTGACCTGCATTTAGAGAGTCTTCAAGTCCTTTGTAGAGATCCGCTCTAACTGTGGCTTGATTAGAACGCAACCATCTAAGTTTTTGTGATTCAATTTTAATGTAGTTATCTACAGCATATTGTTGCAAGAGACGTCCACCTCGAAGCAAAAGTGATGATCCATTATGACGTATCTGCAAAAGCAAATTTCATATGTTGCTTTTAATATAGGAATCATCATTCATCTATATATACCGGGAAATAAATTATGTTATTAATACAAACCTGTAACATATAAGCATAATAGTCACAACATGTTATTGCTCTTCCACCATCATCACGACTGTTAACATCCCATCCATATGTACCGTAAGGCAGCAATAGTGGATATTGTAAGGGATCATAAAATCCAACATAGTCTCGGACGTGAGAAAGTCTTCCACTAATTGTCTCCACCACGATATCCCTTCCATTTGCAATTGTGGCATTATCTCCATCTATTATAATTGCCGCAACTTGTGATGCTGATGGTAGACTATACTGACGCCGATCTATAGGTTGCTCTTTTAGGATCAACTTGCAATTCGGCAAATCTTGGCTTTGTCCGAGGCTTCGCAATGTATGAACAAAAGGATTATGGTTGTTCAACATATGTTGTATCTTTTCAACCACACGTCTATCTAAAACTTCACTTTCACACATTCGGTTTTCAACTTCATGCTCAGTGTCATATATATAAGCTTGTAAAAATCGCGGTCTGTTCCCTTCATTTGGTAAAAGTCCACCAATCTTATGATATAATGCACCTTGAGCACGAAATGTGTAAATCCCACGACCACCAATATTAATTCTTTCATCCACGTGTACTCCCATTGAAGTGAATGCAAATGCATGATTGTAAGCTCGAATATTTTGCCTAAAGTGTCTACCCTCATTTGTTTGGTCAGAGAAAAGAGCAACCATTTCTGGTGGGGACTGTATTGGGGGTAAAACAATTCTTCCTTTCAAGCAACACATATTCAAAGTTTCTCGAGCAAACAATCGTGTATAGCAGTACGGACATGTGGTTGGAGGAGATAATTGGCAACCTAGGATACCCCGATTCCCATTATAATTTCTAGCACAATTGTGGTTTCTTCTTCCTCTGGTTTGGCGCGCATGACAATTGGTTCTATTTGCATGTTCTTCTTCTGATATTTTTACATGAATATCCAACATTCAGTATAAGAATTTTCTTTGTAACTAATCATATATCTATATAAAGATAGAATTATATACTAAGCTCACCATTGTGGGGAGGAATTGAGAGCATCCCATAAGATATTTGTGATCTATTTGAATGTGCCAACTGTCCCATATGACAACGCATTCTAGTAGAAGTTTGGTCATCATGATTTGTGATATCTGACAAAACCCTTGAATTCGCGCTTTCATGCTCAATTTGTTCTAATAAATAGACCACATTATAATACGATTAGTTAAAAAAAATTTCTTTAATATTTAATATATTTAGTTGTGAGTCTAATATTTCGTAAGACTACCACTAAAAATAACTACAACATTGAGATCAATATGAAAGTATCGAAGAAAAGAATACAATGAGATTTCAATTCACAAAATTTTGTTCTTAAAAAATAACCTAATTTTTTAAGTGTGAAACAAATACAAATAAAGAAATTGAAATAAATACCAGGAATTTGTTGTTCTATATTACTGGGGTCGACCTCAACATCATAGTTAGCCAACTGAACCCGTTCTTGTATATTATTGGGACCTACTTGTTGCATAGTTAAAAGAAAAATTAGAAATTAGATTTTTTTTTTATTTTTTTGCGTTAGTATGAGTTAAAGAAAAAGGAACATGAAATAAATACCAGGAATTTCTTGTTGTATGTTACTGTGGGATGTCATAGTATGATCATCATATAGAGTTGGAATTTGTTGTCTTTTTTCTTGTGCTATTAGACGTCGTCGAGCTAGATATCTTTGATGTTCTTCAGGACTCAATGATTGACGCCATTGTCTTGCACGACTTTGACCACGCTCCATGAAAAAATTTATCTAAAAAATTAAAAAATAAATGAACCTAAATTGAATACAAATTCTGTGACATTCCATAAATACGAAAAAGTCTACGTAGATGCCTATGAACAGAAAGAAGGAAAAGCATTTATCTACACATCACTATAATACAAAAGAACAAAATAAAATGATCACAAAATACTTTTGAAGTGTAATAAGTATCAGTGCAAGGAAATGACGGGCTTATATACACTTCTCGGTTGGTGTTAGGACTTGGATATGATTTAGCTTTAATGTTTTTTTTCTTTTATAAATTAGCATTGTTTATAGAGTTTTAATTTTTATGTCAACTGGATGAGTAGAATTTTAAACCAATTATGATATTCAAAATCCTTCTCGAACCCCACTGGTGTTTAGGGATGATTTTGGACTACATGGATATTTGAGATTACGAAGAAGATTATGAATAACTAAACATGGGTCAAAATTTTTTTTGTTAGAGGACAGCAATTGTTCATAATTGGTTTGATCTTGGACATAATAACAATTACGAATATTTGTTTTCTTCACATTATCTTCTCGAATTGGGGTTCAACATTAGAAGTTCTTTTCTCAAGTCTCAACATTAAGCAAAATGAAGAAAACAAAAGGCCAAAAGCAAAAAGCCACCTCTTCCGCTGTTATCACCTTCCCTTTTCTTCAATGCTCACTCCCAACAGAAAATCTATGGCAAGAATACACTTCCCCCCTTCCTTTTTCTTCGAGCCTCAAGAAATGGGTCTGCAACCAATGCCAACTGAAATAATTGAGGTTAAGCAAGAGGAGTTGATAAAGAATCGGCCAAGAGAAGACCAAGCTAAGCCAACTGAAATAATTGAGGTTATTCCTGACAACGCTATAAATATTACATCATAAAACAGTTTAGCTTAATTCAGTACATCTTTTTTTGTTAAATAAGAAATGGCTACGTCACAAATGTCCATATAATTTAATTGAAATGATAAACATGTTCTGTAAAACCAAGATTTTTGAAAGTCTAACTAATTGGTCAAATAGTGTCAAACATAGTAGTATTTCTCCAAGTAATAGCACGTCCTAATATTAAGCTGAAGAGTAAGAATAGTTATATGACATTAAATTGAAAGTCTAACTAATTAAGATGATTGTAATAAACATGAGGCACTGTTCTGCAAATAGAACAGGGCTGCAAACCAATTGGTAAAAGTAATCCTTTTGTCTGGGCCTTTGTTAGCAAACCAATTGGTAAAAGTAATCCATATGTTGAACAACCATAATCCTTTTGTTCATACATTGCGAAGCCTCGGACAAAGCCAAGATTTGCCGAATTGCAAGTTGATCCTAAAAGAGCAACCTATAGATCGGCGTCAGTATAGTCTACCATCAGCATCACAAGTTGCGGCAATTATAATAGATGGAGATAATGCCACAATTGCAAATGGAAGGGATATCGTGGTGGAGACAATTAGTGGAAGACTTTCTCACGTCCGAGACTATGTTGGATTTTATGATCCCTTACAATATCCACTATTGCTGCCTTACGGTACATATGGATGGGATGTTAACAGTCGTGATGATGGTGGAAGAGCAATAACATGTTGTGACTATTATGCTTATATGTTACAGGTTTGTATTAATAACATAATTTATTTCCCGGTATATATAGATGAATGATGATTCCTATATTAAAAGCAACATATGAAATTTGCTTTTGCAGATACGCCATAATGGATCATCACTTTTGCTTCGAGGTGGACGTCTCTTGCAACAATATGCTGTAGATAACTACATTAAAATTGAATCACAAAAACTTAGATGGTTGCGTTCTAATCAAGCCACAGTTAGAGCGGATCTCTACAAAGGACTTGAAGACTCTCTAAATGCAGGTCAACACAATGCAGGTATATATATCGTTTCAGTCATCGTTATTTAGAAATATAACTTTGTTTAAACTGTGTACAATATATATAGCTAATTGAAAATAAAAAATTATTAGGTAGCATCGGGCGTAGAATTATTTTACCATCATCATTTGTTGGAAGCCCACGTGACATGTACCAACGATATCAAGACGCAATGACTTTGGTTCAAAGATTCGGAAAACCAGATCTTTTTATTACCATGACATGTAACCCAAGTTGGGAAGAAATCAAAAGCGAATTACTCGCTGGACAAACTCCACAAGATCGCCCTGACTTACTCACTAGAGTATTTCGTGCAAAACTTGAGCAACTAAAAGAAGACATCATCGAAAAGGGGGTATTGGGCAGTGTTGTTGCTTACACATACGTTATTGAGTTTTAGAAACGTGGTCTTCCACATGTGCATATGCTGGTGGTGTTAGATGAAAATGATAAGATCAATAATCCAGATGAGTATGACCGAATTGTTAGAGCTGAAATACCAAATGAAGATGTAGAGCCTCAACTTTATAATGTGGTGTTAAAGCATATGATTCATGGCCCGTGTGGGATTCATAATCTTCAATCTCCATGTATGAAAAATGGGAGTTGTAAGAGAAAGTTTCCCAAACCATTTGCACCAGTCACTGTTCAAGGGAATGATTCATATCCAATTTATCAAAGGCGAGGAAATCGATTGCCCGTCTCACTTAATCGACAAGGAAACATAATGGTTGATAATAGTTGGGTCATTCCATATAATCCATGGTTGCTGTTAAGGTATGATTGTCACATCAATGTTGAAATTTTTGCAAGCATAAAAAGTGTCAAGTACTTATATAAGTATGTTTACAAAGGCCCAGACAGAGTGACAGTTGAAGTGCAATCAGACCCTCAATACGATGAAATAAAGCAGTTTCAGGATGCAAGATGGGTTTGCGCACCAGAGGCATTATGGAAGATATTCAAGTTCATTATTAATCGAATTTACCCATCTGTTGAGCGAATGCAAATACATCTTCCTAATATGCACCAAGTTCAGTTTCGTGCCGATGAGAGTATAACAAATATTCTACATGATGATAGTACAAGAAAGACAATGTTGACTGAATTTTTTACACTTAATCATGTGGATGCAGAAGCGCGACATTATTTATACATGGAGATACCATCACATTACAGATGGATTCAAGCTCAAAGAAAGTGGTCTAAAAGAATGAATCGTAACAAGGTTATTGGACGAATATATGCAGTTTCACCTGCTGAAGGCGAAAAATTTTACCTTCAGATTCTTCTTAATCATGTTAGAGGACCAACATCCTTCACAAACTTGAGAACAGTTAATGGGGTTTTGCATCCAACATTTAAGCAGGCAGCAGAACAACGAGGTTTGTTAGAAAGAGATGACAGTATTCGACAATGTTTGTTAGAGGCCTCCACAATTCAGATGTCGTCGGCTTTAAGAAGATTATTCGTCACCATATTGGTATATTGTGCACCAATTGGTGTTCGAGGGTTATGGGATGAGTTCTATCCATTCATGATGGAAGATTATGTTTCCATGACTAACATAACTCCCACACTTGCTACCAACATACTCTTGCGTGAGTTGAACATACTTTTGGTTCAATTTAATAAGAGTATAAACGAGTTTGATTTGCCCCAAATGACAAGAGGAAATGAATCAAGTTCAGGACTGACAGGATGTATTGAAGATGAAATATCCATATGTGTTCCACAACAAGATCTTGATGCAATTGAACGCTTAAATGATGACCAAAAAAGTGCGTTTAACATAATAATGGGTGCAGTTCAACGATCGGATAATGCAACTTTTTTTGTGGATGGTCCCGGTGGAACTGGAAAAACTTACTTATATCGCGCATTGTTAGCAAGCTTGAGAAGGTTGGGGCACATAGTATTAGCAACATCATCATCTGGAATAGCAGCTACGATATTGCCTGGTGGGAGGACAACACATTCTAAATTCAAGATACCACTTAGTCTCGATGCATCATCGATGTGTTCGATCGGTAAACAATCTGATTTAGCAAAGCTAATACAAAAGGCAAAGGCAATTATTTGGGATGAAGCAACAATGACGCATCGTCATGCATTTGAAGCACTCGATCGAACGTTCAGAGACTTAACAGATATTGACTTACCATTTGGGGGGAAAAATCTTTTCATATTTCTTATTTCTAAACTACACATTTAACCAAAAACACAAAACATATACCAATTAATCAATAAACAAAAATTCCATCTAAATTCCAATGATAAAATGAGTATACAAACATAAAACATATCAACAATCACATCATTAATAGACTAAAAATCTCCATCAATATCTAATATAATTTAATTGAGATAAGATTAGAATTCCAAAAAACTAACTTGAATTTTGAACCAAATAGTGGTGGAGTGGAGAATTAAAACAAGTGGATGTATGATATGGGACTTACGTAATTATAATATGAGATTGCGTCACGGGTGGGATTAGAAATTTAGGGTTTTGAAATGGGGGGAAAGAGGGAACCAAATAATATGGAATTGGGGGAAAAGCAGCAGGGAAAGAGAGAACTTTGGGGAAAGATGTGGGGCTCAGGGGCTGGGCTTTAAAATTAAAACAATATTGAGTCATCAAGCAAAGCAAACGACAACGTTTTATCCCTATTTTTTTTTTTTAACTGAAAACAACTGACCAAAACATTGCCGTTTTGGACCAATTGTTAAAAAGCCCTATTTTCTTTCTTCTCCCTGCGGTGTCTTCTTCTCCGTTGCTACCTGCAACATGCACAGCAGCTCAAACCTCATGTTCGAGGGGTCCCCCGGAAAATTTTTAGCAGGGATTTAGGGTCACCGAAGGGTCCTGGGACCTCTCAGGTCCCTCTGTAGATCCGCCACTGTGTGCCCCTTCAATTATTTTATGACATGTGAAGTAACGGCCCAAATACCATGCACTTTGAAAAATTTCTCAGTTATTCTGACAATTTTTTAAAATATTATTTTCTACTATCAAAACTCTCATGTGTGTCACAAATTAACTTCTATTATACTATCACAATGTAATATTATTCTAATCAGCTATAAAAAAAAATTAATAAGATTAAGGCCGCATCAAAATTGACAATCATAAACATATGATTTATACTTTTGATCTATACTAAAAGGTTTCTTCTTGGTTATATTAAGTATACAAGTTAGCAATACAGTTAGTAAGTTGGTTAGAGTAGTTAGGCCCTCCCTTATAAAAACAGTTGTGTAACCTTCATTCTATCAATGAATACAAAAGCATATTTCTCTCTCTAAATCTCTCTCTGTAAAACTCTCTGTGTTGATCTTTCTTCTCTTCAGCTTTCTTCTTGATTTTCTTTCAATTTCCAAACATTACAATGTAGTTAACATGGTATTAGAGCCACCAAGGCTCACGCCATGGATCTTGGTGGTCGATTCCTCTTCTATCTTTCTTCATTACTTTCTTTCGTTTCCGCGTATTTCCTTATTCGTAATACAAGTGCTCTTTCTTCCTTTCTTTTTATGTAAACTTTTCTGAGATTTCGCATAGGTTTTTCTTTGATTTCATCTGGGTTTCACTGCAAATTTTGACTGGGGCTTCGAGCTCGTCTTGTTGCTGGGCAGTCCTCTGATTGCTCTGCTGCTCCATGGCACCGCTGATTGTAGCTTTAACAACGACGGAGTCGACCGACTGAAAGACACAGAAGGAGCTCGGATTTCTCCTCGCAAGACACCCTAGAAATCTCAACTGCGAAAAAGGGTTGGTCGGATCCTTGGTGATCTTTCGTTCAGACAGACTAATCACCGCCTTCATCTTCCGCTACTCGTACCCCTTCTTGCCTCTGAGCTTAAGCTTTTTGCTACTTGTATCCACCACCAATGGCGGCACTCGCAGCAGGCACCCGACGGCCGTGGGTCGGCCTAGGAGCGGCAGTGTGGGTGTAAATTGCAGCCGGCAATGCCTTCACTTTCCCGCTCTACTCCCACTCCCTGAAGTCGGTTCTGGGTTTCAACCAGAAGCAGCTCACCATGCTGGGTGTGGCCAACGATATCGGCGAGAACTTCGGCCTTATCCCCGGATTCCTTTCCAAGAAGCACCCGCCGTGGCTAATTCTTTTGATCGGCGCTCTCGCCTGCTTCTTCGGCTACGGCATCATCTGGCTCACCGTCAGCAGCACCATTCTGCCCCTGCCTTACTGGATGGTATTGCAGCTATGGATTGCCCTTTGTGTTGCCGCTAATAGTAGTGCTTGGTTTACCACGGCTGTGATTGTAACCAACATCAAAAACTTTCCTCTACAACGTGGCATAGTTGCTGGTATTCTGAAAGGTTACGCGGGTCTTGGCGCAGCTGTATTTACATAAATTTATCGTGTTCTGCTTGGTAATTCCTCTTCCAGGCTTCTGCTGTTCCTTGCACTTGGAATTCCCGTTCTTCCGTCACTTGATTTGTAGTTGATTGGTTCTTGGTGGAGTTTCTTGGTTCTAGAATTATGGGGTTTTAGTAAAGTAAAGGTCTGTGCATTCTACCTGTTTGTTGATTTGTCTCAGTGAGAATTTCTTTATGTTTGATGAATTCCAAGGCCGATTGTCATCGTCAACTAGTTTGCTCGTCGGTTTCTTGAAGAATTGTTAATTGTGGAGGCTTAAAGATTTGGTTTTGGTTCAATTTCTGGTAGTCTGGTTGGTCTAGGAATGTTGATCTTACTTCCCTTGATAATCTAGTATGCTCAATGCGTGTGAATTCTTGCATTCTGGTATGTACAATTTTGTGGTTGTTCCGATTATGGTTTGTGTCAAAATTCAGAAATGTAATGTCTAAGAAGATTGTTCAGCAACTAACTGAGGAGTGGTGCAGTATTTTCCTTATTACAGCCTATAATGTCGAGTCTAACCAACTCAATTGTTAGCATGAATCTACAGTAAGTCCGGTTATACGATGAAGTTTGATGAAGTTGTAAACGGTAAATCCCACGAAGGGTAATTCCGTGATGTAAGTAGGTAAATCTCACGAAGGGTAATCCTACATAGATGTTGATTTTCTGTTGTTGAAATTGTGAAGGCCGATGCCACTGTTAAGAGTAGTTGTATTTTGGTAAAATCCACAAAGGGCAATCCCGTGGTGCTATAGTTAAGGCCGATGCCACACTATAGTTTGTTATTTGTCTGTTTAAAGGCCGAAGCCAATGTTAAATGAAGGTGTTGACGGTAAATCCCACGAAGGGTAATCCCGCAAGAAGTTGTTATAACCAGCCTAAGGGTGTGTTACAATTTTATAGGAGGCTGTTCTTCGATTGAAACTCTTGCGAGAGGCAGATGGAAGATTGCAGATGGTTCAACATTGTGTTCAGTGATTGTAGATGTTCTTCCAATCTCAAACTGGGTTTCCCCAGTTGAGATTGAGGGGGAGTATTAAGTATACAAGTTAGCAATACAGTTAGTAAGTTGGTTAGAGTAGTTAGGCTCTCCCTTATAAAAACAGTTGTGTAACCTTCATTCTATCAATGAATACAAAAGCATATTTCTCTCTCTAAATCTATCTCTCTGTAAAACTCTCTGTGTTGATCTTTCTTCTCTTCAGCTTTCTTCTTGATTTTCTTTCAATTTCCAAACATTACAATGTAGTTAACAGGTTAAAGCTTAATTTGTTATAAATGCGACTTGTTTGTCTAAATTAGTGAATACCAATGTTTGATTTCAATCTAATTTCAAAACTTATAAAGATCGTTTCAGGATTAAATCCGTCAAAACTTCATTGTCAAAAAACAATTAAAACGTCATTTTGGACGACATCACAAACCGTTAGTTAATTGAACATTTTTGCGCCCGATAACAGGGGATAGACGAACAGTTTTTCTAGAGTTTAATTATGTCAAGGGTGATTACTAATTATGCAAAATTGCAACTTGCATTCCAACACCATATCCAACCTTTGAGTTAAAATATAAAATTTTTAACTCAAAAAATTTAGGTTTTAACCCAACAATAATTTTTCTGCTCCAATCTTCCTAGGTTAAACTTTTAGTTATTAAAGAATGAATTAAATTTTTTTTTAAATAACTTTAAAAAAAAAATTATGTAGACTATCGTAATTTAATTTTATGAACATTTTAAATTAAAAATATTTAGATTCTGATAAATATTGAAAAATCACTAAACCGATACCATGAAACTCGTGGAACTCTATGAAAGAATATGAAACACATGAAAGATTTTTTTTATAAATTATTTTAGCTGTTGGATTTGATTTTAGATCGTTTGAATTTTTTTTTTTTTTACCCTTGGTTTTGATCTTTTTTTATTTTTTTTATTTTTTTTAATACATTGATATTTTGATCTTATTTGTAACATCCCACATCGATCAACGGAGAGGGGGCGATGTGGCTTATATCTACATGCCCACCTCCATATAGTACAAGGCTTTTTGGGAATTCACTGGCTTCAGGTTCCATCGGAATTTTAAAGTTAAGCAAGTTCGGGCAAGAGCAATCCTAGGATGAGTGACCCACTAGGAAGTTCTCGTGTGAGTTCACAGAAACAAAACCGTGAGGGCGTGGTTGCGGCCCAAAGCAGACAATATCATGCTACGGCAGAGCTGAGACTGGGATGGATGTGACAACCAACATAGCTCGATTTGAAGTCCTAGTGGACATTCCAGGTTGGAGGTGTGTCAGAATGGTATCAGAGCCACTTTGTCGTGTGGTGCGAGTGTGCTGACAAGGACGTCGGGTCTCTAAGGGGGTGGATTGTAACATCTCGCATCGACCAACGGAGAGGGGGTGATGAGCCTTATTTTTACATGCCCACCTCCATATAGTACGAGGCCTTTTGGGAACTCACTGGTTTCGGGTTCCATCGGAATTTCCCAGGATGGGTGAACACTAGGAAGTTCAGACGAGTTCAGACGAGAGCATTCCCAGGATGAGTGAGCACTAGGAAGTTCTCGCGTGAGTTCCGAGAAACAAAACCGTGAGGGCGTGGTCGGGACCCAAAGTGGACAATATTTTGTTACGGTGAAGCCGGTTTGGGATGTGACAACATTAGTTATTTGATTCAATGAATTTATAAATATAATACTAAACAAAATACACACATATGGTGGACGGCGACCCACTAATCCAGCGAGAATTCTGGCCTAAATTTGCCCCAATAATAAGTTTTGGGTTAAAACGATTGAATGATTGAAACAAGTTGAGGGATAAGTTTAGATTTAAAATTTGAGTTTTACTTGAAAAAATTAGAATAGGTTTAATTAAAAGTCCAACACAATAAACTACAATAAGTGTAGAGAAATAATTAAACAAACAAGGAACTCCCGAATTAAAGCAACATCAACGTGCAAATTTAATCAAACGATCAACAGAATCATTACGTCGAAATTAATCGCGGCGGTAACGCACGTTTTTTCTGCGTCTTGAACGAAGTCGGTTTCACAGCATCGTGAGAAAAAAAAACCAACGGTCACATTTTTATTAAAACCGATCCACCCCTGTTACCCACCGACAGCCCTCAACACTCTCACCGCCACAAACTCAACCCTCCATTTTCCCACGGCCTCCCTCCAAATATCCCCCACCAAAATTACACTCTAATTCGTATCAACATTCAGATTCACTACATATATCTTTCCGGGCTTTTAGAAAAAAACCCAATTTATATTTTCGTCAAATTCAAATTCAAGGAAAAAAAAAATTTTGGGGATTTGATGATTTTGCGAGACATGCAAGCCAAGTCACTGCAATGGGAGGCGTCTCCGGGGATCCGGGTCGGGCTCAAAATGCCGCCGTCGTCCTCGTCCTGGTCGCAGCTGGCGGTCGTGAACTTGCGCGGTGGCGCTTCTGTAAATAGCTTGAAAGCCAGAGGTTTGTTTGTAGTAAAGGCCATGGAGGTGGAGGGTTCCAAAACGGCGAGTCTGAATGGGCACGCCGGGAGCTCAGGTACTGGGTTATTTCCTGAGTTTCGCATAAACCCATTTGCAATTTACCATGTAGATTTGAAATTTTTAAGCTTTTATTTGAATTTGTTTTTTATTTCTTGTTGAATAGATAAAAATGGGAGCTTGTTGTCTTCGGTTGGAAATTCAACCAATATTAAGTGGCATGAGTGCTCATTGAACAAAACTGACAGGCAGAAGTTGCTTAAACAAAAGGGCTGTGTCATTTGGATCACCGGTCTCAGCGGTTCAGGTTGGTATTTTCTTAATTCAAAGTTGTATATACATATATACATGCCTACATACATATAAATGCATATATAATGCGGGCGTATTCATGGCACCAATTTTTTCCACAATTTTTTAAATACGTTTTTTGTGGAGTCCACTCCGTATTGTATTTTAATGATCTGAACCTTATATCTTTTAGAACATTATTTGTAGATCATCCTTGCAAAAAATAAATTAGACAAATCCAAAACCCTTATGACACGCATTTGTAGTGAAGAAAATGGACGAATACGGTTTTACAAAGAGATCCTAAACCCTTGATGCAATGGTCATATGATTTCAGATGTGGGTGATTTTTGGTGGATATGATCTATGAAGGATGACCGAAAAGATAGATGGATTGGTAGTCTAACAACACCTATACCCATCTGGCAATGTGCCGATAGAAAGTTGCTCATTACTTGTGTATTATTAATTTTGTTTGTCAGGGAAGAGCACGGTGGCATGTGCTTTGGGTGGGAGTTTGTACCGCAGGGGGAAGTTGTCGTACATTCTTGATGGGGACAATGTCAGGCATGGCTTGAATCGTGACCTTAGTTTTAAAGCAGAAGATCGTGCAGAGAACATTCGGAGGATTGGTATGTCTATGCCTCCTTTTAGCTTAACTAGGCCCTTTTTTAGATCAACTATGGCTGTCGACTTCATTATATAATCATGAAGCATTGGCTTTGGTTTTGTATTCAGGTGAGGTGGCGAAATTGTTTGCTGATGCTGGTGTTATTTGTATTGCTAGCTTGATTTCTCCTTATAGAAAGGATCGTGATTCCTGCCGTGCAATGCTACCTGCTGGAGATTTTATTGAGGTTGGTATTTTCACTGGTTCTTAAACAGATGACTGTTTTTCAAGTTTCAACTCTGAGCTTTGAGCATATGTTTGAAATAATTCTGGAAGAAGTTCTCAGTAAAGCGAACTTGTTTTGTGAAAGGTGTTCATGGACGTTCCACTTCAAGTTTGTGAAGCTAGAGATCCGAAAGGCCTATATAAGCTTGCACGTGCAGGGAAGATCAAAGGTATAAGCAAACTACTATCTCGGTTTTTGGTTACCGAATTGAGTCTTCTTTATTTTAACAGCCTGCTTAAGGTACTACTGCTACTATAATATTAATGTTGATAGTTCTTTTTCCCGTGCAATACAATAAACATTGTGAATCTTATTATTGTTTCTGAAACTTCTGTTTAAACAATCACTTGGAAAATTCTTATCTGGGATGCAAACCTGTGGATGTGGGTGTGAATCCATGAATCTTCTTCCCTTGTTCATTGACATGTTTACTTTTGATGTTAGTAAATTTCGACATCTCATATAGGCCCCTTAAGTGTGACTCTATTGCTAATTAAACTCTGGGCAATTTGTATGTTGAGTTTTATTTAAATGTGTAGGTATGCCAATCCCACTATCCATATTCAGAAGCACCGCATATTTTCATTTCACATTGCACAAGGATTTATGGTTGAATGGCCATATTGTCTATCACTTCGATAGTTTCCTAGTCCAAAATGCTGATCATTACTTATACCGTGTCAATCTGGCATTGCAGGATTTACCGGGATTGATGATCCATATGAGCCACCACTAAATTGTGAGGTATGTACCCTATCTAGAGAAAAGCAGAATACACCTTTGAAGTTAAAGTTGAACAGGTGCGGGTACATACAGACTGCACATATCATATATACATAAATGTTTCTCATGCTAAAGAGCAATACGCATAACGTCATGTTAGCTGGGGAATATCAACTTAAAGATAAAATAGTTAAACGCAATCCAGAAGAAAAGATTTTCTACGTCAAGAACTTGAATTTGAGATAAATTAGTCGCTTTAAATTGCATTCGACCATTTCAATTCTTATTTTTTAATTAGCCTGTAGGGATATGATGCAGACTAAAATGAATGATGATCTGGACTTGGGGGTGACATGTATGATGTAACTACGGCTGCACATAAACTTAATTCACCTGTTGTTACATTTTCCTTTTTGGCCTATACTGTGCTTGATTTTATTGTTTTATTCCAAATACGAAAGCCGAATTTCTCATTTGTTGTTTTTTCATCCTTTATCTGACTTCAGATAGTATTAACACATAAAGGAGGAGCGTGTCCTTCCCCATGTGAGATGGCCGAAGAAGTGGTTTCTTATTTGGAAGATCAGGGGTTCCTCCAAGCATAAGAAGTTGGTGGAACCCTTCCTTGAACTGTCAAAACTTTGAGCTCTACTGCAGATGCGGTGAAGATAGTTTCTAGCGCGCTGGGTGGATGCTATGCATCTTGCATTACAGATAAGATGCAGAAATCACCTGCTCTGATGCAATATTCCTGTAAACGCATTAGTTAATTGCTTGATTAATTTGTGCCAAATCTTCTTTATGTTTGATGTTAGTTTGAATTGTGGTCTCCTCATTGTAAATGATAGAGCGGAGAGTTTCTTGTTTCGAGTTTGATGTGTTTGTATCATCTCGTGGCGTTTTTACGTGCATGCGTTTGAATATTATTGTAGTTACAAACTGCTGCTAAACTCTTTGTACTAGATCTAATATGTAACTAAATACTTGGGGGAAAAGAAGGCCAGAAGAGCTCTCTATAGACGATGTAAGATGAAGAAGAATTTACTTAGAATTGGATGCCTTATTGGTTTGTGTTCTTTACAAAGTATCCATGAAACTCTCTAGTTTAAAGACCGAAAAGAAAACAGCGAGAAACAAAACAGAGGTTTTTGTTACTGGCCTTTGCCTTTGGCATATGCTATTATTAGTGATTTAGATAATTTAGTAAAAAGAAACAAAAGCAGAGGTATCTTAGAATACCTTCTCTTTCTTGTTTGTAACACTTCTCGTAATTTATCATCAATGCGGTGCCAATCGGATCCGAGACTAGTTGGACTTTAGATGTAACACAAAGCTAACAAGTTACCGGACGACCGCGGGTAAAGCCTCTTAGGTTATTATAATTAAGCCTTTAAATACACGATCTGGATCTTGCTCTGAATTGTGAATCCCAAAAGGGGGAAAAATACTCATAAAGAACTAGAGGAAAAATGAAAAACCCTCTAAGAACCAACCCACCTCATCACCTACCCTCCCCCAACCATAAGGCCATAGGCCACACTAAGATTGGACATGATAATTTTTTACACGATTCGTGAATACGACACGTAAATGACACGAAAATAACAGGTTACGGGTCAACACGATAACTACTCAAGTCGTTATCAGGTCACACGATAAGAACCCGTTAATATTGGGTCCTTAATAGGTTTACACGAGAGTGACACGCGGGTAATCCGTTTCGACACATTAAGAAAATTGTTATTTTGATGATTTTAATTTTTGAAACTAATAAAAAAAATTTACTATAAAATACAATAATCATAGTGTATACGTATATATTGTATATCAAATATGGATTATGTATCATTATTCTATATAAATTTAAAAATTTGAAGTTTTATTTATTATAAATTTTATAGTATACTATAGGCAATGAGGAAAATTAAAAAAAAATTATAAAACACATTAAAAATAAAAATATTGAGTAATTTAAAAATATCAAACACATTAAAAAATTATAATAATTAATTTATAAGTGAGAAAAATGTGAAAAAAAAATAAGCAAACACTCGTGTCCACATCCTCTACACTTTGAGAATGGGTACATCAAAGTATGGATACATCGCCGTTTGAAATTTTAGAACCATACAAGCCCTCATGAATAGTATATTTAAGGGAGATCAAAATAAAATAAAATAAAAATATTCATAATCATTAATGTACAAGTCTGAAAAATGTGAAAGCATATACAAACGCTCGTGATTGCATCCTCAACCTTGAAACGCAACTCCCTTCATTTTAGATATCCTTGAACATTTGGTATTTTGTAGTAATGTACTAATTTTTTTTTTATTAAGCTCTTATTTTGGGGTATGTAATGCTTGAAAGACAAATGTTTTTTATTTATTTATTTTTTATGTTTTGAAGTAATATATATGTGACAATGTAATATGCATATACTAATTTAGTATTATGTTTTCCTTTTTTTTTGGTCAAATTATTTTTTTTTTCATTTTCATTTTTTATTGATTTAAAATATATTTACTTTAACGGATAACGGGTCGGGTCATATTACCTGATAATATTAATAGGTCGATTTCGGGTCAGGTCATATTATCCGTTTACTTTAATGGATGTTACACGACATGACTTATTAAGATATCGGATATGTCATGAAAATGACACGAAAATTCTTTTAAACTACAGGAAGGGAGATTTGAACTTTGGGTGTGGAAGGAAGAATACACTGTTCTAACCATTTTGACTAAGCTTAGGTCTACAAGGCTATAAGGTACTTTCGACTACCTCATTTGAATTTAAACTATTTCCTTATGTTATTTTACCCAAAATCAATATCTTTCAATCCAAAACGGATATTATACTATTTGTGGTACAGTAAGAAATCAGGTCTATTATTGATTAGTGGGGATTTGCCAAATCATAGGATAACATAAGAGTCCTAATTGATATTGATTTCTTGTCTAAACAAATAAGGCATCATGATTAGTTGCACGGAATAAGGACTCCAAATCTTAATCAAACGAGATTCCATAATTTCCTCAACAGCAATTAACTTGTTGACCAAGTTAACTGATTGCTAAGAAATTAGTAAATCATATTCATTGATATTCACAATCTTGCATGGTTACCATCTTAGCTGAAGGCTGTATTTATATGGTGATTAGGGGATGAAAAATTAATGATTTTGACAAAAAGAGACTAACTTGCTTTAGGAACAAACGTTGGCTCAATGAATGGTGTTTCAAAACTTGAATGTTGTTTTGATATCCCAAAAACTGTCTTTCGTCGGGTGATTACCAAACATCAATGCATGAAAACTAATGAATAATTCCACAAAAAAGGAGTAATTGCAAAAGTAGTAGTAAAAAACAGAGGTATCTTGGGACACCTCATTTTGCTTTGAATTAGGGTCTCTATATATAGTCAATGGAGGTGTCAACTGTCAAGGATTGGATGGAATTGGATCGGATTGCTGCCCGTCTCGAACCCAGAACGACCTGGATTGTCAATGTAGCACACACAAGAGACCGGCTTTAAGGTGGCTCAAGTAATTCATATTAATATAATACGCAAGGCAAAAGGACTCCATGGTTCCGGTACAATGAACCGAATCACCTAGACCGGCTTTAAGATGTGTGTTCTAGGATGATTCGGTTCATTGTACAAGTTAGAGTGGTTCGGTTGATCATACGAGTTAAGAGCTTACACGTCAAGATCACATCAATAACTTCTAAGATCTCTCTCACACACGCACAAATAATTGTACATTTGAGGGCATTGAATTCATGGATCCATCTTAACACTAAATTATCGCTTTTCCTTCTCCACTTGGGCTAATTCCAAGAGATTGGAGCACACATATAATGATATTACCAAGTTGTAGAGAAAAATAATTATCATTCATCTATGCTAGAAAATGAAACGTTCTATCACCTTTTCCACATATTTTGACATTACTAAATACTTTTATTTGTCATTTAAATAATGTTAGTAAAACAGTAACAAAATAGAGTTATATTAGAATACCTCAGTTTTTTTAACATTTTTGGTACTTAATCATCATCAGTTGAACTCTAAGACTTGCTACACTTTCGATGTAGCACAAAGCCAACAAGTTGGTAAACCATCGGACGGTACTATCCATGTGTTAATGCTCAAACCTATAACGTTAGCAAACTTAAATAAATGATTTTAGGTGAGCTAATAAGATGGGCTAATTAAATGGACTCAAAGATGTAAGTGGTTCAACTCTCAGAATTGACTTCCATTGTGTTGTTCTCAATATATTGATTTCAAAACTATATAGTGCTCGGCTAATATATTTACTTTATTCTCTTTGATTCATCCGACCCCATAATAGAGGTTTTTACCCCTTTATATGGGTCTCACCCCCTTAGGGCCTCTCAAACCAACATTTAATGTGCCAACTACTTGTACTAGACTACTCACAGCTTTTCAACTACTCAGCTTGGCCTTTGTCAACGAAGTGACATTCTTGCAGTCGCCTGGCACCGTCTTTTAAGGGCCAAGTTGCCCGAGCGTCTTGCTCGGACCTCGATTACTTTGCCTTACCTTGCCGAGCATTGCCGCTGTCTTTATGTCTCATTCTAGGCCTCTGTTATTGCATGCATGTTGTTGAGTAGTCCAAGTAGCATTCGAGTACTTTTGTTCTTAGAGACTTATGCCATAAAACTGCCAACACACCCACGTTCTCTTCTCGGTCGATTGGTCTATCATGTGTCTCAGTCGACTTGAGCAATCAAGTCGACCTGCTCTAAACCCCTTGGGCTTCTTGGCTTTTCTTTGGGCTTATGTCTTTGAATGAGTCTAAATGGGCCCAACGTTAACAAGTCCCCTAACTCTTTGGTCAAGGGCCTTATCTTAATCATGGAGTTGCAATGGTCGATCAGTGCTTCATGTTGCACTCGACCATCCATTTCTTGTTTCTTTGTGATGTTTTTGAATTAAACTGGGTGTATTTTACCCTCTTTTATGTTAATGTGCAACTAATTGTATTTAAAATCCATTTAAGGGAAAAAGGGCAAGTTGGTGCTTGCAGTGGAGAATTAAAGATTGATGGTGATAATGGAGAATTGAAGATTAATGTTGATTTAAAGGTCCAACTAGTGTTTAGAGTTAATTCAAGACAAATATGGACCTTTAGATGATCAATAGTCGAATGTTAAAGAGTACTTTGGATATCTAGCCTGATTTGGAGGTGCAAATAAAGGAAAAAAATGTTCAAAAACTTGGCTTAATGGTTAGGATCTCCTTGCAATCTAATGCAGCTTATTTTGCATATAAATACTAGGGTTTCACATCATTTTGATACAAGCCCCCTCTTGAGGATGACCACAATTCTCCATCTCCTATCTCTTTGACTTTTGAATCAGAAACAAAACCCTATATCCCTTTATCATCCACTGCCACCAAAGAAACCATGCAGCTGTGCTGTGCTCGAAGGAATTCCACATCAGAATTGCTTCAAGGGGTTTCTTCTATTAATTTCACTCTTGATGTTCTTCATATTAAGTTTAACATATTTTGCGATTATGTTGTGTAATTAGGTTCATAGCTAAGGTTTTTGGATGTAACCTTGCAAAACTATTCTTTGTCATATTAAGTTTAAGCGTTCAAGTTTCCAATCTGTTTTCGTGTTTCATTCACTGTTATGGGACCATGATTTTTTAGGGCTAGAGTAAGGCTGATCCGAATACTGCTACCTCAGAAGTTTGGTCATGGGTTCACCAGCTTCGGCGGAGCTGTATCAGATGAAGCAGGATGCCACCATCATTCTGCTTCGGGGTGCTAGGCGGAGCCCAAGCGACTTCGCCGAATGACCATGCTTGTTCCACAAGACACGATATTTGATCTGGATATGGACTCAATCAAATCCTTTAAGTCTTAGAGTCTCTACAATCTAGGAATCCATACTCCTAAGAGGATGCAATATCTACTTACTAAATATCCTCTTGGATTCTCCCAATTTAAAACAAGGATTCTATCCTAAAAAGGTCTATCTCTCATGGTAACACCATCTAGGGTTCATCTATTGTAACACAATTTATACACTTGACTTCTCTTACCCACTGCTTGAGTCTCAAATCATTCACTAATATGTCTGTCGAATAGCCTTTGGCCGGCACACACACCCCCCTGGGCCAAGGATTTGCTTACGGCAATTTACTGTTTTGCATGTTGTTCTAGCCTACACGAATTTGTGCTCAACCACTGGTTTCGGAGGTGCGCATATTTGGTTCCAATGACTCTGCTTAATTGATATGTTTTTCTTGATGTTTGATAACCATTAAGATTACTTATTTGGTATTTAATCATCGTTATAGTACACAATGTTGGACATGTGAATGAAGAAGAAACTGCTATATAAAAATCCCGTCATGTGATTTCTTTGCTTCTTTGAAGTTTTCTTAATTCTTCATGGATTCTTAATTGGTAATCTAAGTTGAACATCACAACTAAGTTGCAGATTAAGACTACTAGATCAAAACCACACATCAAATGGATGATCATAAATAAGTAAAATGGACCTTAGTTGCAGATTGAAGAGTTGAATATGTTTTGACTTAATATACATGGATTTGGCTCGTAAGGGTGAAATTGAGATCCTTAGTCTCATTCTCATCGTTTTTTAATCAATCTATCTTTCATATTTACATGTTCCTGCATTTTAAATTACTTTTTATGTCAAATAAAATACCAAATTCAATTTGTTAGTTCCATTGTTAAGTTAGGGTTCACATAAAACCAGTAATCTGTAGAGTTCTAATTAGTCCCTATGGTTCAACACCCTTACTTGTGTCATTATACTATCCTTATTTTTGCATTTGAAAGGAATACAACATGGCACATAAATGGTTCCTGAAATTGACCCACACCATCAAGATGGTGCCTAAAATTGAAAATTGATCAATGTGGTCCTTCCATCACAACCTTAATGTAGGAAAGCTTAATGTAGGAAAGCTTACAACCTTAAGCTCAATGTGATGGAAGGACCACATTGTGTACTATAACGATGATTAATGTGGTCCTCCCATCCCCTACATTAAGGTTGTGTAGGAAAGCTTACAACCTTAAGCTCAATGTGATGGAAAGCTTACAACCTTAAGCTTAGTGTGAGAGACCCTCACAACATATGAGTGATCGACACCCTCACAACCTTAATGTAGGAAAGCTTGTTGGGCACTCCCCTGATGATCTTGGTTATGCGGGAAACGGCGAGCTCTGCTTTGATATTTTCACTATGCAAAAAGGTATTTTGACAACTCTTTTAATTAATTGTTAAATTATTAAACCCATATCAGTACAGAACAATTATCCTTTTTTTTTTTCCCTTTTTTTTAACAGAATTGTGACAAAAGACCACATTTATTTGCGATATCTATTTTTAGGGACTACGTTAGTTGATTTTTAAATTCAGGAATCATCTTAATGGTGTGGGTCAATTTAAAAAATCATTTGTGATAAAAACCTTAAAATGTTGTGAAACCCATTTATGTCTACACAGGGCTTGTGTGTGCACGACAAAACCAACATTCTTCACGCGACCGGCGTTAGATGATCCCTTGGCTCTGGTGAATTCGTTGAGCGTTGAACAATTCAAACCCTATTTTTACCGTAAAAAAAATCTCGGCTGATTGTAAATTCAGTCAAATTTTTTTGTTGTTGGAGCAAATTCAGTCAGTTAAAAAATACAAAGAAAGTTGCGGCCGAAAACTTAAAAAATAAAATAAAAACAGAGGTATTTTAGAATACCTCATTTTTGTTTCTGAGCTCTCAATCTCTCTTCTTCTCTCTCTCTGCCAGTCTCGAACCCAGGACCAGGTGGGCTGTTGTGGAGCTCGCACAAATCCAATCCAATCCAATACAACCCAACGGGCTACCGAGACTGGCGTTGTTGTCTCCGTAATTAATTTTATTTGTAATCTCCTTAGTTATTAATCTGTTTGTTTAGATTTTAGCTGGTTAAAAACGCATTAATAAGTGATTGTTCATAAAATCTTTGCACTTGCTATTTTTATTTTCTACTAATATATGTTCGCTTTTATGTGCAGCTTGGATCGTAGGAGACCAAGTTCGAGTTTACTAATCTGTCAATTGTTTCAAATGTTCTTTATTGCGAGATGTGATGAATTCTATGATAATGAGGCTTCAATTCGTGATGGCAGTCAGAGTTTAGAGTTACAAGTTATTCTAATGTTCTATCTTTGGTGGATGCCTGTGGACATGTTGAAGTACATAGACAAAGAAGTTATAACACTTGGAGCGTTATTCCTTAAAACAGAATGTTGTACACTCTTACTTTTAAGGTTAGAGTTTTCTTTTCATGGTAATTAAACCAATTTCGTCAAAAAATCAGGGGATTGGCTCCTTTGTTGATATTTTTCTCATATCAATATAAAATTCAAAGGAGAGATCATTGTTATTTACACTCACAGAAAATCATTATGCATTTTTTCATGTAAAAAATGAAAAGCTTTAAAAATGTCATATGAACTTAAACACATTTTTTTTTATTTGTCATATGAACTAAAATTTTAAACGATCTGTCATGCCAACTTTTCTGAAATCAATAATTTTAAACGACAATTAATGATTCTGAAAAGTTGGTATGACAAATCACTTAAAATTTTAGTTTATACGACAAATTGAAAAAAGTGTACAAGTTCATATGACATTTTAAAAACTTTCCAATAATGCTTTAATTATTTAAATAAAACCTAAGAAATAATAAAAATAAAATAGAAAAACAAATATTTAAATAAAAGAAATCAAAATAATGACACAAATAAATCTCTCTGTGAAAATATTTTGCTTCAATTCTCTGATCTCTGGAAAATCAAACTCCAGTTACACGCTCCGATCTCGGGATACCTCTAGGATGGACACGTGACATAAGAAAGTACCTATCTAACTGTCATGCCTCGTTTTCGAGACATGGCTAAAAATAGATGAATGGTCCAATAGTGTAGTAACTCCACTTTTATCACATGACTGCATCTAACCTTTGTGTTAGACTGCCTACTTACCCTAAGACAAGATCAAGCCATTCGTAGTTTTCCTTTCTATTAAGCTCTGAAATTTCTCAATGCATACACGGGTAAGAACATAGAGAATTAGTATCACTCAATGGCCCTCAACAAGCATGGCTCACTAGATTCCATATTACGTAAGGCAACTATTTAACAACCATGATTGTCATTCATCTTTCACATACATTGCACTGTTTTCCAACAACAATTCCACAATCACAACAATAATCGAATCAATGAGTCAAAGATGCACAATATTAACATTTAACTAAGTTAATCAACTATTAAGATCATATATCACTTCACTAAGTTTAGTAAAGCTAACCTCAAGGTTTGGGTTGTTCCGAGAACCTAGCGTAAGTATTTTTGGAACTACAAAAGGATGTTAATGGTGCAAAAAAAATAATAAAATATTGAATCACAATTTATAAAAAGAGGACTGTAGACCAAAAAATTATTTTCGAATTTCTGGACTGTAGATCACTAAATTTATTCAACAGACTGGGCCTGATCAGGGTCAGCAGTAGAAGCAAGAAAATACAGTAGTTCAGCCCATATTTTGGTTGGATAGTTGCGGGCCAATCATAAGAAAAGCCCAGATTCTGGGTGTTGGCTGAAGTGAAAGGTAAGCCCATTTTTTGGGCTTGGACCACGAGGCGCAACAGGCCCAACGGATTTGGCTGCAGGAGTAGGACGCAAATGTCGTCGTTAAGGGACAGTTGCAAGACGCGGCTTGGCGATGGATTAGGGTTTTTTTTTTTTTTTTTTTTTTTTTTTTAAGAAAAACTAATAAAAAAATGTTTAAAAATTTTGAATTTTAACGATAAGAAATAAAAGGTAAAGTGAATAGTACACGATTGACTTTTTAGTGTAAAAATGTGGTTTTTCGTTCAAATGAACAGTATCAGGAGTTTTTCGTTAAAGTTCTTTTTTTTACCTAAAAAAATCGAATTTTGTTTTTTTTCTCTCTTTGTATTCACACAATTCATTATGCCAATATGAAATAACTTGATAACATAAAATATTGCAAATCAAAATCAATACAATAAAATATTGCGTAAACATGAACAATATTTATAATTGAGCAATATATGGAACATAGCAAATATATAAAGTAAAAATAAATTCGTTGCCCATGCATGGTGATACTTTAATTCAAAGAAAATAAATGAACAAAATCCTAAAGGGACATGATTTGAGACATTAAGACCGATAATAAACATCAGAATTCTTTCCCAAATTAAGACAGCGTAGAAGAGGAAAGAAAACTTTATACTTACCAAAACGATATGGAATAATTATTTTGTTATTTTTTTATGGTAATAATTATTTTTGTTATTATAATACAGAATACGATACGTAATATAAGATGTGGCCATGTACCTAGCAGCATTCATCTTCTCTATAAATACAATCACAACGCATTGTTTGCTTCAACTCAGGCCACTGCTTCTCACTCTATAACGTTCTCCCTCGAACTTTCTCGATCTCTCTCCCAGCCTTTCTGATCTGCTCGTCAGTTTTTGAACTAGCAATCGACCTACAATGAACATTCGGGGCAACAACATTCTGCTTGTGCTGTTATACGCTTTCGCTTTTGCAGGTTTGCTTTGTATTCCTATCATAGTTTTATGAAAAATAATGAGTTTGAGTCATCATAAAGCTTCAGAATGAAGATTAAACACTTACTGGCCCGATCTCTCACTACGGTTAGTTTTGGTGTTAATGTTGAATTACTTTGGTGGGGCATATTGGCTGAGCCCTCTAGGGAGAATAGCTTCTCTATCACCAATTTTATACAATCGGTTACACCTAAGAGACAGTCGAGGCCAAGACAATTATAAGTCACCCTAAGTAAGGGAACAATACTGTCATTGATGCTGTTGAGCCGTAACTTGTGCCCCAAGGCAATACAGAGCGACCAAAAGAGTACTGCTATTGTTTGTGTTTAAACAATATCCAAATTACCTAGCTATGTATTTAAACAATATCAAATTTATTTATTGACAATATTACCTATGTACTTTAATTTTAATTCATCGCAACATAATACGATTAACAATTAAACAATTGTTTTGTGCTTTACAGGGTTTGACGTAAATGGCTTATCCTATGATTACACTTCCAGTATTGAGGCAAGTTTCCCAACAACTGTTTTGTTAGGTTTACGTAGAGATATCAATTAAATCTAACAACTTTGTTCCCTCTTTTGTTCCCCTTGTTTACAGTGTTTGGCAAAGCCTCACAAACCACAATATCGCGGAGGAATAATTGTAAACCCGGAACTAAATCTTGGCGTGAAAGGATGGTCTACTTTCGGCAATGCAAAAATACAACACCGAGAATCAGAAGGCAACAAATTCATTGTGGCTTATAGTAGAAACCAGCCACATGACAGTATTTCGCAGAAGACGTACTTGCAAAGAAGCAAGCTCTACACGTTCTCTGGTACTTAACCAATTATTCTTTTTTACTGATTCATGGTATAATTATCAACTAATTACTTAATCGATAATTGTAACAATGTTTCCTGTTTGTGTTGGTGCAGCTTGGATACAAGTGAGTACCAGCAGTGCTCCGGTATCAGCAATTTTCAAGACAAGTAGCGGATTTGTACATGTTGGTGCAATTGTAGCTGAATCCGGTTGCTGGTCCATGCTCAAGGGTGGCTTAACCGTCAATGCCTCAGGTCCCGCCGAGCTCTACTTCGAGGTATTTGTTTCTGCTATTTGTATGATATTTACTGATATTTTTTTCTGTTACAAGTAATTAGTATGTTCAATCTTTTATAACTAACAACCATCAAACCTCTTAAATCAGAGCAAGAACACATCTGTTGAGATCTTTGTTGATAGCATCTCCTTACAACCATTCACTGAGAAGCAGTGGAATTCTCATCAACAACAAAGCATTGAGAAGGTGAGTTTGATCGGGCCACATAATTACTAGTGAAACAAGGCTAATTAAACGCAAATTAACTAACTATACACTTTTCACAGGTTCGTAAGACGAATGTTAGAATTCAAGCGGTCACCGAGCAAGGAAATCCACTAGAAAATGCAACAATCATCATCCAACAAAAGGCTCCTGGCTTCCCTTTCGGCGTTGCAATCAACAAGAACATCCTCACCAACACAGCCTACCAAAACTGGTTCACTTCAAAACCTTTCAAAGTCACAACGTTTGAAGACGAAATGAAATGGTACACCACGGAGCCTTCTCCGGGCCAAGAGGACTACTCCGCTGCTGATGCCTTGGTTCAGTTTGCAAAGCAACACCGGATTGCAGTCCGAGGCCACAATGTGTTCTGGGAGGATCCTCATTACCAGGCCGGTTGGCTTAACTCGCTCTCTGGCCAACAATTCTCCGATGCTGCTAACAAGAGGCTCAATTCTATTATGGGGAGATACAAGGGACAAGTCATTGCTTGGGATGTTAGTAACGAAAATTTGCATTTTAACTTCTTTGAGAGTAAGATGGGTGCAACTGCGTCTGCTGAATTTTACAATTGGGCTAGTAAAGCTGATGATACAGCCACACTATTCTTGAATGATTACAATACCATTGAGGAGAGTGGAGATAAAGATTCGATTCCGGCTAAGTACCTTCAGAAGCTGAGAGACATACAAGGGTTTCCCGGCAACAGTAATGCAAAGATGGCGATTGGTCTCGAGTCACATTTCCAGACTCCTAACATTCCTTACATAAGATCTTCTATTGATACTCTTGCTGGTGCAAATGTGCCAATTTGGATTACAGAATTGGACGTCGGTAGTGGTCCCAATCAGGTAAAAAACTGCGCCTCTCCACCTATTGCCAATAATTTGATTTTGCGTTCGATATCAGAGCGAGAAATTTATTTACGTCACGTGTGAAGGAACCTAGGTATTGACTTTATAAACATAAAAATCACAACTCTGCGGTGTAGTTAACTTTTCCTTTTTTGGTTATATGTGCAGGCATCATACTTGGAGCAGATTCTAAGGGAGGTGCATTCTCACCCTAAGATTCAAGGCATTGTGATTTGGGCTGCATGGAAACCTTCAGGATGCTACAGAATGTGTTTGACGGATAACAATTTCAAGAACTTGCCCACCGGCGATGTTGTTGACAAGCTCACAAGTGAGTTCGGTTTGACTTCGGGCTTAGCTTCTGGCACGACGAACGCTAATGGTTTCTTCGAGGCCTCGCTTTTCCACGGCGATTACGAAGTGAAAATTACTCACCCCTTGGTCGACTCCCCCTTCGTTCAGGGTTTGAATGTGGCACCAACTACTGAGTCCCAGCAACAATTGCACGTCCAACTTAATGCCTGAAGAATTGTTACGTTTTCTCTTGTTTTTGTAAGCACTTTTGGGTCTGAAAGGTGCAAAAGAAAGACAAAAACAGAGGTATTTTAGAATACCTCATTTTGAGGCAATTATTTTCTTATTTTCTTCTTCTGGTGCCAGTCGAACTGTTGACCCGGTGGACCTTATGTGAACACAAAGCCACTAGGCTACAGAGGGACTGGCTGTGTTTGTGTTTCATTTTTATCTTTGTGTTTTCCAAATTGCTTTAATGGGACGAAAATTGACCATATATTTATGGGTATGACTTTAACGTCTTAGTTGTTGGATTTGATTTTCACAACTATTAGATCTTTTATTTTATCTCAGTCATTCATTTTTCTTACCACTTAGTGCTACATAATTGATATTTAAAAACAAGAGAACATGGACGATAAAAATTCATAATATTTTAAAGATCATTATGGAGTGTGTGTGTGTGTGTGTGTGTGTGTGTGTGTATAAGTAGCACAATATCGTCATTAGTACTATGATTTAGTGACCTCCCAAGATTTCTTTAGAACGCCAATTGAAGAGTTCTATAGACAAGTTTTACCTTTTATCTAATGGACGGACGCTGAATCCGGTATTTCTAGAACAGGCTTTGCAAATAATATGTATTTTTTTTTCTCTAATTTTTGGAAATTTCTTCAAACATGAGATTGAAATAAAAAATCTAAATAGTTATGAAAATTAAATTTAACTACTAAATATAGTATTGGAGCCAGACCCCTAATACAAACACGAGAGAGGGTTACAAACTTACAATAAGTCACTTATATTTTGTATAAAAAAAAATATATTTAATCATGAATAGAGAAGACAAAATCAATTGCTTTCCCCTTAACAAGATAAATATATATATAAATCATGAATAGGGAGCACAAAATCAAACGTTTTCCCACAACAAGATATAAAAGACGAAGTAAACTATATTTAAAGAGGAATATAGAGCACAAGATCAAATGTTTTTCCCTGAATAAGATACCAAAAAAAAAAAAAAAAAAGTAAATTATATTAATCCTGAACAGAGAGCACAACATCAAATGTTTTTCCCTTAACAAGATACCAAAAAATGGAAAATTAGATTTTAATTCTTAAATTTATATTAATGCCTTTTTTTTTTTAAAGGATATATTAATGCCTTGAACAAGATTCAAGTTTAGTCCCTTAGTTCTACTTAAATGTCAGCATTTTTATTTTTATTTTTGGTAATTTCATAATTTTTTCTTTTTCTAAGTCTACACTAATTTATTATAATATATTTTGGTACAAATATTTAGGTAGACCAACTCATCATATATATATATAGGGATAGGTTCAAGAGACAAATATTTTGACAAATACTTTAACACTCTTTTTAAGCCTTTAGATTATATGACATCCAAGGATCCTTATTTATTCATTAAATGACATGGATGCTTATGTGGATTTTAATTAATATTAAAAATAAAATAAAAAACTGAAAAAACATAAAATTTATAAGGAAATTTATAAATATAAAATTTAAAGGGAAGAAACCCTATAATCGTGAACTCCATTAATTTGTAGCCTCCATCTTCCTCTCTGCCGATGAGGTATGCAACTCCATGCTTTGGATTGATATGGAATTCTAATGCCCTCTACAATGAATCAAGCTATTACTTATTAGTCTCTTAAATCTTCATTAGGTAAGCAAAATAAAACCCTATATTACTGTTCATATATGCAGGATGATTAAATTTAGTTCTTCAAAATCTTGTTAGTTTTTCCTTGGGCGACCAACAAGTGTTCCAGAAACATCCCCTACTAGTCGGGATTCTTCATTTTCTAGTTCAATGTCTTCTTCAATCCATCCTCCTGGCGTCTGTTAGGACCATCCCAAGGCATTTAGCTTTTCGTAATCTATGAAGTATCTCTTATCATGAAAAGGCCTATCATGCACAAACTTAATATGGGTATCTGGGTTCAAAGAGAAGTGTTGGTAAATTTTCCTAGCCACATCAATCAATCTCCTCTCTTTGTTCGTCCCGATGTTGTAGACACAGCCTACCTCACCCCTATGGAGAATGATCAACTTTTTATCAGAATTTTGTATCAATCAATTGAACGATACTAAGTTTGACAGCATGAATGACAGGAATTCGAGGTGTTGGGGTTGGACGCAATTCGGATGGTCGTGCATCTGCATTTTCATCCAAGACGGTCATTTTCGCTTCTTTCTATGTTTACAGGATTATTCCCTCAGTTTTTATTCTTTTCTTAGTTTTAACTTTTATTAATTTCTTAATTATAAATTTATACCTCATTTAATGTTTAAAATCCTCTACATAACTCTTAATCAAGACCGTTGAATGTTACAAGATCTAAAGGTTGTAAAGAAGTGTAAAAATATTTGTCAAAATCTTTGTCCTTTGTCCTTTGATTCTATCCCATATATATATATATATGTGTGTGTGTGTGTGTGTGTGTGTGTGTGTATTTTGATACTAACATGTAGGTACAAAAATTGATTATAATATAGTTCGGTACAAACATTTTGGAACAATATTTAATTGCAGCAATTCATTATAATATATTCTGGTACAAACACTTAGGTGCAGATATTTCGGTACAAATAAGTCAATTTAACATATTTCGGTATAATCATTTCTATACATTGATGTATTTACATTTTTTTCCTTATGTGTCACTAATTTCTTTTAATGTTTTTCATTTAGGATTATTTATAATTGGAAGAACTAAAAGAGCATACTAATAAAATCAAAACTTTAATGAGCTTTTATACTTAATAGCCAAAATTTAACCCATCATTTCAAAAATGTCAATTTTTATAAAGAATTTCATATGTAGCAAAAATGCCAATTGAATAGTCTCAAATGCCCTCTAAACATAAGTTTAATTACATAATCTTGTGGGTTGATGATCAAACTTGGTGATCTGTAAACTGGTGGATAGAGATTTATAAATGAATTTATCAAATATAGCAAAAAATTAACCCTTAAATTCAAATATGTCAATTTTTACTCTCAAATATATTTGAAATCTCACTTAAATAGATACAAATACCCCTCAATTTATATGAATAGCTAGTTGTTAACTAAAAGACTTCCTGTGCTATAATCAAGTGTAGTTGACCCATGAAATTGAGGACTATGGTGGTGATTGATTCTACTGGCAAATACGTCATTGAAAAATTGGTCAGATCATGCTCAGCTTGCACTAACAATATTCATAAACATGGACTTGTTAACAACAAATTGTCATCACCACTATATGTGTTAAACTTCAAACTAAATTCTATGTCCTTGTAACAAGTTTATGAGAAGAAGATAGACCCACAATGTCTAGATATTAAGTTGTCACCATCTACACTCACTGTCGTTTAGGGCTGCACAATTCTTCACCGTTTCATACTAGCAGGCGATGCTTTCACTCTCTATTACGTCTAGGGTTGTGCCATCATATTCACTAATTTCTCATCTAATAGGGTTTTTGTTTTTTAGTTTTTTTGGTTTTTAACTTTCAGGGGTATTCGTGTCTATTTAAATGATATTTTGAATATATTTGAAAGTTTTTATAAAAATTGACATATTTGAAATTAAGGACTAATTTTTTGCTATTTATGATAAATTCGATTTATAAACTGGTGAACCACCGTGAATAGTTTGTAATAACATAAATCTAATTGTTTTGGGGAGAATGAAATTGGAATAGTAGGATCTATCATCCTAAAAAGTATGATGAAAACAGGGAATGAAAAACCAGACGAATGAAACCAGAACTTCATCAAATTTACCAATCAATAGAAACTTGATCTCTTTCGATTTAACTACACAGTTTTTGTTGGTCTGCAAAGTTATGCAGTTAATTAAATTCCTCCAACAATATCAATGGTAATGGTGAGACTCGTAAACAATTCCATATACCTTGACTAGAAAAATAATCCAAGGTTAATGAAAATTAAGACAAGATCCCTTATAAAAGAATAAAACAAATCTTTCTTCTTGGAACAAATAGATTGTCATGATTGTTTAGTTATGCCTTCACCACAAAATGTCGCAAGTTCTCAATTGCAACAAATAGGTTTTCCTGTTTGTTGGCTTCTGTTCTTGGTCTAAGGTTGACGAAAATGAAGAAAACATCCCATCTAAAAGGTAAATTGACATTAAGGTTTTGATTTTTAAAATTGAGGGTACTTCCCTCTATTCGTGTACGCTTTCTGCAAATATATATGAAATGATGGGATAAATTTTAGCTATTAATGATAAAAACTCTCCATTGAGTGTCAAAACTTCCATTATTAAGGTTCAATCCATTTAGTATTAAGGTCTAGCAGTATTCCTATCAGTGGCGAAGCTAGGAATTGCCGAGGAGAAGGGCGAACTTAAAATGTTCAAAGGTAAAAAAAAAAGGGCAACAACCAAATTACAATTGTTATTGGCAAGGTTTCATGTTATGAAAATGTGCATAATAGATTATTGTCAATAAAAGCAAATACATGTATCTCAATGTAAACAATCATGCTATCATTTAACCATTGATCCCAACCGTAATAAAACATCGATTGTTGCTAGCTTTTCTTGGCAATGATGTGGTCTTTAGGTTGACAATAATCATTTTGAAGAGTGTCTACGAATTGCTTCATGATAATTAGGTGGATAAGCAAGCATTTGACGTCTATGTTTAAGGTCTGCAGGAAGATTAGCCAATAATTCATCCAACTCAATAGCCTCACTTTGTTGTGAACTACTCAGAATATTTGAAGGAGGATTTTAAGCACTTTTTTTTTCTTTTATAGTATCGTTGCATTACTTAATTGTATCTAGGAAAAAAAAAAAAAAAAACTCTTAGACTCTTAGACTATAGTGATATGACTAATAACTAATCAATCCAACAATTCAATTAATCAATACTAATAATCATACAAAGTATTTAATAAACAAAAATTCAATTCAATTAATCAGTATGAATAATCGCATACATTATTCAATAATTCAATTAATCGATCAATAACAAGAATTCATTTTTTACCCTAAACATAATTTCATTGCCATCAATAATCATAGAATTCATATCAATAATCAATATCCATATTAATATATTATCATATTATTCTATACTAATTAAAGAAAAAATTGTATTGAATAATTAATTAGGGTTTGAAATAATATATAAATTTAGAAAATAAAAAATTTACATAAAATTGGGAAGGATGGCGTAACGGGTGGTGATTGAAATGGTAGCTAGGAATTGGGGGATTTGTTGCGTTTGGTAAAGTGTGAGTGAGAGATGGGAAATTGAACGGGGTGATGGCTAATGAGGACCAGTGGTCCACACAATATTTTATTATTGTGTTTTAATGAAGCTGTAAAACTGTGTTATTTTAGTTAATAATTTTTTTATTTTTTTTATTTTTTATAAAAGCAAATCCTGCAGTGCGCAGAGTCGTTGCACATCAACAAATGCCAAAAAGCTGATAAAGTATAAAACTTGATGTATAAGATTGTTAGTTAAGACAGTTAGCCTTGTGGTTATAGGAGTGTAAATATCTCAACCTTGTATTACTTAGATATTTAAGAAATATAAACAAGATTCTTCTTCTCTCTCCAAGTTTTCTCTTTCTCTAAGTCTGCTGCATTGTTCTTCCTTGCTGTGTAAGATTCATCTTGATTAACATGGTATCAATCACCATTGTTGCCTGTGCATAAGCTTCAATCTTGCTTCTTTGCTTCTGTTCAATTCGAAGGCGTCTTCGCATTCATAAATTTGTCTTTGGTATCTCCATTTCTCTTTGTCTTCTTGCAATTCTGATTTCTAGGGTTTCTTGGTTGGTCGTGTTCCTTCTTCGATCATCCTTTATGCTCCCTCGATTCTTGCATATCAACTGTTTGCTATAATTCCTCACTGAGAATTTTTCGAAGTAATCTCCATGGTGACTGCAACGCAACTTCAACTTGTGCAATCTCCAATCACTGCCTTAATCTCCACCATTTCGACCTCGGTGAATGTAAAATCGGATGACTCCAATTACCTTAATTGGCACTTTCAGCTACAACTTTTGTTGGAAAGCAATGGAATTATGGGGTTTGCTGATGGCTCGCACCCCTGTCCTGCTTAACATTCAGTTCCATCTGGTGAATTTGGTATACATTCTTTTTTTTTTTTTCGGGAAACCTCGACGGTACAAGGGAAAATCTGGTATACACTTTGACCATAACACTTCTATTAAATCTGATGCATTTGTGGTTTGGAAAATGCATGATAGAGTTATAATCAAATTGGTCACTACCACTTTGTCTCCTGTTGCTTTATCCTGTGCTATTGGTAGTAAGAGTTCTCATGATATTTGGACTCGTTTGAAAGAACAGTTCTTGACTGTGTGTAAGGCTAGTATTTTTCAAATGAAGTCTAATCTTCAGACCACTAAGAAAGGTTCTGACTCTATGTCTCAATATCTTCATAGAATCAAAGAGGCTAAAGATTACTTAGCAGTTGCTGGGGTTTATTTTCCAGATGAAGATATTGTTATACTTGCTCTCAATGGTTTACTCCCTGAATGCAACACCTTTAGATGTGTTATTAGAGGTCGTGAGAATGTGATCTCTCTTAAAGAGTTTCGATCTCAGTTGCTTGCTGAAGAGATCATAGTTGAAAACTCTACAACTGCATCATTTATTACTGCCATGGTTGCAAATAATGTCTTTCATCCTGGAAAGGGTCAATCTTCTAATCATGCACCTGGTCAGTCTCAATTCTTTTCTAATGGTTATAAGCAATTTAATGGGAACAAAAATAAAGGCAAGGGCAGGTTTAATCAAAGGGTTCGGTTCTATCTACTCAAACAGTCTACTCAAACACATGTGCTTCCTACACCAAATCTAGGAATACTTGGTCAATCACCAGTCCAGTATTTTGGTACTCCAAGTGCACCATTGCTGCCTACTTACCAAATTTGCAACGCTGAAGGACACACAACACCATTGTGTCAATCTAAACCTCCTGATAGAGTTCCTTGTCAAATTTATGGCAAACATAATCACACTACATGGTACTGTTTTTCCAATGATAAGGGTCCAAATTTTGTTGGCTCGATAGTTCTATCCTTCTCAATTGCATTCCTCTAACTTTGGTGCTCCAAGTTATAACGCTACATTTCAGTCATCACCAATGCAGTCTCAACATTTTCCTTCTCAGCAACAATCTTTACAGGCTATGCATATTGTGATGACTTAGTCCTCTTCAGCACCATCTACTTCTCATTCTAATCCTTAAGTGTGGCTCACTAACTTTGGGGCTACCAATCACATGACTGCTGATCTTAGCAATCCATCTTTGTCCTCTCCATATCCTACATTTAAAACCATTCAAACTGCCAATGGTGAAGGTTTGCTTGTGTCTCGTATTGGTAGTACAGTTCTCAATATTCCCAAAATGAATTATGTGTATCCAATTAAGCTCAACTATGTGTTATATGTTCCTAAGTTGACACAAAACTTGTTGTCTGTGCATTGAATTTGTTTAGATAATAATTGCTGGCTAATTTTTGATGCCTTTTGCTTCTGGATACAGGACAAGGCCATAGGGAGGATCATTTACAAAGGAATGTGCAGTAATGGACTATATCTGATTCCTTGCCTTTCTGCAATCTTTCATGCATCAAAATCAGTACCATTTCAAACTAAAGCATTTCTTGGTCACCATATTCATTCTACCACTTAGCACAATAGACTAGTTCATCCATCCAATAACATTGTTTCTTTGATGGTAAGTCAAGCCAATATTCCCTTCCCAAAGTTTCATTACTTGTCATGTGCTTTAGTTGTTTGGAGGGTAAATTTTGTAAACTTCCCTTTCCACTTGGTACCAATAAGTCTGTAAAACCATTTACTGTTGTGCATAGTGATCTTTGGGGTCCAACACCTTCTGTTTCAATTGATGGTTACAAATATTATATGACCTTTATTGATGAATGTACAAGACATTGTTGGCTTTTTCCATTAATGAATAAATCTGATGTCTTTGCTACTTTTGTTGCCTTTCATTCATTTGTTGTTACTTAGTTTGCAACTACTATTCAAACTTTACAAAGATATGGAGGGGGGAGTATGTTAGTAAACCATTTCAATCTTTTCTTCTAGCGAAAAGAATTACCCATCATATTTCATATCCCTATACACCTGAGCAAAATGGCTTAGCTGAAAGAAAGCAAACGCATATTATTGAAACTACTGTGACACTTCTACAAACAGCTAGGTTGCTTGTATGCTTTTGGTCCTATGCTTGTCAAACAACCATATACCTCATTAATAGAATGCTAACTCCAGGACTAGAAAATAAATCTCCTTTTGAACTCTTGTTTGGGCATAGTCATGTTATTTCACATCTCAGAACATTTGGATGTGCTTGTTATCCATTATTAAAGCCTTTTAATGCAACCAAATTACAAGCCAAAACTACTAAGTGCATTTTTCTGGGATATGCTACCAAATATAAAGGGAATATTTGTTATGAGGTTTCAAAATAGCGAATTTATGTCTCTAGGCATGTAGTATTTGATGAGATTCAATTCCTTTACACAGATTTGTTGGTACATAATAAATCAACATTTATACCTTCTGCAACTCACAGTTCACAACTTTCATGGCCTGTGATTTCCACTAATAATGTTGTTTTGCCTATGCCTACCTCTCCTTCCACTTCATCTCATGATTCTTTATCTGTGCCGGCTACTTCTCACATATCACTCTCTCCAATTACATCATCACCACTGTCATCTCAATCCATTACTAGTTCTTCCACTTCTAATCCTCAAGTCCCTGCGGCATTTGTCAATAGTCCTGATGCTACTCCAGAAGATCAATTTTGTCCTGAAACATTACCAATGGTGTTAGAGGTTCCACTACTCAATTTGCATCCTATGCAAACTCGAAGCAAAAGTGGGATTATAAAGAAGAAAGCTTTGTTGGCTACTATTCAGGAGTCTGAGTATACTGATTTGTCTAACATTGAACCAACTTCATATAAAACTGCAATGAAAGATCCCACTTGGTTTAAAGCTATGTAAGAAGAGGTCAGTGCTTTAAATAAACAAGGTACCTGGAGTCTGGTGATGTTGCCTTCTATAAAGAACCTGGTGGGATGTAAGTGGATATTCAAGATTAAGAGGCATTTTGATGGCACTATTGCTTGTCATAAAGCTCGCCTAGTAGCTAAAGGGTTTAGTCAATAACCTGGAATTAACTATGGGGAAACCTTTAGTCCTATGGTTAAACCCACAACTGTTAGGCTTGTATTAGCTTTTGCAGCTCAGTTAAGTTGGTCCCTTAGGCAACTCGATGTAAAAAAATGCCATTTTACATGGCATTTTGGAAGAAGAAGTGTATGTGGCTCAGCTTCTGGGGTTTGCAGATGTTAATTACCTTCACTTAGTTTGTAAGCTACACAAGTCTTTATATGGACTTTAGCAACCTCCTCGAGCTTGGAATGATAGATTTACAAAGTTCTTGCCTCACTTGGGTTTTCGAAATACCTATTCCAATTCCTCCTTGTTTGTCAAGAAGGTTGACTCTGGTATTGTCATTATATTGCTTTATGTGGATGATATTATCATCACAGGAAGTGCAGTTGTAGCTATACAAGAAGTTATTGATGCATTAATAGTTGAGTTTGACATCAAGGATTTAAGGGACTTGCATTTCTTTCTAGGCATTCAAATCTCAAAAACTGCAACTGGTTTACGTTTGTCTCAATCCAAATATATTTTAGATCTTTTCACTAAGACTGAGATGGTTGATTCCAAACCTTGTGACACTCTTTGTTTTCCCTACATCAGGCTTCTCAAAGATGATGGTGATCCCTATAACAATCCTACCTTGTACAGGAGTGTGGTTGGTGCTTTGCAGTATCTAACTTTTACAAGGCCCGGTATAGCCTTCTCTGTCCATCAAGTGTGTCAGTTCATGCAAACTCCTATGGCTTCCCATTTCACTCTTGTCAAACTTATCTTGAGGTATTTAAAAGGTACCCTTCATTATGGCATCTATTATTCCAAGGGATCGCTGCAATTAAAAGTCTTCAGTGATGCGGATTGGGCAGGAAACCCTGATGATTGAAGGTCTACTACTGCCTCGGCTATGTTTTTAGGGAACAATCCTATTTCTTGGTCTTCCAAGAAGCAGTTAACAGTTTCCCGATCCTCCACAGAGGCTAAATATCGAGCCCTGTCATCCACTTCTACTGAAATAGACTGGATTAAGCAACTATTAGCATTTATGTAGGTTCATTTACCCTCACCACATGTTTTATTTTGTGATATTTTGTCAGCAGTTGCTTTAGCTTTTAATCTTGTTCAACATCAACGCACTAAGCACATTGAGGTTGACGTTCATTTTGTGTGTGAAAGAGTTGCTTAGAAACAACTATCTGTCTAGTTCATGTCCTCTAAAGAACAGTTTGTTGATATTTTGACCAAAGGCTTAAGTTCTCCTTTGTTTCATACTCATTGTAACAATCTCATGCTTCGTGCATCGAAGCATGAGTTTGCAGGGGGATGATAAAGTATAAAACTTGATGTACAAGATGTTGCCACTTGTAATTAGATTAGAAGATCTGTTAGTTGGGACAATTAGCCTTGTGGTTATAGGAGTGTAAATATCTCAAGCTTGTATTACTTAGATATTTAAGAAATATAAATAAGATTCTTCTTCTCTCTCTCTCTCTCTCTAAGTCTGCTGCATTCTTCTTCCTGGCTATGTAAGATTAATCTTGATTAACAAAAGCCACTATACTTTCCAATTTCCGACTAAACCAAAGAGGCATTCTTAGGCTTGTTTTCCGATAAGTGGAGGGGCGACGACCACCCCTCTCCTCTATGTAGCTTTGTCACTGATTCTTCTTCACTTGTAAGTGAGAGGTCTTGGGTTCGATTCTCGCGTAAAGGCGAATTTGGACCATATTATTACAAGCCTATTGTGAGACTTAACCCGCTCCCCCCGCTCCCTTAGTGCATATAATATCATTTGCTCAGAAAAGAAGATTGCAAGGTTCAAATGTTGAGTGTCAAAATTTGGAAGCAATATATATCAATTGGACACTGTACAACAATACAT
The DNA here is from genome assembly GCF_041283825.1 of Pyrus communis. NCBI lineage: Eukaryota > Viridiplantae > Streptophyta > Magnoliopsida > Rosales > Rosaceae > Pyrus > Pyrus communis. Next base: position 15,492,469 of record NC_142574.1, read on the forward strand.
AATAGGCTAAGCTTACACATCCCACACTTGCAAGCTGGCAGAAAATACAAAAGCCTAAGTATAATAACATTTGTTGGAGCACCTGATTATGTTTAATTATTTTTCTTACTCCATATTATTCTTTTCGTGTTAGTCAAACTTAAAACCTGATGGACATTGTGCATGCCACAAAGCCACTATGCTACAAAAGACTGACAACTTTGTTTCTATAGTCCAAAGAAAAACTTTAAAAAAAATAAAACTTTGAAAAATAAAAAACCAAAAACACATTCAAGGGAGAAAATTGAATAGGTTAGAAGTAGCTCCACTCTTCAACCCAAGTGGACAGTGGAAACTTTAAGTTTACACAACGTTGGATTTTGATGGAAAACTCAAAACATGCATGGATGAAACTTCACACATGTAAACTTTTTCTGGAGTGTACTTTATTTTTAGAAAGATTGAATGAATTTTAGCAGTAAAAAATTTGAAGCTAAAAGGTTAAAAAGTACTATAAACACGAAAATTCTGTAACGAATGAAACGAGAACATGTGTACAAAGTAGATTTATATTGATGAATTTGTAGGGTTACAATCTCTGTTTATAATTTTCCTCTGATTTAGTCTTCAAATTTGATGTAGATGTGTAGGTTGTTGATCCAAGGGTTGCGATGACTTAATCTTGGACGAATGATTGAATGATTGCTTCAAGTTTTGAGTTTGAAACAATGCGCATATAGTTGTCACCTCAGGTTTAGGGTTGCAGCAAAGGTGATTTGATGTAGGACTTTGTTGATTCAAGGATCTTGGCGACTTAATCTTGAATCAAACGTCGTTACAAGTTTTGGGCTTGTAACAAAGTCTTGAAGGAATCGGCACAAGTGATTGTTGATTCTTCAAGGGAATGCTTTGGCTTTGGTCGAAATCTATAGGGCTTTCTTGCCTATTTTGTGAGCGATCTTCAATTCTTGCTTGTTTTGTGAAGATGCTTTAGCTTTCTTTCCAGTTTTGGGAGCAATTTGGGTTCTTTGCCGATTTTAAGGAAATTTCTTCCCCTTTGCCACATTTTAGGAATGCTTTTGAGCTTCCTTTGCTTGATTTGTGCCACATGTCATTGATGACTTGTCCATTTGTATTGAGTCAGATGCTACATGGAGCTTTGTGATGCATCATTTGCATGCAACGAAATTTACATGTCTACAAATGCCTCCACTTAAAGGCGCATTGTAGGCATGTACTTGTCACATGTAGGAAATGTGTTTTGAAGTCATGCAATGTGAATGCTCTAACTCAAGGGTCGTTGAGACTTGATCTTGAATTAGTTTGCTTCTTCAAGGGCCGTAGAGGCATATTTCTTGAACGAAACATTTCTTAAAGAGCCATTGAGGCATATTTCTTGAATTGAAATGATGAATTTCGTCAAGGGCCTTTGAGGCGTATTTCTTGGATGAAATATTTCTTCAAGGGCCGTTGAGGTTTGGTCTTGAATGAAATGAAAATTTTCTTCAAGGCCTGTAGAGGCTTAATCTTGAATTGTAATGAATTTTTTTTTCTTCAAGGGCCGTAGAGGCTTGATCTTGAAAGAATTGAGATTTTTCTTCAAGTGTTGTAGAAGCTTGATCTTGAAAGAAATGAAAATTTTTTCTTCAAAGGCCGTAGAGGCTTGGTCTTGAAAGAAATGAGATTTTTTTTTTCTTCAAAAGCCGTAGAAGCTTGATCTTGAAAGAAATTTTGGAAATGGATAAATCGGCATATACTTATTGTGCATATTGATTTTCCATAATTTTGACAAAATACATTTGGTGTATTTTGAGACTTGGATTTTTTCCTTGTGGTTATGGGAAAAAATGTTTTTCCTTTCTTAGGTAGGAACGTCCTTTAATTTTGGTAATGACGGTGATTTCCTTCAAAGTTTTGGAAAGATTTAATACTTGTCCTTGGGTAAGTAGGATGTGCATTTTTTTTTCCTTTCCCTTTCCATTTTCTCAGCCAAAGGGGTGTTTTCCCCTTTGGTTTGGGAAACTTGAAGGCTTGTCCTTGCTTTGGAGGATTCCCTTTTGTATTTTGGCAAGGAAAAGTACTTTCCTTTGATATTTTGGAAATTTTAAATCCCTTTCCTTAATTTTTTTTTTTTTCCATTTCTTTTCTTTACTGATTTTGTTGTAAAAACAGAATGCTTTTTCCCTTAGTGTCGTGTATAGCATTGCTTTTTTTTGCTTTAGAATTTGCTTCCTTCTTGCGGCTAGAATGTGCTTCCTTGTTTTGATTTTCCTTTTGCTATTTGGTATGTATTTCTGTATAGCATTAGGAAGCATTTGACCCTTATTTATAGGGCAATTGGGTGTGTGTTTTTTTCCACAAACTTTTCTTGTCGTACACATTGACTCTGCTTGCAGCCATGCCCCCCCTCCCCCCAAATTTTTTTGCTGCTGCTATCGTGAGTTTTGTTGTTTGGAGTTTGTTGCAATGAGTCACTTTTTACCGCATGTAGTGCCTTTTGGTCATAGTTTTCCCTCGGTGGTGACGTTGCCGTGCAGTGCAAGAAACTACTTGTGTAATTGCTATGGGGTTGCGTAGCATTTTAATTTTCTTTGCTATTGTAGTGTGCTTTGAAAGACCATCTTGTAGTTGCCTTCTTTGCCATGCTGCTCAAGCTTTGTGGCTGATTTCTTTTCGCTGTTGTGACTTTGTCATTGCCATCTTTCAACATTCACGATGTTTGTCTGGCATGTCTTTTGCTTTAGTGAAGCAATCTTCTTCTTTTTTTTTCTTGCCATCCTACCTTATGCTTATGTTGTCTTTTTTTTTTTAGGGGAACGATGTTGAAACTTTGTGGGCCATTGACTGGCCCTAAGACACTTGTTCTTCTTGCAAAAGACAACTTGATGCATATTAAGTCACGGTCTTCTGAAGTATCTTGGGAGGTGACAAATTTTAGTCGACCAAATACAAAGAAGAAGGCGTGTACGTCGAGGATTCTTATCTTGAATCCTTTGCACCATGTTCGTGACAATTCACCGGCTTCATTTGAGCTTCTTGGTGATCACATCCATAACGGAGCTATGACTTGGAATGGCATCTTGTCTACTACTACAAAGGCTATCTTTGCTGAGTTTTATTGTGAGTGGCTTGAAGATGTCTTGAGCTCATCTAAAGATGTACTTACCAATGTGGGCCTTTATCACGCCGTGTATGCATCTTTGTTTAGTTATGATCGCTATCCTTTTGTCCTTTATGCGTTCTTTAAGCATTGGTGTTCAGCGACCAACAAACTTCACACATCACAAGGGGAGATGTCGATTTCACTTCGGGATCTCCATAAGATAGAAGGTTTGCTGATCCAGGGTAAGTTTTACGATGAGATTGTTCTTAGCATGGAGGAATTTTTTCATCGCAATAGCCGATGATTACTTGCAAGTTGCCGCTACTTGTTTTGGGCATATCACAAGCTTTCCTAGGAGGCTTAGGGCAAGTCAAACATGAAGATTTCTTCATGGATTCGATTTTGGTATTGGGATGCCATGAAGTTTTAGAAGCCTTCGAAGAAAAGTGGCTGCAACATGACCACTGAGCCAAAAGGAGACTAAGACTCGTCAGGTGCCATTGGTTCAGCTAGGCGTCGTGCCCCTACCGAGTTGAAAGCATTTGAGGATCTTAATGTAGCGTTAGAGCACGTGGAAGAATCTGACCTAGCCGCTTTCTTAGCTTGTTGGCTTTGTAAGTTTGTTTTCCCCAAAAACGATGTCAACTTTATCCGCCTCGGAATCTTCAATGTGGCTAGCAAGATGGCTACAGGTGAATTTTTCAGCCTTGCTATTCTGGTCTTAGCCAATATTTATGATGGCTTAAGTGTTGTTTCAAACTCGGTGAGCATCGAAGATCATGCTGCAGTACTTCTCTACCACTATGTGTATGGTTAGTTGGGTGAGTACTTTGGCACTCATTTTTCTTCCTCGACTTTAGACAAGTTGGGGCATTCTTCATCAACTTCAGCCAAGTTGGGGCCTTTGATGACAAAGTACTCTGGCGTGCTTTCTGCATAGAGCCTTGATGATTTGTAGGCGCAGGCATTGTTTAGAAGCTGTGATGGTTTGAGAATAGACCATCTAGCAAGGGTTGGCTTGACGCGATGAGGTCTCATAAATGATTTGCACCTTTGTTTCTTAGACTTATTTTACATGTCTTCGCTCGAGGTATGTTTGTGGCAAAGAGATCGATGTATTATTCATCCTTATAACCCTCATTGTTTCAGTAGGCAATTTGGTTTTATCCAACATTTGCCAGGGAAGCTGAAGGAAAACACATAGCCAGAATCCTTGCAAGCCGTGTATATGCATCAGGAGTCTTGTACCCATTTATGCATAAATGTTTCTATCACCCTGCTGCCCAAGGACGAGTTCAAGAGCAATCCGATGATCTGTGACTACGTAGGTTGGTGGTCAAAGGTACACCATGAATACTTGGGGATGGTAAGTGGCATCAATTCTTCTTATTCACACAATGATGCGCTGAGAAAGGGTTGTTCTGTGGTTCATACACAGCTGGCACCCTTTGATTGTGCGAGTGCAACTCATTTGTTAGATGGAGCTACAGCTCTAGCTCCTCAACGCCCATGCTTTTCTTCGCAACATTCGGATGCTTCTAAAGAGGCGAGCGACGAAGTTGACTCGCACGAAGATGAACTTGTTTTATGGTAGGGTCAACAAGTTTTTAACAAGCAACCGCTTGAAGGTGTTCAGGATGACAACGATGTCAATTTTCATCACAAGAGGAAGAAAATGTTTAGGCCTCATCAATTTGATGGTCGTGTGTCACTTGAGAAAGATGTATGTATTTCCTATTTTTCTTGTGATTTCTTCTTTTATGGGCTTAGCTTTTGTTTCTAACATCTTTCTTTGTCTTCTTTAGGCTGGGCCTTCTTGTTCCTTTGATTTGGTGAACATGGGTGTTCATTCTTTTACGGAGATGTTATTTGGAGGTAACCTACCCACGGATGAGGAGATTAGGGATCCACCTGGTGCAGAGCTTTTTATGAATCCGTCAAGTTGCCCAAGTTTACCGTGTGAAGGTGTAAGTATGCAAGAGCCTGTCATGCGTCCCGCACCTTTACCAGCTAGCTTCGAGATTTCTCTTAGAGTGCCAAACCTTAGTGGCAATGTGCAGCTCATCCATCATGTTAACCTTCGCGCGATTGTAAATATTAAGAGCCATATTAAGAAAAGGATTGCGAAGTGCCTATTGGAGGACCTTGCGTTGCTCAAGGATGACTTGTCGAAGTTTGTTTCTGCGATTGATGACCTTAACGTTGATTCCTCACTCTTGAGAGTCAAGATTGCCGAGCTTATCGCTACCTCAACTGTGTATTCTTATTTGCATGCCATTTCCTTAAAGAAGTTGAATCCAGAGGTTAGAGCTCAGCAACTTGCGGCAATAGACTTATCAATTACCCAAGTTCAGTCTTCTCAGCAAGCTGTTTTGGAAGGTTATTAAGCCATAGGGACTTCTTTAGCTTCTGTCCAGGTGCGTTTAGAAGCGTTGGTGTGAGAACGAGAACAATTGGAAATTGAAGCATACTGACTTCAAGGTGTTTTCTCAGAGCAAGAAGCTACAGTTTCTCAGCATCTTGAGGAGATTTCACGCCTTGAGTAAGAGAAAAGCATGGTCATGGAGTTGCCCACCTTGTCTTCTACTGACGTGGAGACTTTGGAAGGCTTACTTGAAGATTGTCGTAGTTTTAGGGACATAGCTTTCAAGTAGTGTCTTCCGTTCTTTGTACTTTAAGCCTTCTTTATTTTATTTTATTTTGCTCATTTTGTAATACGGCTTTGTAGCCGAATTCTTCTTTTAAAGACATAAAGTATTCACATTCTTGAATTTGCTCTTTATTCTTCAAAGCATTTGTGTTTTTGTTGATGATGTGACTGTATTTTAAGTTTTGAAGTTTTAAGTTGCCTACGTACCCTCGGTTAAGGAAGGATCAAGTTATGACGTAGTTCAAAGGAATGATGGATTGCTTTTGATGGTTTTGGTGGTTTTGGTGGTGAGTTTAATGATGATTTTGGTTTTGTTTTGCCATACACATTTTATGTTCTTGCAGGCTAGGGGCGTTGGGTGTTGCCTTTTAAGCTCCTGCCAACAAGAAGCATTGTGCCGTGTAGTTTAGGCTCATGCAAGCGAGGAGTTTTGTGCCGTGTGTAGTTTAGGCTCATGCAGGCGATAAGCATTTTATGCCGTGTTGCAGTTTCAGCTCATGCAGACAAGGAGCGTTTGGTGGCATGTTGCAGTTTCAGCTCGTGTAGGCAATGAGCGTTTGTTGTCATCTTTTAGGCTCATGCAGATGATAAGCTTTGGTTTAGGGGTAATAACGCCTTAAGAACCTGTTGTTGATGGGGCCGATCTTTATGCCGTCTTCCGCCATGATTAAGTAGGCGCCGTTGGTGTAGACCTCTTGTATTACGTAAGGTCCATCCCTCTTTGATGTGAACTTGCTTTTTATTTTGTGAGTTGTAATGATGGGCCTTTGTAATGCTAAGACAAGATCTCCAGTTTAGAAAGACCTTGGGTGGACCTTCTTGTTGAATGCCTTGGATAGTCGTACCTGATAGGATTCCAAGTGTTGTTGAGCTTCAAGTCTCCTTTTGTCGAGTGCTTCCAACTCTTGAAGTCGTAGCTTTGCATTTTCCTCTTCAGTCAAGCTTTCTTGTATAGCCATCCTTAGTAAGGGGATTTGACTGTCGAACGGCAGAACAACTTCCATGCCATATACGAGAGGATAAGGCGTAACTTGGGTAGGAGTTCTATGTGTCATCCTATATGCCTAAAGTGCTTTGCTTATTCTTTTGTGACACTTTCTTTGTTCGGCCGATCACCTTCTTCAGGAGGTTGCACATCATTTTGTTGAATGCTTCCACAAGACCATTTGCCAAAACATGATACATGGAAGACTTGTACTACTTGAATTTGTATTTCTCGCAGAGCTCGTCCATGAGTCAGTTGGAGAACTATTTTCCATTGTCGGTGATGTTGTAGCAAGGCACACCATACCGATGGATGATATGTTCTTTAATGAAACAGATGACAGTTCCTTTCTTGACTTCCCTTAGGGGTACGACTTCAGCCTACTTGGAGAAATAGTCCATTGTGGCTAGAATGTAGACTTCTCTGGCAGATGATTTTGGTGTGATTGGTCTCACGACGTCCAATCCCCATGCATCAAATGGCCATGAAACAACCATAGGGTGTAATGGCTCAGGCGGTTGATGTATGAAGTTGGTGTGGAATTGGCAGGCTTGGCACCTTTTGGCATATTCCAGGCAAGCATTCACCATGCTTGGCTAGTAGTAGCCCATTCTTTTGAGCTAGAAATGTAGCTTTGTTTCCAGACTGATGCGTTCTGCATACGCTTGAGTGTACTTCTTCAAAAGAGCATCAGTAGAGTGTTCCTTTGTAGTAGAGGAAGCGAGGTGCTCGTCAATGATAAGATTAAAAGCACACCACAAAGTAGCACACAAATGTCCTATTGATTTTCCTTATTAACACTAAGATTTGTCAAGTGTAGCATATGAAAATAAGGGTCTTTCCCGAAGAAGATTGTTTTATCTAACTACTTAAAATGTCACAAAAACTGGGCTGTTGTCTCTACTGACCAGCCACCGAAAAAATAATTATTAGACTGACTTACACTTATCTAAAGTCTACGAAATTTTATATGCAGATACTAGACACACAGAGCTACACTCACACAAAGTTTTGGGATTTTTAGAGTTGATTTGCTATTTAAATTAAATCGAACAAAAACAGATTTGAAGTATTTCGCAAATTAAGAAAAATGAGTTAGGGGAATTGCTATCCACCACCAAATAATCATGCAAACATGTTATGTTTCATTCAAATTCCTTCTATTTCCGGATGAAGATGCTCAAGTTAGCTCAATGTTAGAACTCAACCTATTACTCTTTCTTATGTAGTATGTTAAAAGAATGGCGTTTTCAACTTAACTTATTCTCTAACATGCAATCTAGAATGGCGTGTTCATAGATTTATCAAGTAGAAATCATTAAGAATGAAAAGAGTTTGAGTCATCACAAGGCATTGTAAGTACTGGCGTTGTCTTACTTATCCTAGAAATTGGTTCACATGTTAATCGCAATTAACAAGTACTACTCTCGAACATATGTAGGTCCTCATTTGACAAGGGCAGACACACACATATTCATAGCATTAGAATCATAGATATGCTTACTAAGTATGCATCCGTAGAAAACACATAAAGAATTCATCAATGAGACAAGTAGTGAACCAATTTTCATCCAATCATAAAAGTAATTCAAACGAAATGTCATAACAAACTTGCAATCATATTCAGGGCTGCAAACTGCCCCTAACTACTAAAACTTTAGTTACACAATCCTTAAGTTAAAACAAAAGATAGACATGAGTTTGAGAAAATAGAACCGAAAGAAATCGACTGAGGCCTCCTCTTTCCTTCCTTCCCCAACACTACTTTTAAAACAATTCTTACTGCATCATTTTCTTCTACTTAACTCACCCACTAATAGCCATTTAGTCATGACAATAAGTGAGAGGAAATGGTAAAACAATTGTAACTCCTTGGGTAGCCTTTATGCCAATTACTCCCCCTTAATCCTCATCTTTAATTCCATTTCCTGATATATTTGAATAGGTGTCAACTGGTTTGTTCTTGATTGCATCAGTTTTGGCTACTAGATTTATTGGATTTATTGCTTTCAATGCTTTCTTGTCAGTTACAAACTGCTCAGCCTCTTGGGAACCTTTCAGTGTTAAAATAGCCATAACTTCTTCTAGAAAAATGATATTAACAATCCGCGAAATGCTCCAGAAAATAGACATCCGGAGCTTTCCAAGAATATAAGGCTCATTCTATAATTCATTCTGAGATGTCCGCAACTTTCTTCCAAAGTCAGCTTACTTGCACAGGCAGTTTTGACGAATTTGTTACTTAAAATTTCACTTGTGTTATTTTTCTTTTCTTTGCTTGACAAATCCTACAAAACACAAAAAAAAAAAAAAAAAAAAAAACAGTAAATAACTCAAAAATATAAGGAACTAACTAAGAAAAGGCAAGTGAATTTGATATAAAATATATATAAATATGAGCTTATCAGTCAACGTATGTCAGAGCGGTATCTAAGATCGTCTGGAAGTCTTCCATGCTCCAAGTAGTCGATACTCTTCAGTGTTGACTAGAAGTACTGAGATAATGTTTGTGTCATCTAATAGCATTTCATTGACGAGTGGGATCACCCATCTTTGGCAAACTAGCACATCTGTAGCTTCATCTTCTCCTAGCGCCATACTTGAGGCTAAGTTAGCGAGAGCGTCCGCCATTTGATTTTCTTTTCTTGGCACATATTCTAGTGTCACGGCCTTGAACTTTTGCATCAGTTGAGTTGCTAGCCAAAAGTATGGGACGATATCATCTTTCCTCACTTCATATTTAGTCAAGAGTTGATTAATTATGAGCTTGGAGTCGCCATACACTTATAGCATTGTGATTTCCATGTCAATCGTCATTTGGAGTTTAATGATCAGTGCTTGGTATTTAGCGATGTTGTTAGAGCATAGCTTGCTTAGTCGGAATGAATAGGGTAGTAATTGTCTTTATGGTGAGATGAATACTACTCCTTCCCCTTCTCCGTCTGCTCGTGCGGATCGTTGAAGAACATTGTCCACGTCAGGAAGATGTCAATGTAGAACACCTCATCGGCTGGGATTGTCTATATCAAGAAGTCATCCGAGATTTTCCAATCGGTTGGGATTGGATGATTGGTAAGGAAGTCTATTAGGGCTTGTCCTTTAACGGCTTTAACTGAGATGTAGATGATCTCGTGTTGGTTGAGAAGCAACGCCCATTTAGCTAGTTGCCTTGTTAGAACCGGCTTGGACATAATCTACTTGACCGGGTCAGCCTTAGCAACTGAGTGGATGGTCTAAGCATGGATGTAGTGTCTAAGCTTTTAGATGGCAAGGCACATCTTCTCAATTGGTGAGTAGTTGAGCTCGGCACCAATGAAGGTTTTACTTAGGTAGTAGAGTGCTCTTTCATTTTCTTGTGCCAAGAATGCTCCAATGGAACTTTCTTGTGCATCAATGTATAGGATGAGCAGTTTTCTAGTCATGGGTATTCCTAAGACATGTGGGTTTGCCAGGTACCATTTTATGCTCTTGAAAGCATTACGGTAGGCGTCATCCCATATGAATGAAGCATCCTTCTTCATGAATTGACTAAAAGGTTGACATTGTCCAGCAAGGTTAGAGATGAAGCGTCTGATGAAGGCAAACCGTCCTTGTAGACTTTTTAACTTATGACGGTTCCTTGGCTCAAACATGCTTTGAATGGCCTTGATTTTTAATTGATCCACTTCAATGCCACGGTGTTTTACAATAAAACCGAGGAATTTCCCAGAAGTGACGCCAAATGCACACTTCAACGAGTTCATTCTAAGGTTGTAATGTCGTAATTTGTCAAACACCATTCATAAATCCTTCAAGTGATCGGATCTCTTTTTGGTCTTGACAACTATATCGTCTATGTAACATTCTACATTTTTTTGTAGCAGGTCATTGAAGATTTTTCGCATTCGTGTTGACCTGTAGCTTTAGCGTTCTTCAGACCAAAGTGCATTACCTTGTAGCAGTAAATACCTTTTGGAGTGCGAAGGTTGTTAGTTCCTCATCTTCGAGAGACATGCAGATTTGATTGTATCCAGAGGAGTTGTCCATGAATGACAGTGCTTCGTGGCCAATGGTCGCGTCCACCATGATTTTAATGATTGGCAAGGGAAAGTCATCATTTAGGCAAACATTGTTGAGGTCTCGGAAGTCTACGCAAACACATATTTGTCTAGATTTCTTAAGGACAATGATGATGTTGGAGATCCATTTAGGGTATTGGACTTCCCAAATGAAGCTTGCTTTGATTAGCTTGTCAATCTCGGCCTCAATTTATGGGATGAGCTCGGATCAATAGTGTCTTTGAGTTTGCTTTATCAGTTGCGTTCCAAGCTTGACTGCAAGACGATGCACGACGATGGTAGGGTCAAGGCTGGGCATTTCTTTGTAGGTCTAAGAAAAGACATCTTTATACTCTATTAGCAATTGGTAGTACTCATCGAACTCGTCCGCACTTAATAGTGCACTTATGAAGATATGCTTCAGTTCCTCATTTGTGCCTAAGTTGAGCTCCTTGAGATCATTAACCGTGGCTTGCCCCCCATCCTTGAGCTGTGGTGGCGAAGTAGTGACATCTTCTACTGAGATTTCGTCTTCTTTGTCTTCTTGGATTATGATGTGGAAAACTTCTTGGACCTTATCTTCATTACCGTCCTCTTGGGTTTGTTGGCGTGAAGATTGGCCAGTGTGGATGATGGTGCGCCTCTTTACCTTCAGTTGTCCTTTTTTGTCAACCTCCAAGGTTATTTGGCGTTTCATCCTTAAATGAATCGAGCTTCAAACATCGTCTTTTTCTGCTAGACCATCAAGCTTTTCTTCCTTTAGCATTGTCTTCTTCTTTCTAGAAGGTTTCTTGGTTTATTTAAGTCTTTCCAAGGCTAACCGTCGCGGATGAGAGCTAGCCCTATTGCTTTGCTTCTTAGGTTTTGACAACCTTTCAAAAATAAAGCTTTGAGGTGTTAGCGTGTTAAGTCGTTTAAAGATAGAAGTTCAGTCTTGTCCACAATACGACCAAGTGCCAAAATTCTAGGTTTTGAACAATTCAGTTGATCGAAGACTGAGGTTCGAGTGGTAGGTTTAGGCTCATCTTGATCTTGTTCAACGCTCACGCTGATGTGTTGAGCGCTAGCATAATGTGTTTTGCTTGAAATCTTCATGGATGTATTCGGTGTAAAGCCAAGTCCAACTTTGTTGTTGTCAACTCCGTAACCATGCTCTTCAACTTCTTTTGAGTCTTGGTGAGGTCACATTCTCTATCATTGGCGGTGTTTGAAGCCTTATTTCCAAGATTTAAAGGGGAGGTGAAATTGTACCCAGCCTTTGACATGAGTTTGTAGGCATTTGGGTCAAAACCTTCTTCGGCCCTCTTGGTTGGCAGAGAGTTTGGTTCTGCCTCTTTTGGCAGGGGTTTTATGAAACCTTGTGGTGGTTTTGAAACCTTAGCGTCGCCTAGCTGTGTTAGAGGTAAAAATGCATTTGTCTTGAGCAACTTTACATCGTCTTTGTGCAACTGTGTGTCAGCTTTGCTTGTTCCAATTTTGAATAGGGATTGCCTATTCTTTCTTCTTAGCATCGGGATATATCGGAAAACAGGTTTGTTTGGTCCTTTTGAGGGTGTCACATTCCCTTTGATTGTTGTGGCTTTAGCAGACTCATCGTCGTCTTTGCTTGAAGATGGCACGGCTTCCCCTTCTTGCTTCTTAAGCATGGCTTGCCACTTCTGCTTTTTAGGTATGGCTTTGCTTGTGGATTTGATCTCATTTAAAAGAGCTTCGAGCACCATTTCTTCATCCATATAGAACTTGGCGTCTGTGAAGTATGATTCAACTTCGGTGAATGGCTTGGTGTCGCCTTGTATCACCTTCACTCATTCTCGGTAGAACTTTAGGTATTGGTGAAGGGTGGATAACACCACTCCATTCTCGTAGATCCAAGGCCTTCTTAAGAGCAAGCTGTAGGAAGTTTTTGCATCAATCACATGGAATAGCATGCTTGATTTGAGTTCGCCAATGATCATCTCTACTCGAATCATGCCCATCACTCGTTGTCCTCCTTGGTCAAAACCTTGGATTAGGAGGCAGCTTCGGCATAATTCATTCACATTGATGTCGATTGTGGTCATTGTTGACTTTGGCATGATATTTATGGTCGACCCACCATCCATAAGCATGTGATTGATTTGGTTCTCTCTCACGTACCTAGAGACGAAGAGATGATGGTTGTGAAGCTTTGACCCTAGCAAGAAGTCTTCGTCAGTGAAGTTGATTGCATCATGGACGACATAGCATATGGCATATTCATGTGGCTAAAGCTTTAAGCCTTCATCCTTGCTTACTTGCACCTCGTGGTTGGTAGGACTTGCCAAGACTGTTACTAGTGCTTTTCGCATCTCCTTGGGCAATCATAGTGCTTCCTCAATGCTAAAGTGTGCCGACAGGTTTTCTTTGGGCGTGAGGGTCTTCTTTTCCTCGATCGCAATAACTTTGCTTTTTGAGGGCTCTTCTATCTCCACTTCAACCATGTGACAGTAGTGGTAGTGCACTGTTAGAAGAAGTTATTTGGGAAGTATTCGTGTAAGGAGACGGGAATGCGCAGCTCTTGCTCCATAGGTTCCCCTATGTTTGTTGGATTAGCAACTCCTATGCTTATTTTGGGCTTTCTATTGTTGCGGTGGCAGTGTTTCCTCCTTTGTTCAACCTTTGGTCATGTGGCTTGTGGTCTTGGCTTCCTTGTCTTTTTTTAGGTCATTAGTGTTTACCCTTCTTCATCGTCGGTAAGTGCATTTTGGTCGCTTGCCCCCAACGATGATTGTGCAGAAAGTGCTATGTAGCTTGAGCATAGACAAGAGTGGTCAGGCGTCACTTGGAAAGGCACGAGATCAAAGGATCCAAATGCAATTGTAGTAGTATGTGTTACAGCTGTTTCTTCAAGGTCAAGCTCAATCTTCCCTTGTTGTGCTAGCTTCATGATGAGCTCCTTGAGGATGAATCACTTGCTAATAGGATGACTCACAATACGATGATACTTACAATACCTACGATTGTTAATGGGATTCATCTTTTCGGGGCGCTTGCATTTAGATAACTCAATTACCTTCTTTTCCAATAAGTCGTCTAGCATTGCAGCCACGTCAGAGTTAGGAAAAAGGTACGTCTTCTGCTTTAGTTCCTCAAGGTTTTTTGTACCTATCTTGGGTACGAGAAGGCTCACCCTTCATTTCCTTTGTTTTGCTTTTAGAGGATATCTTGATGGGTGCGGATGAGGTCTTGATGGAGGTAGTATGGATGGCAAAATCTTCATTGGTCGACTTTTTCCCAGTTTTGTCTACCTTTGGGGCGAACACCTTATCCTTTTTAAAGTCGATGATTGGCTTATTCTTCTCATGAATGGCAATACTCAACTACATATCATGGGATTGAGTTGCCAATTCTTCAAATGTTCTCGGTTTTATGCCTTAAAGGATGTAATGTAACCCCCAGTGCATGCCTTGAACACAAATCTCAATGGCGGAGGTTTCAGAAAGCCGATATTTGCTATCTAGATTTAATGAATGCCATCTATTGATGTAATCGACGATAGGTTCATCCTTCCACTGTTTCGTACTCATCAGCTCCAACATGCTTACGGTGCAGCAAATGCTGTAGAAGTAGTTAAGGAATTCCCTTTCAAGCTAGTCCTAGCTATTGATAGACTCAGGCTAGAGGTCAGTGTACCAGTCAAAGGCATTACCTTTTAGTGAGCGCATGAACTGCTTGACGAGGTAGTTTCCCTCCGTCCCAGCATTGTTGCAGGTTTCAATGAAATGGGCAATATGTTATTTAGGATTGCCCTTTCCATCGAATTGCATGAATTTGGGTGGCTGATAACCCATTGGCATCCTTAACGAGTCAATCCTTTTAGAGTATGGCTTTGAGTATAGCATGAAATCATGCGAGTTTCTTTCATATTGTGCCTTGATCATGCTTATGATCATCTCTTGCAATTGTTAGATAGAGAGAGATCCCATGAGTGTTTTAGATCGGTTCACCTCTAGCTTATCCTCAGCTTTGTCCATCAGAGGCTCCTCATTTTTGTCAGTTTCCTCATTTGGTGGATCAACCTTCAGGTCAGCTTTCTCGTTGTGCTGCGCCTCTAGACAGTTGACGAGTGTAGCAATTTTTAAGCCTTACGATTGCTTCACTGATTTTTGCCAGCTGTTCTTTGATTGAAATCACATAAGTAATCATGACTTGCATGGCTACGAGATACGAGCTGCTGCTTGAGTCGACATCAGAAGTCAACGACTCAGAGTATCTTCTCGGGCTTTCTTCCCTTGGCGCTTTTAAATAGGACAGGGTGATCACGGGCTCATACCTTAGGTTTTTGCTCATTCGGCAGAGTTGATGTAGGGATGGAAAGCACGATAGAAAGAGTTCTTGCCTTGCTTTGGGTTGTGACGCCCAAAGTGCCACTACTTGCAGCAAAAATGTTCTTATTCTTCATGTTGGTTGTGAGAACAGCTTGATCCATTCTATCATATCTCGACCCGGGCTCCACCACATCCCAGGCTTGACTATGTCGTAGCATGATATTGTCCACTTTAGGCCTCGACCATGCCCTCACGGTTTTGTTTCTAGGAACTCACACAAAAACTTCCCAGTAGTTCACCCATCCTGGGATTGCTTTTGTGCGAATTCGCTTAACGTATAAGTTCCTATGGAATCCGAAGCCAGTGAGCTCCTAAAAGGCCTCATGCTAAAGGAGGTGGGCATGTACATATAAGGCATAGAGGATCCTTTCCCCTGGGCGATGTGGGATCTAACACTTTCTTGATGTTATGTGTGTTTCTTGTGGATTTGAAGACAGAGATGAGCGGCAGAAAGACCCCACCGGGCGTGCCAAATTTGTAAATGCAAAAATCTTGTAACGAAATAAACAAGAACACATGTACAAAGTATATCTGTATTGATGAATTTGTAGGGCTACAATCTTTGTTTACAATTTTGCTCTGATTCAGTCTTTAAATTTGATGTAGATACGTAGGTTGTTGATCCAAGGGTTGTAATGACTTGATCTTGGACGTACGATTAAACGATTGCTTCAAGTTTTGAGCTTGAAACAATGCGTGGATAGTCTTCACCTCAGGTTTAGGGCTGCAGCAAAAGGTGATGTTGATGTAGGACTTTGTTGATTCAAGGGTCTTGGCGACTTGATCTTAAATCGAACGTCGTTACAAGTTTTGAGCTTGTAACAAAGTCTTAAAGGAATCGGAACAAGTGCTTGTTGATTCTTCAAGGGAATGTTTTGGCTTTGGTTGAAAGAAAGCTTCGACTTTAGTTGTACGTTCTTCGAAGATAGCTTTGGCAGCATATTAGTGTTCAAAGATTTGGCAGAGTTCTCATTTTGTGAGAATTTCAGCCCTTCAATGTAGAAATTGTCCACCCCTATGCTTGTCTGGGGACCTTGTCTTTATAGACTTACAAAGTCATGCCTTTGGATGGATTTGGCCTTGATTTGTGTCTTGAATCGTCTATGGGAGAATTTAGGCATGTTTTGTGTCTTAATTTCAGCCACTTTCCCTTACTTGGCCAAAATTTATAGGGCTTTCTTGCCTATTTTGTGAGCAATCTTCAATTCTTGCTTGTTTTGTGATGATGCCTTTAGCTTTCTTTCCGATTTTGGGAGCAATTTGGGCCCCTTGCCAATTTTAAAGAGATTTCTTCCCCTTTACCGCATTTAGGAATGCTTTTGAGCTTCTTTTGCCTGATTTGTGCCACATGTCATTGATTACTTGTCCATTTGTGATGAGTCATATGCCACGTGGAGCTTTGTGATGCATCATTTGCATGTAACGAAATTTACATGTCTACAAGTACAACAACGTTATTTCAAAAGGAAAAAGATCCTCGCCGGATCCTTTTCATAGGGATCCTAAGGATCCCATGATCGTGACCTTTCATCGTACATCGTGTGGTTAGAAATCAATTTAAAATTTAAAATTTAAAATGAAATATAAATAGTACCTAACGAAAGTTGACCACACAATGTACGATGAATGGTCCACGATCGCAGGATCCCTAGGAGATCCTTTTCCATTTCAAAATACCTCATACTACTCTAAGGTGTTATACCACACCTTAAGCTATAAGCTGCTTAATATTGCTAATTAAAACAATTAAAGGGCTCTTTATAATCATTTCAGTTTAAGTTTTCTGTTTTTATTTCAATTATGTTTTATAAAGGTTTAATTGAACATAAAGTCGAATTATAAAACTACATTTTGAAGAGAGACTAATTTTTTATTTATTTCAGAGAAATAAAATTTATCCATATGACAGGTAATGTCATACTTACTTTTTAATTGCTTTCACATTATACTTTCACTCATGCATACTGTTCCTTTCGCTCACTCCTCCTTTCTTTTTCTTCTTCTTCGTCATTTCTTCTCTCTCTCTCTCTCTCTCTCTCTCCTCTCCCTTCCTTTCTTCTTCGTCATTTTTTTTTCTCTCACATCCTTTCGTTGTCTTCTTCCTTTTCTTCTCTCTTTCCTACTTCTTTCTTTGTACTTCTCTCTCCTCTTTTTTTTTTTTTTTTTTTCTTGTTTGAGAAGGGTTGAGATTTTAAATTTCTTGTTGTGTAAGTATTTTTTGAAAGTATTTTATTTTGAGGTTTTGATTAATTTTGATGCATTTTGAAACTGATCCTACAAATGTACAGGAATTTTGAAATTAATCTTGCAGAAATGCAGAAAAATTTGAAAGTGATCTTGCAGAAGTGCATGAATTTTTAACACTGATCTTGCAGAAATGGATGGATTTTGAAATTGAACTTGCAAAAGTGCAGAAAATTTGAAATTGGTTTTGCATGAGTGCATGAATTTTGAAATTGATCTTGTAAAAGTGCAGAAAATATTGATAACTGATGTTGCAGAAGCTAAAAAAAAAATTGAAACTGATCTTGCAGGATCACATGGAATGTGAAATTGATCTTGTAGAAGTGTAAAAATTTCGAAACTAATATTGCAGAAGTGCATGAAATGTGAAACTGATATTTCAAAAGTGTAAAAATAAAAAAATTAAAAAAATTAGTTTTCGCGAACCTAGAATCAGTTTGAAGTTTTTATAAATTGTGTCAATTTGTAGTTTTGGCTATTGAGGCATGGCTAGAATTTTAAAATTTTGGGTTTTTTTGTTTATGGGTTGAATTTGTTGGGCTTTGAGTTTTTGTCTCTCCTTGAAAGGATTTAAAACTAGTGAAGTTCTAAGAAATGTGTTGTATATTTTTGTCTTTACAGGTAAGGCTATAAAAACTTGTTTGGTAATAGTTTTTAGTTTTAAATAAAATTTGAAAACTAGTAGAAAGCTACTTATTTTTTCTTCTCATTTTATAAATTTTGGGTTGATCTTAGTTTTTAGTTTTCTTTTTAAAAGAAATTAATTAAACGAGCGTAAGTTGATTTGTCAACTAAGTATTGCATATTACTCATCCTGCTACATTGCAAAAAACTCCTTACCCAAAATCATCTTCATCATTACATCCTAAGATAAGATATTCAACTTAGATATAGTATAGTGGGTTTTGCAATTATAGGGAATGTCTCATGGTTTTGTACAATGGTAAAGATTAAAGACTTTGAATTAGTTACAGTAATTATATTTCTTATGTAGTCTAGAAGTCATATTCTCACACTTTTAAATTGAAGAAATCAAAAGAGAATTAATAAAAAATAAAAAAAAAGTAAACAACGAACTATTATCAGTTGCTAATAAACACTTGGATATGGAAGGTTAAGAAAAGCAATTGAAAATATCTAAACATGGCAAGCTATAAACCAATACACAAAACAAGTGACTTAACAAGATGAATTTTGACCAAATCTTTGACAGAAAACATGGATGAAACTTCATTGCAGTTTTTAAAATTATTTTGGAGTAACCTTTATTTTTAATTTTAAAAAAAAAACAAAAATTGAGTCAATTTCAGTAGTAAAAAGTTTGAAGCTACAAACATAAACAAATATATTAAGAAGCAAAACAAAGGTATTTTAGAATACCTCATATTTGATTTAACACAAAATTGCTACTCTCTCTCTCTCTCTCTCTCTCTCTCTCTCTCTCTCTCTCTGTGCCAGTTTCGACCCCAAGACCTGTTGAATTTGAAAGTCAGACAAACCCAACGACGTACAAGGGAACAGGCGCCAAACAATTCCAAAAGTAATTATATTACAACAAGCTCTCCAGCTCCGGTTGTTTAGAATGCGAACTGAATTTCTAAGGGTTGATGGGCATCGTCGTGGGCAAGCCCAATTCCCTTTTGTTTACTATTTTGAACAAAATGACTGAAAGATACTCATAGCTTAAGTAATCAGAGGTGTTTACTTATGTATTCGACATTCTAGTTTCAGTTTTCCCTTTTTGAATTATCACTTGTATAAAAGTGAAAAAAAACACATTAGCTAATTGTTGGAGCGAAATTTTCTACACGGAAAAATGCCTCCACGGATTCGTTGACCTCGCCGAATCCCTCATAAGAGGTGTCCTCGAACGGTCTTTCTCCGAAGCTTTGTTTAGGTGGGGGTTATCTGCAAGAGATACTTCGACACTCAAGTCAATGTTTTGATTGCTTATCTTGCTCTTTGACTCCTCTCCCTATTTATAGGACTATGACGCTTGGAGAACAAGTACCACGACATGTCCCTCACTCCCTCTTCCTTAGTGGTTCTCCATAGTGGAGGTAGTTATCTATCTCCTTCTTCCTTTTTCCAAGCTCTTCATGCAACGTCTGACACGTTTCCCTTCCCATGCACAAGTGAGGAGCGAGTAAGGAGTTAACATGTTTCTTGTGGGCTTTCCTCTTTGCATAAAGGGCCTGTATATATGTATATATAGTCACACACACGCACGCGCGCGCGCACACACACACACACATATAGGGGACGGATCAATGTCACCATATTTTTTACATAAAATTTTGACACAAGTTTTAAACCATTAGATTATCCCACTGTCATTGGTTGAGATTTAACCTAATATGACAACTGATTTTATTTATTTTTAAATAAAAACATACATTGGCAATAAAAATATGAAACCTTTTTTAATTATGACTCTGATTCTCTCTCCTAATCTCATTAACTTTCCATTTCTTTCCTTTTCTTTTGATTTCCTATGAGAATCCAACATTTTTGATCATTTGAGATTGGGTAATGGGAGACTCAATTTGTAGACTAAATTTAAAAAGCTAAATGACATGGAAGTTGATGATTGATTCATTGCTTAAGTGTTGATAAGCGTGCTCATTTCTCTTAGTGACAGATCATTTAGTTTACAAATTTAGTCTTCAAATTTAGTCTCCCTAGCATTACCTTTTGAGATTTGATTGCCTGACCAATTAGTCATTTTAGGTTGCCCCTTTGAAAATCTGTTCTTGTTTGTGTTTGTGTAGCTTCCTGTTTTGTTTGTTAATTTGCATCAGTATTGGTGCATTGATGCTTAATCATGTAATTAAAATGGCATCACTCAAATCTCATGTTTTGTTGTTTGTGGTTCCGGACTCATCTAGCAACCTTACTGGAACCCAAACATGCCACAACCATTTGAACCTAGTAACCTTACTGGAAAAGATCTTCCAGACTCATCTACTGCAAAAGAAATCCCATAGTTGTTCCGTTTCTTGGTGAGTAGAAAAGAATCGGGTCTGAATACAGAATGAACATCTGTATGTGTTCAAAACAGTCCAAGGGATATAAAGAATCAGGTATGAATAAAGAAAACAAAAGTTTGGTTGGTGCAGAAAGATTCGATCATCAAGATGGAAGAAATTTGAAAACAAAACAAAAACTTAGAAACCAAATAGCATGGCCATGGGAGATATCTATACATAGGATGAACAATGAAGTGGGAGAAGAAGCAGTCAAAGGAGAAAGTAAAAATTAATGAAAAATAGTTAATGAGATAGGAAAGAGAATATAAAAATCTTTTTATTCTCAATTTATAATTATTTGAAAAAAGAAAATTAATTGAACTATTTAGATTACGTCTCAACCATTAAAAATGTATACATCTGATGGTCAAAGAGTCATGCCAAAACTTGGTTTTTTTTTTTTTTTGTCGTGCCACGGATCCTCTCCCATGTATATATGTATATATAGATATAGGGTGGATCCGTGACACCATATTTTTAACACAAGATTTGATACAAATTTTAAACCATTAGGTTAGCCCAGTTGTAATTATTAAGACGTCATGAAAATTAATTTTCTTTAGGTATTGAAACAAATATACATTAGAAATTAAAATTTGAATTTTTTTTAATTATGACTAATTCTCTCTCTTTAATAGTTAATTGTGTTTTTGACTCTAACATACTCTCCTTACTGTCCTTTTTTTTTCCCCTCTTCTCTGTCGATCCTCATATGCTCTTTTCTATTTAGAAAATTCTCTCCAAATTGAAGTTCATATATTCCACTAAATTACAGCAATCAAATGTTTGAAAAAAAACCATTAATTAGGACCAAAAACAGAAGGAATAGATAGTTGAGACAGCTCAGGAGCCTTCTAATTCCTTGAAATTAGAAGAGGCAGATCTTCCAATCTCTAGTTCTTAAGGGATCCAATGACAAGAATTTCTTGTGATATATAGGTTTAAAATTAAAGAAACTAGCTTCACTCTTAATGGTGATCAAATCGAAGAGATAGAGACAATCTCTAAAACCTAAGGATACGCCTAGTTTTAAACCCAAGGCCAGGAAGGTCGACATAATCAACTAAGAGTTTCGGTTCAGTTGCATAGGTTGAGTGTTTGTGAAGAATAGGATGAGATGGATCATGGGGTGGAGCGGGAAACTAATGGCCCTTAAGTGGTCTGGAGACAAAACAATGAACTTGGCCAAAATACCAAACCTGAATACATGTGGACTCTGGTAGGATGTGGGCTGAGGTGCATGTCAACTGGAACATGATATTGGTCACGAATCTTGACCATCTCAAAGTGCGGTGGAGTCCCACCATATTTAAACCAATGTGTACATCTCAACATGAGAAATAGAATGTGAGGTTTGCTGACCGAAATCAAGTCGAGAAGGTAAAAAGAGGAATTTGGAACCCTAAAATTAAGTGGAATTTTTGAAATATTTGACAGTCCCATAAGAGTTCGAAATAGAAAAATTACATGTGAGCCAAAAAGCACACTGAAATATGAAAGCACAAGCTTGTTGGAGAACTGAGTGGAGGAAATAAAGGAAAGTGTGGGTAATCATGTGGAAATGAGAAGTGCAATTTATAAGAAGAGAAAATAGTGCATGTGAAGTTTGGACATAAACTTTCATCCCCGCGGAGGATGGATGATACTCCAATTGAGGGGACAAAGGCTATAGACAACCTGATGGATGGGATAAGACGTGTAAGAAAGTTGTTTTTTAGCACTTTACATGGCTGAGATGGTTTGTGACAATACGGTTTCTTTTACTAAATGAAGGTTATTTTCCGTGAACGTAAAAGTTTCACTGCCCTTGTTCCTGTTATGGGTCTATTCATTTCAATTGTTTGCCACGCAATTAAGAAGGTTCTTGTGTCATTTACAACAATATACTTCCAAAACATCAAGGATGCAATGAGTCTGTCATTTACCATAAGAAAAAAACATCAAAAGGCATGTAATAACATGTAAATTCCGCAGCAAGATTCGAGTACCACAGCAGTTTTTCCGTGGCCTTAGTTGTCAAGGACACAAAAGATGGTGTAGTATTACTTATCCTCATAGACAACTCTTGAAGGTCTAGGAAATTCTGTCGCACCTACTTGTATGTAACATTATTGGGAAGCTTATTGTACGATCTTGAAGTGAAAATTGAGGGAAATTCCCTGAGTTTGTAGTCTTTCACAAACAACACTGCAAGCCGGGTGATTGCTGATCATCTCTGCGTATGGCTGCGCTCCATCCTTTGCAAGTAAACGTGTAGCTTAGCAATAATTCCTTTTTTTGGTCTGGACATTAACTTGTACAATCCGCTGTTTTAACATTCATGGAAAAAGATTGTTTGGTATTATTAGGTAT
The DNA here is from genome assembly GCF_041283825.1 of Pyrus communis. Lineage (NCBI taxonomy): Eukaryota > Viridiplantae > Streptophyta > Magnoliopsida > Rosales > Rosaceae > Pyrus > Pyrus communis. Next base: position 15,515,194 of record NC_142574.1, read on the forward strand.
CTGAATTATCAGTTGCTCGTTCCCTGTGTCTTTGTTTCTATTGGATTCTATTATCACATTCTGTTTTGCAATATTTGAGAATCACAGTCAATACCTTGGCATAGGTCCGGGATAATCCTTTGTTCCAGTCTGGGGCTATTCCATATGAATAGGGTTTGAACGGCGTGATTTTCGGCGCCACCGATGTTAACCGTTTCTTTGAGGCCACCTTTTCCCATGGAGATTATGAACTGAAAATTACACCTTCAGCCACAGATTTCTCCTTGGAATCAGAGTTTGAATGTGACACCAACTCTGCAACTCTCATTGTTTCTTTTTCCGATTTTCATGGAGCATTTAATTTTAGAATTACTTGTAATTTCGAGATAATCATTATCTGTTTAGGAAAGTAAGTAGTTATTATGATAAATCGTTATCATTAAATAAATCGAATCGAAGGAAAATATTTATTATGATAAATCAGTATTCATTACATAAATTGAATCGTATCGTATCCCGTCCTTTTATGAAAAGTTGTTTCGTTATTTGTTTTGAATTCTTGCTCCCAAAGAAATGCAAAACGAACCTGTATTAGGATTGATATTCTTCCAACTGAGGCGTACGCGTAGCCTATATATAAGGGCTTACAAAGCATTGATTTATTCGTTGTATATAAATGGCAAGATCATCGACGTTGAGCAATGGAGATTCAGATTTAGAGAAAGAAGTACTGATGCGGCCCCGGCGCCATTTAACACCTGGTTTCCTTCCAAGTGAAGAGTCAGATGAAGAAGTCAGCATCATCCGAAGGACCAAGAGAGCTCGTCTGAGTCGTCCGAATCCTTTCGCTCCTCATACAAGGGTTAGGGCACCCAGAGCCAAAAGGGTTCGAGGAGATGTGGAAAGAGAAGAAGAGGAAAGTGATCACGACTTCATTCCTGTTACAATGGTTAGGGCATCCAGAGCCAGAAGAGGTCGGGGATACGCGGGAAGAGAAGAAGATGAAAGTGATAGTGACGGAGGTGAAGTAAATTGCTATCGCGACGGAGGTGAAGTAGATTGCTAACACGACGGAGGTGAAGTAGATCGCTATCGTGACAGGAGTGATGAAGAAGGAGATCGCTATCGTGACAGGAGTGAAGAAGGAGATCGCTATCGTGACAGGAGTGAAGAAGAAGATCGCTATCGTGACGGAAGTGAAGAAGAAGAAAGAGAAGAAGATAAAATCGAAGTTGAAGACGAAGAGGAAAATAATGAAAGGTCTGATAAAACTATCCTAACCCTAACTGACCCAGATCTGTTTGAATGCCCAATTTGCTATGAACCTTTGACCATCCCTGTCTTCCAATGTAATCAAAATGGGCATATAGCTTGCTCCTCTTGCATCGGCAAAATTAATAACAAATGTCCCTCCTGCTCCGGGTCCATTTGCTCTAATCGTTGCCGTGCAATTGAGAAGATCCTTAAATCAGTTTCAACAATATCATGCCGAAATGCCAACCATGGATGCAAAGAGTCGGTCACTTATGACAAAAGAAGTGAACATCAAAAGACATGTGTGTACTCGCCTTGTTCATGTCCCCATCTAGGCTGTGACTTTGTCGCTTCATCCAAGCAGATATGTCAACACTTCAGGCGTAAACATTTTGGTTCGGCAAAACGATTCGAGTACCACTGCAGTTTTCCAGTTACCTTATCAGCTACTGACAAATTTGTGGTTTTCCAAGAAAAGAATGAAGGTGCATTATTTGTTCTCAAGAACCATTGTGTTAAAGATCTAGGAAATGCCATGACGCTAAGCTGTATTCAACCCAGCTCCACAGGAGGTTTCTTCTATGACCTTGCTGTAAAAACCAAGGGAAATCGCCTAAGATTACAGGCTTTCACAAAGAGCACTCCAAGAATTATAATTGATGACAGCCCTCCTAAAACAGGTTTCCACTTAATCCCAGCTGATTATATCAGTTCTTGCGGCCAGCTCAAGATGGATCTCTGCATATGGCCTGAGGATGACCACCCTATATCCATCCTTTGAAAGCATCGGTGTGCTGTTTCTTAATGTTTTACGATCCACTTTTTAATTAACGTTGGAAAAGATTGTTTGATACTCGGTATCAATTTGATTAGTGTCTAATGCAAGGCTTAGCCTTGTTAGTTTTTCATGTACTTCTCCCCCGATTAGTCGATTATAATGTTATTTTTACATTTTGAGCAAAACATATATTTGTATTTGTACTTCCTTCTGTGTGGCAACATAAACGGTGAATTTGATGAATAAACATAAGATCGTTTCAGAGTATAGACGATACTTTCATGTTTGAAATTTCGATCTCTAAGAAGCCCTTCCTTTTGCTCTTCATATGCTCACAGTTCACTTACTCAGAATGGATATGCTACGTATGAATATTATTCTCATTTTCCTTGGTATATCCCATGTTTGGTAACGCACAAAGAGAATTTTCCTCATGCTAATTCTTGTATTCTCCACCATCATATAAAATTTCATAAGATAGTATAAAAAGCATAACGGGTATTGTAGAATGCTCATATTTATGTAACATCTTCTCTCTATCTGTTGTTTCATATGCAACGAAAAGCTTTAAGCACCAATTACCCTAAGAAGGAGTTAGGCTGAGAACAAAAAATCGAAAATTACTTGTATGTCAATAGAAATCCCCAAAAACTAAGATTGGTTGGATGTTGGCCAAGATAAGAGTTTAAAATCTCACACTCGGGCTAAAGTTCACCCCTTCTTCCTTAGTGCAAATAATATCAATTTGTTCAAAAAAAAAAAATCAAAATAGAAAAACCAGCATAGGACTAAGCATGAATTAGTAAACGCAATGATAATTTAAATTACCAATTTTTTATTTCTATGATTTGAGAATGCGACTAATAGTAACGTTTCTATGATTTGACAATACTCGAATAGGCTTCTTGCGATACAAGAAAAAGAAAAACAAGAGAAATCTGGAGAATGATCAGAGAGAACCTTTGTAGCTTTGTGACCACTTAGAGAAAAGTGGAGGACCCTTGCTGTTGCTTGTGCTTTCGCTCTTGCTTATGTGCTTAGGCTGGGACGACTTTCTCATTATTCTTGGCAGAGACACCAATTGACCTTATAGAAGATTACCAGATCAAAATATAAAGCTTTGTTTTCTTTTGATCGACTAGACACTTGTTTTCGTTTACTTTAGAGTTGACTGTAAAATAGAAAGCTTCATACAATTTTCTTGGTCGACCACACACTTGTCCTGTTGTTTTAGTTTTTACCACAATTTCGTTTTGGTAAATTTGTCAACAGGCGATCATTCTTTACTGATAACATATATCCAAGTTATCCTCAATCCCTATACTACAAATTCACACGACACCTAGTTCCCACATCGGCAAGTTAGTGAAATAGAGAAAAGCTTATAAGGTCTTACATTATAATTTGTAATTCCTGAGCCTAGCTAATAGTGTGGGCTTGTAATTAAGCAGGGTATTAAGTGATATGTTGTACGAGAAGGTTGAGAGCGGCTCTAGGTCCAACAGATCACAGTCTGGCTCTAAGTTTTACAGAGCACGCCCTACCTTTTACGGGTAGGTAGCAAATAACAAATTATTTGAGATGTAATGATAGTATACCACCCATGGTCAGTTAGTGCTTGACTCGTCCCCTCGGCACACCCTACTCGCTACATCAGGACCCAAGCCATGGGGGTACGGGTCTTAGCGCTTGACTCATCCCCTCGTCTCACAATCCACTTATTGGTTTTTATTATTAACACAACACTAAGAGTCCCACATCAGAAAATCGTTTTGTTTTTGTTTTTGTTTTTGTTTTTTTTTTTTTGAGTACATCGATATTCTTACACTAAGAGGAGGGAGAGTTCGGCTAAGCCATACAATAGGTAGCCTAATTCGGTATCGAATTCGTCGTCCACGAGATTCGAATATAAGACCTCTCACTTCCAGGTGAAGAGGAATATCACCTAAAAATGAAATATAGAAAAAGCTTATAAGGTCTTACATTAGGGTTTGTAATTGTACAGCCTATTGATTCGAGCTTGTAAGGCATGAAGGTCCTAATGCCATCTCCAACCAAACCGACCAAATGGCTATAGGCCAAAATATAGCCTGTTTTGACACAAAATCCATCTCCAATGAAGGGTTGGGACAAAAAAGATTTGGTACCCACGAGGCCAAAATATAGCCAAATGGGTTGAGGACTAGGCAAACATAGCCAACCAATCAGCCCTGAATGAAAGAGAATGAAAGAATTTTATGGATGTAGCGGAAACTAATTTTAATGTCAGTCAAATTAAGTATTGATGTAGCGGAAAATAATTTGAGATAGAATGAAAGAATTTTATTCTAGAATTTCTTGTAGTGTTTTACAATGTGAGGCATAGCTAGCTTTTAGACTTGTGGTGTGGCTATCTTGGAAAATTACACAAAATACCCCTAATTCAATAGGAAGAATCAAATGCCTAATTAATTGAGAAATGAATGACTTATTCATTTGAGGGATTAATGACCTAATGGTTACAACAGTTACACCAATTAGTAGACAGACATCAATATCCCGCAAAAATTATAATTTTTTTGGGTTTTTCAGTCAAATTAATTATTAAGACAACGTATATCATTGAAAGCTTGATACGGGATATATACATATCGTCTCATATCTTTAATTGCTTGAAGGGATATGGTTATAAATATCGGTGTCATGTTTTTGTGTTTTTTTTTTTTTTTTTTTTTTTTTTTTTTTTTTTTTTTTTTTTTTTTTTTTAATTCCCTCTAGAATCTAGCCATATTTAGCCATATTCTACGTATAAATATCAGCGTTCATCTCTGTATAAATACAAAGCATAATATGCTCTCTTACCATATGGTTCTTCGCTCTCACTCCAAGGTTTGTAATTAGCAAGCAAACAACATACAATGAAGATTTTGGGAGGAATCAATTTGCTTCTGTTGTTATGCGCTTCCATTTTTGCAGGTTTGTTTATCATGTACCATCTTTTGTAAGCAATGTTCACCATGAGAGCCGTCACGTTATAAACTTATAGCCGACCTTTATTGCCAATGAATCATAGTAACTGTTGGCTTATTTCGCAGTTCTCGAACGAACAATTAATCACTATTAACTTTTCTAGCTAGTTCTTGACAATTCATTACTCAATCAAATGTTGTGCAGGGTATGAAGTGAACGCATTATCTTATGATTACACAGCTAGTATTGAGGCAAGTTGCTTTCACTGGAATTTCTTGCTTTGTCAGTTGAATTAGAATGTAACAAATTTAAGTTCTTGAATTTTTATCTTTTGCCCCTTGTACAGTGTTTGGAAAAGCCTCATAAACCAAAATACAGTGGAGGCATCATCGTAAACCCGGAACTAAAACATGGCTTGAAAGGATGGTCTGCTTCTGGCAATGCAAAACTACAACACAGAGAATCACAAGGCAACGAGTTCGTTGTGGCACATAGCAGAAATGAACCGCATGACAGTATTTCTCAAAAAATTTATTTGCAAAGGAACAAGCTCTATTCATTCTCTGGTACAGAATTAGTTACGGGCAACTATATATACTGCAACAAAGTCATCATGCACTCCTTCCAAAAATTAATATTTTTTTTATATTTGTTTTGTGCAAGTGTAGCTTGGATACAAGTGAGTAACGGTAGTGTACCAGTAACAGCAGTTTTCAAGACAAATAGTGGATTCGTGTATGCTGGTTCGATTGTTGCCGAATCAAATTGTTGGTCCATGCTCAAAGGTGGTCTAACTGTCAATTCATCAGGCCCAGCTGAGCTTTATTTTGAGGTAATACTCAATACTTGCAGGCAAGAGTGTACAAGTAGTCTTCTAGTTATAATTGCGGTGCGTTCTTGTGTCATAGCATCTGTTGACATTTGCATTTATGTACTCCGCAGAGCGACATAGCATCTGTTGACATTTGGGTTGATAGCATCTCATTGCAACCATTCACCGAAAAGCAATGGAAGTCTCATCAAGATCAAAGCATTACCAAAGTGAGTTTGATCATGTCTATTTATCTAGAGTAGGTTTGTTGATGATTGAATTGTACTTCGATTTAAAGACTAATTAACTATGATATCTTAGATTCGTAAGAGAAATGTAAGAATTCAAGCACTTGATGCACAAGGTTATCCACTAGAAAACGCAACAATCTCCGTACAACAAAAGTCTTCAAGTTTCCCTTTTGGGTGTGCTATCAACAAGAACATCCTCACCAACATTGCCTACCAAAATTGGTTCACATCAAGGTTCAGAGTCACAACATTTGAAGATGAAATGAAATGGTACAGCACTGAACCTTCTTGGGGTCATGAATATTACTCCGTGGCTGATGCCATGCTTCAGTTTGCGAGAAAACACAATGTTGCAGTCCGTGGCCACAATGTGTTCTGGGAAGATCCCCAGTACACCCCCGGTTGGGTCAAATCACTCACTAAGCAGCAACTTTTTGCGGCCACTGCCAAGAGGCTTCACTCTGTTATCAATAGATACAGAGGGCAAGTTATAGCATGGGATGTGGTGAATGAAAATTTACATTTTAATTTCTTTGAACATATCTTGGGTTCAAAAGCTTCCGCCTTTTTTTATAACATGGCTATTAGAACTGATGGAGCAACCACCATGTTCATGAATGAATTTAACACCATTGAGGACAGTAGAGATGGTTTATCTACACCCGCTAAGTACCTTCAAAAGCTGAGAGAGATACAAACTTTTCCGGGTAACAGAAATGCACGGTTAGGGATTGGGCTTGAGTCTCATTTTAGTATGGCTCCTAACCTTCCTTACATAAGAGCTTCCATCGATACTCTTGCTGCTGCAAGATTGCCCATTTGGATTACAGAATTAGATGTGAAAAGCAGTCCCAATCAGGTAAAATTTGATCAATTTAAGGTGTTAGACTATACAAATTGAACTAATAATGTCGTTTGATCTTTCTAAACCCAAGTTGTTTCAATTTATATATAACTAGAGTTTATGATTATATGGGAAAAATTTATGATGTACTTCAGTATGAATAGCGTTTCTGTTTATATTGGCAGGCTTTGTACTTGGAACAAATTTTGAGAGAGCTACATGCTCACCCTCAGATTCAAGGAATTATTATTTGGTCTGCTTGGAAACCTCAGGGATGCTACAGAATGTGTTTGACCGATAACAATTTCCGCAACTTGGCCACTGGTAATGTTGTTGACAAGCTGTTACATGAATGGGGTTTGAGGGCTGGCTTAACTTCTTCTGGCATGACAGACGCTAATGGTTTCTTTGAGTCCTCTCTCTCCCATGGTGATTACAAAGTGAAAATCACTCGGCCATCAGCGGTGACAAATTCGTCCTTGGTTCAAACACTGAATGTGCCACCAACCACTGTGTCCCACCAACCTTTGGAGATCCAACTTTCTGTTTGAGTTTTTTTATTGTCTTGCGGTTTTAGTACAAGCTTTATGCTATCTTGCCTTTTGTGTGTTGTTAATGTTGTCCTCTTAATAACTAATTGATTATGTTCTTATATAAATTTGCGAGTATGTTGTTACTTTGGCTGCCGATCATCATAGAACCAAAAAAAATTTATTCTTAATTTGATGGCCGGCATCGCTCTAATACCAAGTGACCCTATTTAAGAACATAAAAAATCACATCTGCGGCATCATCTTGGACTTCAAGAGATAGAATCCCATGTCCTTGGTTAGAAACTTTGTGTTCCGTTAGTAAGTGTCAAAATTTCCCGTGTTCTAAGCAGAAAAAGGCCAAAAAGTTGGAACTACCAGGGCAAACAACAGGTCTCCTAGGTAAGTAGATAGGACAGCGGAAATTTTAACACATTGATGAACTTGAAAAGGAGAATTATCATTCTGATGAAGTTACCATGATATTTCTCCATTTCAAGTTTATTACCTCCATGTACATTTCACCAGAAAGGTTTATTGTGTGGTTGGAACTTCAGATAATGCCTCACTAAGAATATTAAAGACCCCGAGTCTATATATTTACGCAAATCCTTTGTTTGCTGTACTAGTGGTAGACGAGGCTTGTGTTAGCTTTATATGGCTATATAATTAACACAAAAAGGAGTGGCTAACCTGATCGAAGTGGTAGTCATGGGCTCATTGAAGACGAATATGAGAGGATGAAGACAGTAACAATACTAAAGTCTTCTACAAAGCATCTAGCCAGATATAACTATTGTATTGGAAGCGTTTGTTGTGTATCTAAGGTTTGTAGGGACCTTAGTATTTATATTGGCTAAGGTATTTATTGGAAGGCACTTTCTTCCTTAATTCAAGGGATTAATCATCTCCCTTAATTCAAGGGGATGTTATTTTATTATTCCCGCACTTTCTTCCTTAATTCAAGGGATTAATCATCTCCCTTAATTCAAGGGGATGTTATTTTATTATTCCCTAAGCCAGACAACTTCCGTAATTCAAGAGTGTTTTCTTCCTTAATCAACTCCCTTAATTTAAGGGGATGTTATTTTATTTTTCCCTAAACCAGCTGTTGTGGTGTAAAGCAAGAGGTTAATCCTCTTATATATTGCTGTACAATTGTAAAAGAACACACAAGTGAAATATAATTCAATCCTTGAAAATCAATATGGTATCAGAGCAGGAAAATTAACCTGCGTCTGCTATACTGCTATCCAAGCGTGTTCAATCCTCAAAATGTCTGAAGACAATCCGCTGATATCTGAAGCTGAAAGCTCACAGGAGCCTTCCTCCATGAACGTGCATGAGGTGGACGTCAACCCAAATCAAAGATTAAGCTCAGTCGTGTTGAATGAGTTTAATTACTTGCCTTGGTCGAGAGCTGTGTCTTTGGCGCTAAGTGGAAGGTCCAAGCTGGGGTTCATAAATGGAAGCTTCAAAATACCTGATGCTTCCTCACCAAACTATGAATCCTGGCTTAGCAAGGATCAGCTGGTTATGTCATGGCTTTTGAATTCCATGGATCGTAAATTAGCTGAAATATTCAGCTATTCAGAATCCTCGTACCAGCTATGGGAAGCGGTCAAGGAAATGTATGGCAGCCAAAACAATGATGCACGGGTCTTCCAATTAAAGAAGGACATCTCCGATCTGCAGCAAGATGGCAAACCATTTGTGCAACTCCTAGGAAGCATGAAAAGCATGTGGAATGAGTTGGAAATCTATCGCCCTCACACAACCGACGCAGCACTGCTACGAAAGAGAGCAGAAGAAGACAAGATATTTCAACTCTTGTCTAGTCTTGATTCAACGTATGAAGATCTTCGATGTCACATACTCATGAACACTGAGCTTCCTTCTTTCACCAGTGTGTGTGCGACGATTCAACGGGAAGAAGTAAGAAGGAAAGTCATGAACATAGGTACAACGACCAGTGTACCTGAGGCTAGGGCATATATAACCAACGAAAAGAGGTACAAAGGAAAACATCCGAACTTGAAGTGTCAACACTGCAATAATATAGGTCACGTCAAAGACACATGCTGGATCTTACACCCAGAGTTAAAGCCTGAGTTCATGAAGGACAACAAGGGTGTGCAAAGGATGAACCGTGCTCCACATCGAGCGAATCATGCGTCTACCTCCACCTCCAATGGGCCAGATCCACTCAAGAACTTCACAGCGAATCCTGCTGAACTCATGAACGAGTTTATGTCGTATCTTCAAATCAAGAAAGGAGTTGCTGGAAGTGATCGTGCTGATAGCATAGAAGAAGGGAACTCGACGGCATTGCTCGGCAAGTTTGCAGGGTTCTTGGCAGACACGAGATTCATACCCCAAGAGGACATGCAAGGTATCATGAAAGCCTTTAAAACTGCTCTTAAAATAAATATGTTGCATGATTTTTAGGTTGTAGATTCAGGTGCCACAGATCATATGACCAACCATGTGTCTAAGTCTCAAAAATTTGAAAAATTTGCAAACCCTTCTCAAGTTTCAATTGCAAATGGTGAGAATGTAAAGGTCTTAGGGAAGGAAAAAATAAAATTAATGTCAGACAAAATTGAATCAATGGCTTTATATGTTCCTTCCTTCCCATTTCAACTTCTATCTGTGGGAAAGATCACAAATACCTTGAATTGCTTAGCCATTTTTTCTCCTCACAATGTTATCTTTCAGGATTGTGCCACCAAGAAGACGATTGGTGAAGGGTTTTGTTTAGATGGTCTCTATTACATATCAAAGAGCAATCCGAGAGGGTTTCAAGCCAAGCTCAACCACATTCAAGATAATCAATTGTGGCATCAACGTTTAGCTCATCCTTCTTCACCCATTTTGTCAACTCTATTTCCAAACTTAGGAAAGGATGATATTTCATGTGAAACATGTCACTTGTCTAAATCCACTCGACTACCTTTTAAATCTTCCTTGTCTAGAACTAGTAAGTGTTTTGAACTAGTTCATTCAGATGTATGGGGACCAACTAGTGAATCATTTGATGGCTATAAGTATTTTGTGATTTTTGTGGATGACTTTTCTCGAGTCACATGGTTATATCTCTTAAAGTCTAAGAATGAAGTTATGAAAGTTTTTAAGGACTTTCATAACCTTGTTAAAAACCATTTCTCCTCCCAAATTCAAACCTTAAGGTCTGACAATGGCACCGAATATATGTCCCATATCATGAAACAATATTTGAGCACTCATGGCATCATGCATCAAACAAGTTGTGTTGGAACACCTCAACAAAATGGTGTATCCGAACGCAAAAACCGTGACCTACTTGAAAAAACAAGAGCACTAATGCTACAAATGAATGTACCAAAGAGATTTTGGTCTCAAGGTGTTATGGCAGCTGCATATATCATCAATAGATTACCCAGCCGAGTCTTGGAATTCAAGTCTCCACTCGAGGTTATGAAAGGAAGGAAAATTGACCTCTCACATCTTAGAGTGTTTGGCTGCATCTGTTTTGTGCATATTCAATTTCTTCACATAGATAAATTAGATCCTAGAGCTGCCAAATGTATTTTTCTTGGTTATTCCTCTACACAAAAGGGATATAAGTGTTATAATCCCCAATTAAGGAGATTGATTGTGTCCAAAGATGTGCGATTTCATGAAACTAACCCTTTTTTCAGCAAGTCAAGTGAACTCACAGCCCAAGGGGATGGCATCTTGGATGTGTTCCCACTACCAAGAATTGAACTGGATGAACCACATCAACATGAGCTCAGTTATGTCAACGTTGATGCTTCTCCCAATGAAGATAGCAATGAAGGGTCTCATTCTGAGGATACACTGCATGACAATTATGACAATGAAGATGATGCGAACGAGTGTGAAACAACGCTTCCAGCTCCTCGACGCAATCCAATGCGAGTTAGAAAAACTCCCACAAGACTTCAGGATTTTGTTATGTACAAACCCACACATCCCATCTCCAATTGTGTGTTATACAAGAGAGTGACACCGAATCATGCTGCATTCCTAAGCACTATATCCAGTTACCAGGAGCCTCAGAATTTCCACGAGGCCAACAGCCAAGAGGTGTGGAAAGAGGCAATGCAAGAAGAACTTAAAGCTCTAGATCAACACAATACCTGGAGCATCACCAAACTTCCAACAGGCAAGAAAGCAGTAGGTTGCAAATGGATTTATAAACTCAAATTCAAGTCAGATGGTTCAATTGAGAGACATAAAGCAAGACTGGTGGCTCGGGGATTCACTCAAACATTTGAGGTGGATTACAAAGAAACGTTTGCACCTATGGCCAAAATGAACACAGTAAGAGTGTTATTGTCTGTAGCTGTAAACAAAGAATGGTCCATGTACCAAATGGACGTAAAGAACGCATTCTTGAACGGTGATCTCAAAGAAGAAGTCTATATGAAATTGCCACCAGGGCATCCACAAAGCAATGAACCGAATGTGGTGTGCAGATTGCACAAAGCCATTTATGGCCTAAAGCAGTCCCCACGAGCTTGGTATGCCAAACTGAGCTCAGTTCTCACTAGTGTTGGTTTCAAAAGCAGCAACGCCGATTCCTCATTATTTGTTCGCACAGGAGCTGTGGGCACATTAGTTGTGCTTATTTATGTTGATGATCTGATAATTACGGGTGATAATACTGACGAGATCTCCACTCTCAAACAATCTCTTAGACAAAGATTTGCAATTAAAGACCTTGGGATATTGAAGTACTTTCTTGGTATAGAAGTGGCAACCTCACACAAAGGACTGTTTCTTAACCAAAGAAAGTATGTCTTGGATTTGCTCAATGATGCCAACATGAGCGATGCTAAACCAGCCACCACTCCTCTTGACAGTAAGCAAAAACCTAGCTTGAAGGGCACGCCACTCATGGATATCACCCATTATCAGCGATTGGTTGGAAAATTGATCTACCTCACAATCACTAGACCCGACATCACCTATTATGTAAGTCTTGTGAGCCAATTCATGCATTCCCCGACTATTGAACATTTGACTCTGGTTAAATGAATCTTACGCTACTTAAAAGGTTCAGTGGGTCGTGGTATCATCATGCGGAAGAATGACAACACTCAAGTCGTAGGGTATTGTGATGCTGATTGGGCAGGCAACGCAATCGATCGTAAGTCCACCTCAGGCTACTGTACATTTGTCGGTGGAAACTTGGTCACCTGGAAAAGTAAAAAGCAAACTGTTATCGCCAGATCCAGTGCCGAAACTGAGTACCGTGCAATGGCTTCCACTGCGTGTGAGTTGATATGGCTCAAGGGTCTTCTGTGTGATTTAGGGTTTCCTGCAACTCTTCCTATGTCCTTATTCTGTGACAATCAGGCAGCAATGCATATAGCATCTAATCCCGTGTTTCACGAGAGAACGAAACACATTGAGGTTGATTGTCATTTCGTTCGGGCACAGGTGCAGTCGCAGGTAATTCAGACACGGTATACACGAAGCTTCGACCAATTGGCCGACATTTTCACCAAGCCCTTGGCTTCTCATCGGTTTCAATGGCTTCTGTCCAAGCTTGGATCCATAAACCTTCTGGATCCAGCTTGAGGGGGAGTATTGGAAGGCACTTTCTTCCTTAATTCAAGGGATTAATCATCTCCCTTAATTCAAGGGGATGTTATTTTATTATTCCCGCACTTTCTTCCTTAATTCAAGGGATTAATCATCTCCCTTAATTCAAGGGGATGTTATTTTATTATTCCCTAAGCCAGACAACTTCCGTAATTCAAGAGTGCTTTCTTCCTTAATCAACTCCCTTAATTTAAGGGGATGTTATTTTATTTTTCCCTAAACCAGCTGTTGTGGTGTAAAGCAAGAGGTTAATCCTCTTATATATTGCTGTACAATTGTAAAAGAACACACAAGTGAAATATAATTCAATCCTTGAAAATCAATAGTATTAAGGTTCCATCCATAAAGGAGACCGAAATCCTATATTATAATCACATATCTATCAAAGATTTAATCAGCCTTATTTGGATTAATTCAAGACACATTCAGAAGGCTGATATAAGGGTTCAAATCTCAATCTTAATTCCATTACATTGTAGACCGTTTAAATGTTGATTTATATTGGATTACAAATGGTCTACAAATGTCATATTTATAATTGCGTTTCTGAATAGAGATCAAAACTACTTAATGGCTAGTGATTGTGCTCATACCCTGTCGTCAATATAAGCTTCTACCAAACAAGTGCTTCAACATGGAATTAACAATGTTGTAAGGTTAACATAACCTATAACCTTTCTAATCACACATTTATGCTAAAATCCTCATCCACATGAAACATTGTCAAGTTATGATTACAGATGTGGGATCATGATTTTTTAGGGCCGGAGTAAGGCGGATCGAAATAGAATGCCTCAAAAGTCCGATAATGGGCTCAACAACTTCCCAGCGGAGCTGAATAAACGGACCAACGATGCCAACATCATCTTGCTTAGGAGTAGTGGGCGAAGTCGTTAGACTTCGCTAGGATTGACCATGCTTGTTCCGCAAGACATGAGAATCAGCAAACTTACTATATTCTTGGAGTGCTTACAATCTAAGGATTGGATTGCGCGGCAAGTAATCACACTCTCAAGAAGATTTAATATCTATTTCCTATATATCCTCAGGGATTCTCTCGGTTTCATACAAATTCCTTATCCTAAAATGTCTCTACCTCGACTAGTGTAAATACCCTCATCTAGGTTAAATCTTGGGTAATGTAATTATCGTACACTTATTCTCTTGTCTACTGCTTGAGTCTCGTAATATTGCTTACTACCTTGACCATCAGAGAGTTTTTTACCCCTCCCCCCTCCCGGTGAGGTCTTTGGATACTTACGGTTGTTTACTATTTTGCAGGTAAACGGATTTGTGCATCTCCACCATTGACGGCGGTTCGCGAATTTGGTTCTAACAATTGGTGCTTTCATTAAGAGTGAACTTATATTCCTCTCGACCAAATCACTTTACCACCACTGCAATGGCTATTCCAAAGCAATATTACTGCACATGCGTCACCTCTGAGCACAGCGACTTCTCTAGTATGAAAGGTAGTCCCACCATGAATCGAATCTGAGAAAGCTTGCTACAAATCTATGCTTCTGTGATAAGCTTCGAAAACCTTCACGAATGAGGGAACAGATAAAGCTCGCTGACCTCGAAAGGCGGATAATGGTCGTTGAAGACATCGTCTCTAGCTTTGAGGAGTTGTTGGATGAGGCAACGCCTGTTCAAACCCCCCAGCAAGAACACTAATCTAAACTCATGTGCTAAGGGTCATCACTCCACTACCAAAACATCACGCTAGAAGTTTTCGCTTCTTCGCTTTTCTGCTTTAAATGCCCATGATTTTGAAAAAAAAGCTAGGTTTGCTTGAGTTAACAAACACAAATTAGAGTTCATCTTTTTTTTCACTCCTGCTTATAAAAAAAAGTTAAGCAATCCCAAACCAATACTTAGGGCTGGTTTGGTATGATTGTGCTTTGAAAAAAAAGCTACTTCTGCTGTGTTGTGAGAATAAGCAGCTACGAAATAAAGCAACAGAGTGTTTGGTAAACTTTTTTGTAATTGTGCTTTTGGAAAAAAAAAAAAAAAAAAAAAAAAGGGTATAATACTAGATGTGATATGACAAGCCACGACGTCGTTCGCTGGCAACCTCTTCACCTTCGTCTTCCTCTCCCTCCTCATCTTCTCCTTCCACACGATCGTCGAAAATAAGACCCACCTCCTCACCTCCTTCGTCGACCACGACCTTTCTCTCAAATCCCTCATCTCCTGCCTCGACCTCGCTAGCGTCAGCAATACCAACCACCGCTCTCCCAAATCTCTAGCCAATTCCTCTTCTCCGATCTCTCTCCGCCGACGACACTGCCTATTGCTTCACCTCACCCGAGTTGGAACCTTAGACAACGATTTCTTCTCCGGCGATGACGACAATGCTCACTCTCTTCAGCCCCAATCGGATCGTCCCAATCCTCATTTTCTCCTTCTCCTCTTACTCCACCTCCAAATTAAGGTTTAATGGAACTTACGGGACTAGAGTTTTTGAAATTGTGTGCTCCAGCCTCA
Organism: Pyrus communis; assembly: GCF_041283825.1. Lineage (NCBI taxonomy): Eukaryota > Viridiplantae > Streptophyta > Magnoliopsida > Rosales > Rosaceae > Pyrus > Pyrus communis. The sequence goes on from NC_142574.1 coordinate 15,530,693, forward strand.
TGTTCAAGGCTGAGAAATTCACCATTTCTGATGACAGAGCTAGAGGCAGAGATGGCGACGGAGAAAGCAATGAAGGGGAGGAGAAAGACGGCGATGAAGAAATGGACGATCGGGCCGTCGATTTGCAATTCTTGATCAACAGATTGGAGTTGGGTCGCCAGGACGTGGCAACGTTGTTCTTCCTCCTGAAAGTGTGAGGAATCAGGAGAAATTTTGAAAATAAGCCACTTTTTGAAGCTGCTTTTTGCAGCTTCCACTTTTTAGCTTTTTTCATTTGAATTGAAAAAAAAACTGGTTTGGGGTGTTTACCAAACACCAAAAACTCTCCCGGCTTTTTTTAAAATCACCTCAACCCCAAACCATACCTTAGTGTGGACAACAGACGAAGGCACTTCGCACCTGTCGACGGTGCACACTCCATTTCATCAAACAAATTGAATGCATTTCAATGCCAACAAAACAAAAGGATTATGAGCAAGAAGCAATGATGTCCCAAATAGAAAATTTTCTTACCAAAATGCAAATACGTTGAATTAGTCTTATAGTTAAGTGAAGACATGCAAACTTTTCCTTTGTGCTCTAACCTGACAAGGTTGCATGGGTAAGGAAGTCATTAAAAGTCCACAAGGGAGCAGGTTGCAATGTGAATGACCATTCCTAAACGCATCATAGGCAATGTTCTAAAAATTGGTCTAAGCGGTGAAGGCCCGCCACGATTTAGTGCAAATCATTTCAAAAAATCGGTCTGGAGCTAGGCGGTCCTAGGCAGTTGGGTTTTTCTTTCTTTTTCTTTTTTTTTATTAATTGTGTGCTTTTTGTTTTTTTAGTTTTCATGGTGGTATACTTATGAAATGGTGTACCTAATTTGCAAAGGATGGATTGACTAAAAGTTCATCCGATTATGAAATGAATTGGAGCACTTATGAGGGGATACATACAAATAAAAGAAATAAAACTAGATACAACAAGGTTAAATAATTCAGTCTATGTCATATCCAATGCAAGGATCATGAACAAAAAGAATTTGGTCTATCATCCAAGAATACTCCTCATTATGATTATATGATTACTATTTTTTAAATATTGAACTTGTTGGATAGATGTACTTTGTGTAATCTTCTACTTCTATTTTTGCATTTTATCATTCTTTTATTATCCATACAAGTATAGTTTTTTTTTTTTTTTTTTTAAGTGTAAATAAGCACTTATTTACAAGATATACAATAAATTTACATAAATCCGTATAGGCCGCCTAGGTGCTAGACCCCTGCCCACCGTCCGACTAACGCCTAGTGTTTTTAAGAACCTTGGTCATAGGTGATGATGCCATCTTCCCACAATTTCTTCAACTCTTCTATTAATGGTTGAAGATAGATATCAATATTATTGCATGAAGCACATGGTTTAGGGATTAACAATGCTATGAATATAAACAGGTCTTTCATGTGTTGAAATATGCTCGAAAACAATTAATGTGGCAACACGTAATTGGTTATTCAAGTCAAATTAATGTCGAGTAATTGACAAAAAAAAAAGGCAAGTGAGAACATCCATCAATCGAGTAGTAAGATTCAAGGTTTGTTATTGGCTAGGATGAATCCAATGAATAACTTTAGTAGGATTGCAGAGATGTTCCAATCTTGGTATATGTACCCTATGGATCTTAAATCTTAAATTATGTTCCTAGCCATAGGATGATCGAAAGGACTATCAAACATCTGCAAAAGCTAGTTTATGTCGTATTCTGTAGTAAGTCTCATATTAAGCATGTAGTGACATAGAATAGACATAAAGGTACTCATCTATGAGATCGAATTCACTGAACATTGACCAACCATAGAAGTGTACGAATGGAAGATTGACTACTTGCCAATCGTACAACACTTCTGAGTTATGGATGCATCTAATTCTTAGACCTGAGACATTACTAGTTATCTCGTGTTAATGAATGTGATCTTTGGTCTCACCTAAAAGCTCTCAAACAATAGCGGAGCTCAATAGTGTAAGGTTTGGGATCATGTGCATCAACATGGAGATACGTGAAATGCACAACAAGGAATATGTTACCTTCTAGGTAATCATGAATGTTTGATATGCTAGTAGCCCGTTGATGATCTATCTCCAAAAATCTTTGGTCAAAGCAATGTATAAGAGATACACCATGGTGATCATATTCATGCTTAGAGTTTGATAAATGTTCCATGCTCTAAAATTTATGATCGAAAGATTGTAAACAGAGGAACCGAATTGCATTGTAACTGTAACTAAGGTTCTAAATAGTGTTGTATGAATTCAAACATATTTTGACTAATTTGGGTAGCCGAAAGTCATTGCTAGATGTTACTATTTGGTTTGTGGATATTCCTACAAGGTTGAATTACAATGGTTCTAACTATGTAATTAGATTAATTTGATTAATCAAATTATCCACTGCACCCAACTTTAGTTGAAATCTAGTAGGTCACACACACTAGAATGATATCAAAAAAATAAAACTGGTGAATGTTGTATTTAATAAAAATGGTTTATACTAAATGCTTTTGGTTTTTTTATATTAGCACCTCACAAAATGTTGAATGCACCCCACATTAAAATTTAATATTAAATAACTTATTTATCCTACTATGCAATGACAATTTTGACCTTATTAGGTTAAAAATTAAAAAAAAGGGTAAAGTACAAAAAACTACCTCAACTATTAGTGTCATGACACTTTCATACCTTATTTTTTAAAATTGACAATGTCATACCTCATCTTTAAAATTTGTGTCAATGTTATACCTTTCGTTAGCTTGGCCGTTTATTTCTTCGTTAAATGCTGACGTGGCTTGATCCAAGACCCATTTTTTATTAAAAAAATTAATAAAAAATTATTAAAAACAAAAAAAAATCATTTATTATTATTTAAATATTAAAATAATAATAAAAAAGTACATAAAAAAATAAAAAATAAACCTCTTCTTTCGTCCCTCCCTCCTCTCTCTCTCTCTCTCTTCCCCATTTTCCTACAACCCAGAAAGAAGAAGAAGGAGGAAGAAGAAGAAGAAGAAGAAGAAGAAGAGAAGAAAAAAAAAAACCCTCAAACCAAACCCAGTTCGTCCCCCCTCCCCCCACCATAAACCCAACCTCCTGCAACCCAGACAGAAGAAGGAGGAAGAAGAAGATAAAACTAAAAATAAATAAAAATAAAAATAATAAATAAAAAAAAAAAAAAATAATAAAAAACCAACCCCAACCCAACCCGAAGGAAGAAGAAGAAGAAGAAGAAGAAAAAGAAAGAAGAGGAAGAAGAAGAAGAAGAAGGAAAAAAAATATTGGGAAACTCAGTTCGTCCCTCCCCCCCCCCCCCCCCCCCCCCCCCAAATACCCACCAACCCACCCTGCAAAAGAAAAACTAGAAGAAGAAGAAAGAAGAAGAAGGAAAAGAAAGAAGAAAAAAAACCCAATTCGTCTATCCCCCCCCCCCCCCCCGGCACCCACCCTCTTCCCTCCACACCCCTTCCCCCCCCCCCCCACCCATTTTCTCCGCGCCCAGGTTCTCAACCTTCGGAATCGCCCTGGCGAAGGTTTCCCGATTCCACCTCAACAGGATCTGGGTTTTTTTTTTTTTTTTTTTTTTTGGGTTGCAGGTAATGGGTGCGAGGTTGGGTGCAGAGGGTGGGTGCGAAGGTGGGGAGTTTGGGTGCGGAGAGTAGGTGCGGGGAGAAGAGGGGGTGGGGAGCGGGGAAAACAAATTGGTTTTTTTTTTTTTTTCTCTCTTCTTTTTTTTCTGAGTTGCAGTTGCAAAAAGGGGGAAGAAGATGAAGATGGGGAGAAGAGAGAGAAGGGGGGAAGGGGACGAACTGATGTTGTGATGTTGGTTTTATTTTTTTTTTTAATAACTTTTCTTTATTATTTTAATATTTAAAAAATATTAAATGATTTTTTTTTAGTTTTTGATAATTTTTTAATAAAAAAGGGGTCTCAGATCAAGACACATTAGCATTTAACTGAAAAATAAAGGGCCAAACTAAAGGAAGGTATAACATTGACACAAATTCGTAAGATGAGGTATGACATTGTCAATTTTAAAAGATGAGGTATGAAAGTGTCGTGACACCAATAGTTGAGGTAGTTTTTTGTACTTTACCCTAAAAAAATATATATATATATATACACCCCAAATCACTTTTAACGTATTATTTATCTTCTTCAACTATCAAAACTCATCCGACCCTCCATTATTGAACAATACTCTAACCAATGAAACTACAAACATGTTGATTGAGAAAATTTATTTTTGACGAATGAAACACGAAATCAATGTTTCGGAAGCTTCACATAAGGTAAGACTTCATATTATTTATTATTTTAGTGATTTTGACGACATTGATAATTATTTAATCTTGCTTTTGATGCGTTATTCAAGCTTTTATGTTCGTATTCATCTTGATGGAATTGAAAACAACCCACATATGCTTTAAATCTCAGGCGGCATCTTTTATCAAAATTTTAGTCGGCATTATTTGTCCAAATTAAAAGCTTTATAAGATTTGAGAAATGTGGGGTGTATAGAAAATATGGGGTACATATAGAAAATGTAAGGTGTATATTAAGAATGTGTGGTGTAAGAGTATTATGGGGAAGTAAGTGTGGTGTATTAAGATAATTTTTAATTGAAAAAGCAAATGTGGGGTTTATTAAGTATGTGAGGTTTATTCAACAATTTATGGGGTATTAATATAATAAAACAAAATACTGGATTAATTAACAATGGGTTGCCAATATGGCTCACAGAACGGGATGTCGATAAAACCCAAATCAGGTAAAATTTTGAAAACCAAAACCTTGGCTTATGACGTTTCCAAGCGCAGAAGTTTTACACTTGTTTAATTTGTTTGTAGGCTCAATATTTGGATGAGATACTAGCGATCGAGGGATATTCTTATCTTGTAGTTAAAGGGATCATCATGTTTGTAGGTCTATTTGTCAGCTGGTTTAATGTTACCAACCTTGCAGAATAACTTCAAAAACACGCATCAGGAGATGTGGATAAGCTGATTGAGGAGTGGAACTCTGGAACTCAGGAAATCACAGCAGATGGTCAAAGATTTATCGATACTTCTTTGTTCCATGGAGATTATGAGATAACTGCGGAAGATCACATCGCTAATACCTCGGCTACTCTAAGCCTTAGAGTTGCATAGGCTGAACCATAGGCCATTGTCCATGTTCATATTGATACTTGAAACTGAAACATCACAACGTGTACATATTAAGAAATATAGATCTCTACAGTATTATCACAAAATCCTGGCGCAACAGCCTACAGAACAATATCTTTATTGCCACATTAATTGGTTTCTCTTTAATTCTATTTAACAGCTTTTTTTTCCTTCCAAACAATAGACTTTTGGGAAGTTGACCGAAAAAAACCATAGACTTTCGAGATTGGGGAGATTTGAACTCGAGCGCATAACGGTGAACACCCACTTTAGCCAATGGGGTTAAACTAATGTCTGCAATTTCTACCCAAGAGTTTTCTCAATTGTTCAATTTTTACTAGAAAACTGCCATGGAGTACGAATTTGAATGAACCTAAAACACAAATTTATGTCCATTACATGGATAATCAAAGATTTAATAACATCAAATGTTCAGAAACGCCAGACAATTATTCTTTTTTCTTATTCATGCATTTACTACATAATACTAATTTTGAGAATGTTAAGATTTCATTTACCTTCAAATTCAATTAGCAGGAGGATGAATGTATCTATATTTGGTAATTAAAATCCCCATGATCTGTAATATATGAGAGCATCAAATGTGGGATGATGAAGAGAATTTGAACAAAAGAGGGAGCATAAGTTTGGAAAATAATCATGTAAAAAAAAGTTTAGAAATTAATATACCACATTACACAATTCTATAGTACATTATAAATACCACATAATGTTGTGTTTTGAAGATTGATTAATTGTTCTGTGGACTGCAGGGTTTCCTTCCTCCTTTTGCATTAATTGTTCAGTATTTGCTCCAAACTTTATTTTCTTCACTTGTGACATTACCATCATTCTTCCACAAAATTTGAACCATATTTTTCGATCAGGTGAGGAAGGAAGGCCGTTGGTGTTGTGAAGTGATCAAGATGTTCACAACAGCTTGCACCTTATTGCTTTCATGCATTGTTCTCTTTCTCGGTCTCTCTCTCTCTCTCTCTCTCTCTCTCTCTCTCTCTCTCTCTCTCTCTCTCTCACGCACAAGGATAAGATTGCCGAAAATATAATGCGCCAACCAAATATGGAAAAGAGAAAGATTGTTTGCATGTTATTTGAACAAAATATTCTTAATTGTACAAAAAGAAAACTGATTAAGCATTAATTAGGATGTTAATCTTGTTTATTTAGAAGCTATTTTCCTCCTTTAGTTTGGGTATCATACTGCAATCAATTTTTGTGTCGTATAAATTCTTGCTTATGTAAACCTTTACAACTGCTACAGGGCATGGAACCCACGCTTCGTCGTACAACTACTCGACAACTACAAAAGCAAGAATCAACTCCTAAACTGTCCACAATTATTATTTCTTTTGCTTCCAAAAGTTTGTCACTATAACAATTAAATTTGGAAATACATATCAGTACCAGCTTCAGCAAGTCTTTGAAACATTGTTTAAAGTTAACATAGGCCAAAAGCTGATTTTTTTGGTGCCTTTTCTATAATTTTGATCAAACAGTGCTTGGTAGAACCACTAGATCCTTTGTATGGAGGAGGAATAATAGTAAATCCAGAATTTAATCACAACACAGAAGGATGGAAAGCTTTCGGAGAAGGGAGGATAGAAGTACGAAGAACGTCAAAGCACGGAAACAGGTTCATTGTGGCACACAATAGAACACATCCATTAGACAGTTTCTCGCAGATGGTTCAAGTCGAGGAAGGGAAAATCTACAGCTTTTCTGGTAACTAGTTAAAAAGCTTTATGGAATACAATTTATGTCTCGTACGGTTTTAAGATTTGGCTACTTGTTTCTTCCGATAGTGTTCAGGTGATTTAATTACTTTTTACATGATTTTTTTAGTGATTTAATCATGTAAATCATTACATGATTCTTAATTGATTGTGCCAAACTATGAAAACTTTCAGCTTCTGTTCAAGTCAGTGAAGGAAGTGAGATTGTAGCTGTTGTTTTTAAGTTTCCCAATGGAGATAATGTACCTGGTGGCGATGTAATAGCTGAGAAAGGATGCTGGACCCTGCTAAAAGGTGGCATAGTAGCAAATTTCACAACCCCAGTTGAGATTCTATTCGAGGTATGTTGAAATTTGATTTTGACTTTAACCATCTTGTTTTGGCAACCTTTGTGTTGTATATAATCACCGCAACTGATTAGAAATTCAAAAGTTCTCCCATTTTGTTCAGGATTTTATTCATCTGATAAAACTACAAACTTAAAAAGAATCATTGCTTTCGAATTGATGCCACCGCCACCAGAAGGTCAAAATTAAATGAGTTTGCTGACTGATTATGCTTTTCATGTATCATTTCATGTAGGCTGAAAATACATCAGTTGAAATATGGATGGACAATGTCTCATTGCAACCTTTCACCAAGGATGAATGGAGATCCCATCAAGACAACAGCATCAATGAGGTAAACCCAAGCATGATGAATCACATCTATTTAACATCAAGGGCGTATACTTAGTAATAGAATCTATGGATAACACGCTAGATTGATTACAATATCATAACTTAAATAGCTAGAATCATTCCAGAATTATCAAACAGATATCTACTTAAAAATGAGTCATTTTCCCCTTCTTGGTCCGCATTATACTTACATATGAGGGGGAATTTGATCGCTTTAACGGGTTCTGTGACCATGTCATGTCATGTAATTTCATGATAATTTTGATCACTTAAATCCCTGCAGGTACGTAAGAAAAGGGTGAAGTTGCAACTAACTCAAGCAAGTAAAGCTCCTCTAAAAGGAGCTAAAGTCTCCATCAAGCAAGTCAAGTCACACTTCCCATTTGGGTGTGGAATGAACCATTTCATCCTCACAAGCCCTGATTACCAGAATTGGTTCACGTCAAGGTTCAAATGGACAACTTTCACCAATGAGATGAAGTGGTACAGCACTGAGAAAACACAAGGCCAAGAAAACTATACCATTGCAGATGACATGGTTAAATTTGCACAACAGAATGGAATTTCGATTAGAGGCCACAACGTCTTCTGGGACAATGCCAACGCCCAGCCCAACTGGGTTAAATCCCTTTCCCCCGAGGAATTACGAAAAGCAGCAGAAAAGAGAATCAACTCAGTGGTTTCTAGGTACAGAGGAAAATTGATTGCTTGGGATGTAGTGAATGAGAATCTTCATTTCAGATTCTTTGAGGACAAACTTGGCAAAAATGCTTCTGCAGAATTCTACTTCACAGCTCAACAGCTTGATCCTAGTACAGTTATGTTCATGAATGAGTATAACTCCATCGAATATAGTAAAGACACGAAAGCAGGTGCGGCCAACTATAAGAAGAAACTTGAAGAGATTTTATCGTATCCCGGAAATGCAAATCTATCAGCAGGAATAGGGCTGCAAGGCCACTTTGTTTCTGGTCAGCCAAACCTTGCTTACATGAGATCTACTATAGACATGTTAGGGGCAACAGGACTGCCAATATGGCTTACAGAAGTGGATGTGGCAAAAGACCCTAATCAGGTATTCTAATTTTTTTAAAGCGGTAAGCAACGGGGACATGTGCAAGTAGGATCGGTTACGAAATTTTAATAAAAATAGAATCGGGGCCATTTCATTGTAGGTTTAGTGTTTCTTCAGTTCTATTTGTTCGTATTTTTCCAAAAAAAAATAAAAATGGTATGACATTTTGAAATGCAGAGGTTGTACACTTGTTTAATTTGTTGGCAGGCTCAATATTTGGAAGAGATACTAAGGGAGGGATATTCTCATCCTGCGGTTAAAGGGATCATCATGTTTGTAGGTCCATTGTCAGCGGGTTTTAATGTTACCACCCTTGCAGATAACAACTTCAAAAATACTCTATCAGGAGATGTTGTGGATAAGCTGATTGCTGAGTGGAGGTCTGGGACTCAAGAAATCACAGCAAATGATCGAGGCTTTGTTGATTTTTCCTTGTTTCATGGAGATTATGAGATAACTGTAGAAGACCACATCACCAATTCTACACTTTCTTTGAACCTTAGGGTCACACAAACTGAACCACAGGAAATTGTTCGTATTGATACCCTGAAAGTCTAGCGAGCAATATCTCTACTACAACAATAATCGATTTTGAATTTTTTTTATTTTTTTTTTATTTATCAATTTACAAATAATTTACATGCAGTACTCTTAACTCTTTGTCACGATCTTCTTTCTTATACTCTTTACGCCGCTCTTCTTCTTATATACTCTTTCAAAAGTTTAAGATATGTTCGTACTCAGGCCGTTTGGAAGTACTTTTTAAATGATTGAAAGCGCTTTTAGAGAAATGTTTTTTGTTTCCAAAGGCACTTGAAGTGCTCTATGTGAGAATTGAAGAAATGCAAAGAATATTCAGAAAAGAATGCAGAGAGAATTAGAGAGAGAGCTTAAGAGTTTTTGTGAATTGTTCTTTCTTCATTAACGAGTAATTGTTTTATTACAAAGAGTCTTATTTACTAATCCACTACAAAGATTGCAAGTTAAGCTAATACAATGTGCTAGCATCATATTACAACAAACTACAATCCTAACAACCTTGATAACAACCCTCTTCATCTAATGACGCATGGCACAATCTTAACCATTGTATTCTTTTCACTTGGATCATCACTTTGATCACTAGCTTTGATATTGTTACATATTCCCTCAAGGGAACTAAGCATGAGATTGCTGCAATGTTGATAAAACAATGATGATGATAGCCCTTTGGTTAGAATGTCTGTGAATTGCTTTGCAAAAAACACATGTTGAACATGAAGATCACTTCTTATGACTCTTTCTCGAACAAAATGGTAGTCAATTTTGATGTGCTTTGACTTGGAATGAAAGACTGGATTTGTAGACAATGTTATAGCCGAGATGTTGTCACAATATAGCATTAGAGATGTGAGAAGTGGAAGATGCAAATCACAAAAGAGCTGTCTTATCCAGACAAGTTTAGATGCTGTGATAGCCAATGCCTGATACTTAGCTTCAGTATATGAGCGTGACATTGTATGTTGTTTCTTTGAGGCCTAAGATATTGGATTGGATTCCAAAAACACAACAAAAACGGAAGTAGAACTTCTGTCATTGGGATCTCTTGCCTAATATGCATCATTGTATGCCTGGAGATGAAGTGGTCCTAATTTGAAGTGAATGCCACAGTCTGAAGTACCTTTGAGATATCTAAGAATTCTTTTAACAGCTAAAACCTGTGATTCCATTAGATTGTTCATAAACTAACATGCTTGATTGATAGAAAATGTTATATCAGGTCTTGTGAAGGTAAGATATTAAAGTGCACCTACAATGCTTCTATATTGCTCAAGGCTATGATATGGTTTTCCATCATCTTTTAATAACTTGATATGGCAAGCATGGTGTAGGACAAGGTTTACAATCCTGCATATCAACTTTTTCCATTAATTCTGATATATACTTTGATTGAGACACAAAGAGCTGATGTGAAAATTATCTTGACACACAAATTAAACCCTATTTGTGACAATTGTAGTATATATGCAAGTAGGGATCGTTCTAACCGGGGATTAACTAGGGATGCTAATCTACTCTAAACTGACTTAAAAATACAAAACTAAACTTAAAAACACTTAATTAGACCTATATGACTCAAAACAAATTAAAAAGACTCAAAACAGCACAAAACAATCAAATAGACTCAAATTAGACTCTAAAGGGTGATTTGAACGAAATTTAACTAACTTAGACTCAAAACTCTAATTTGGACAGATTCAAACACTTTTCTAACTAATCTAACACACTTAATAAAATGGGGAATTGATTTGGACGAAATCAATTAAATTGGACAGATTGTAAACTAAACAGATTAGGCACTAAATTAGGTGAATTGGATGGGAAAAAGGCTAGTTAGAGGGTCTTTCTCCACACATGCACATATGTAACACAAATTGATTTCCAGATTTTATCCCTTTAAACCATGAATGACAATGTCCCAAATTAACTGTGAAAAGCACAAATTAACTTTCAGATTTTCCTAGTTTCATTGAATTGGATGGAATACGCATTGACAATCAAATTATTCTTATCAAATTCCCTACATGAACTGCATAATAGAGATAAAATCAAAGATCATTAAGCTTTTTGAAAACCCTAAGCATTGACTAGGCATTCGTAACTATGAATTGCATGATACTCTTGCCTAGAATTTACTTAATACAATCATGACTAGTGATTTTCACTACTTGTGAATATAAGTTCATAACGATTAGGTGAAATTCCCTTATATCCTAGCATCAAATTCATGCATGAAAACTAAGTATGCATCCTTAATCAACACACAAGAACAAGTTCTCAATAAATCAATTAAGTAAATCACATCCACAATTCAACAAACAAAATCTGGAGGAAATCAATTGATATAAAACATATGCCCATGGCTTTGAATTCACCTCTAACTAAGAAAAACTTAGTTACACATGTTCATAACAATTGAAAAGCAAATTAAAATAAACATGGAAACGAAACGAGGGAAGAAAAAACTCTGAAAGTCTCCAAGGGTTGCAGATTTCTTGCGGCACAAGATGGTCTTTCTCCTATGGAAGCCACGGCACTCCTTCTTCTCCCTAGGGTTTGAAGGGAAATCTATGAGATTCATGTGGGATTTCTAGTGACTAGCATGCATATACAATTCAAAATTTATATACGAAAGCAACGGAAGCATGTCATACATTTTATCAAAGCTATAGTCATGCAAATCCCCTTCAAGATGCATAGGTTTATATAAGATGCATCAAAACAAAATTTAGAAGAAGAACAAACTAGAGGTTTAGTTTTATACCTCTTGATCTAGATCTTAGACCAAGGATGGACCACCTTCAAGATCTTTGCTCCTCAAACTCCTTGAGCCTAGCCTCCTTCCTTGCTTCCTCCACTTTGTAAAGTAAGTGCTCCTAGGTTCTCTTCAAGTTTCCAAAGATATGAAAACCTCTAAAGATCCTCACCCACTTTGTAATGAGAAAGATGAAGGAATAACCAAAAGGGTGTATAGATGATTAGTTAAATCACCCCCTTGGTGGCCGGCCCTTTGTGTTCAAGAGAGAGAGCTTTTCTTTTCTCTTTTGTTGTTTTTAGAACACATAAAACCCTTATGAACTTTGTGTTATAAAGTTCCTTTTATAGACAAAAGAAACAAGTCAACATTTTGACCTATCTCTCCCTTGGTGGCCGGCCATATGTGTTTGGTTTGGGCTTTGGGCTTTTAATTATTTCAAGTCATCCAATGCTTGAATAAAAGCCCAATGGGTTTTGGCCCAATGGACCTAATTAAACCCGAACGTTTCTTTAAGCCCAAAACGATCTTTATCGCTTTTATGATTTCTTTAGACTTTCTAAATTAATCAAAACACTTAATTAATCCAATTAATTATTTCCTTCATCCATTAGTTACTCACTACAAGAGTGTATTGGTGAACAATCTTTTAGGTTCTAATTAGCAAGGCAGTGAGGTGATTGGCACCAATCCAATTGATTATCCAATCACTTAGTGAATTAAAACTTACTTTTAATTCACCTTCCTTTTGATGACTACATTTAATCATCTAGAAGAACTCACAAGCCATGAGTGACATCTAACCATATATCATGGCTACCCAAGCTAATGTAGAAGTTATTCGGAGAACCTATTCAGTTGGAATTACAATGTAATTCGATCCTTCTCTAAAACAATACTCTCAATCACATTACTAGGGTATGGATTTATAATGTCAAACCCCTAATGTGATTATTCCTTCTTATATGATTCATTTGAGACGTATAGGAACGCTTTCCTTTATTACGCTCGATACTTCGGCCGAAGATTCCTGAATCATATCTTAGAGTATTCATCCTCTCTTATCGAGGATTAGAGATTCCTTGTTGCGCATTCACTTGCCTTCATGGCTAAGTGGCTTAACCCCAACGATGCCTTGGACACTCGCGAACGGAATGACTTTAACATAATCAAAGATTAAGTACTTAACCACAAGACAACGACGATGCCTCAGGTCAAAGGATTACTTACATTATTCCAACCATTAGAGTTACTTGCTTGACATGTGAGTAGACCTCCATGCAAGTACTCTCGTTCGATTGTGTTCAGTGAACTCATTCCCTTAATGAGCACCTACATACTTGTCTTAGTGTCACTACACGAATGGGATGAGACTTTCCATCCTTCCAATTGAAGCGGACATAGTATGTACCGGTCTATGGATTGTCAGTATCCCTCCGACAATCCTATGACCAGGAACCTTTTTGGACATGATGGTTATGAGAAGAAGGTCTCTGTAATCTAACATCATTAGGTTACTTCTTCCATCGATCCATTGTCCATGGATTCACTATTTAGGACATATTTCGTTTATTGAGATAGTCCTAATTAGTATCTTTGCCTTCCGATGTATAAGAATCATCTATACATCAATTCATTGTCCTGAAAGGTTTCTTCCAAAGATTGACTTTCAGGGCATATTTCCAACAGGGTTTGCGGCACAAAAGTCTATTTCTGAATGGATGGTGAATGATGTGAATGAATGAATGAATAAATTGAAGGATGAATGGCTGCCTAGGGTGTGTAGGGGGGTGCGGCACCTTAAGTTATATATATATATATATATATATATATATATATAGCATGGTAAAAACCCTAGGAATCAGAATTAGGGTTAAACCTAGCAGATACAAGTGATTTGGGTGCCCTAGGTTGCGGCAAAGGTTTTAAAATCAAGTCCTAACCCAATTAATTTCAGATATGGACCTATACAATCCAAATCCAAGAGGAAAAGGGCCAAATAAAATCATAATCCAATCAGAAAAAGGTTTAAGAATTTCGTCCAAAATTGGGCCTTCTAGAAACTAAGTGTTTTGTGGCTGATTTTGGGTGTTCTAGAAGGCATAAAAAGGGGGAAAGGTGTGGCACCCTTTTAGGGTCAGATAAGGCTTCTAGAAATTAGGTTTTTAGGTCCACTTGCAGCTAGGATGAAGGTGGAACAAGATTAGGTTAGGATAAGATAGGATAAGGTTTGGATAAGATAAGGTTGTTAGGATAAGTTTCCATATTTCTTGCTCTTTCCTTATCTTCTTTGTCTTGAACTTTCCTTTTCTGATTTGTGGCATGTTTCTAACCTTTTTTTACTCCAAATTCGTCCATCCACCTTGCTCCATATACAAGCTATCCATAATAAGCCCAAAACTACTCTAAAATGCTCAAAATTGCCTTTTCTTGCCAACTTTGTCATTAGGACCTACAAACAAACGAAAATAGCTTAAAACACTATAATAAGTAGTAATTAGCTCACTAAATGTAAGGAAATAACATAGCTAAGTAGCATAAATATGTTCCTATCAAGAGCCTTTCTGGAGTATAACTAATTTGTAATCCCAAAAAGTAGTTCAATTGACCCAACTCTTTCATATCAAATTCTGCAGTGAGATCTTTAATGATTGTTGATTTAAGTTGTTGATTGATGCATGTTAAATTCACATCATCTACAGGTAGCAGCAATACCACAGTACCAAGTGATGAATACTTGACAAACAGAGATGGATCAACTCGTGAACTTTCAAACCCCAAATAAGAAACTTGTAAATCATTAACTCCATGATCTTAGAGCATGTTTAAGTCCAATAGAGAGACTTTTGTAACTTGCACACAAAGTTTGATGGATATTGGTCATTGATAAAACCTGGAGGCTATTCCATGTAAACTTCTTCTTGGAGAACACCATGCAGAAAGTCATTTTTGACATCCAATTGCCTAAGAGGCCATTTGAATTAAGCAACCAATGTAAGAAAACAAGCACATGGTTTAAGTTGAAACTTATCTGTGTTATATGGTTTAAGTAATGGAAAACAATCACACCCAAAGATTTTCAAGTGACTTACACCAGGAACTTGACCATATAACAACAAATAGGGAGATTTCATTTTTAAAGTAGCACAAAGCATTTGATTGATTAAATAAGTTGCAGTAGCACAAGCATAAAACTAGAATTTGGAAAGAAGATGCGCAGTTTGTAGTAGAGTGATAACAGTCTCAATAATGTGTTTGTGTTTTCTTTTTGCAAGTCCATTATGTTCTGGGGTGTATGGACAAGAAATTAGTGTATAATTCCATTATCAAGAAGATAGCTTTTAAACTTGTTGCTTATAAACTTGTTGCTTATATATTCATCACCCCCATCACTTTGAAAAACGTTCATTTTTGTGGAGAATTGAGTACAGATATGCATTGAACTGAACAAATATTGGAAACACTTCTGTTTTTTTATGTAATGGAAAAATCCATGTATATCGAGTACATTCATCTATGAAACTTACATAGTACCTAAAACCTTCAACAAATAACAAGGGGGAATGTCCCCATACATCATTGTGAATGACTTTTAAAGGTTGACAGACTTATTTGAAGAATACAAGAAAGGTAGTTTGGCAATTTTTCCTTCTAAACAAGGTGTACAAATGTTTGCAGTACTATCTTGTGATGCAAGAACTTGATTATTGTGTAATATAACAAAAATGATTGTATTTGATGGATGTCCTAGTCTTTTGTGCCACAAGGTTGTATGTACTAGCTTTGCAAGATAGCATGCATGCTTGTGAGATGATGCAGATAACAGCTGCTTTGGTATGTAAAATGGAATAGGATAATAGACATCCCTACATAACCCCTTGAGGAGTATTGTCCCTATGATCTTTTCCTGAACCCAAAAAGAAATTTCATCACATATAAACCTGCATATATTGTCTTTACAGAGTTGATAAATGGAGAGTAAATGTTGTGACAATTTTGGAACATGAAGAACATTTTTTTAACTTAGGAGTATGATTTGGAGTATGCAATTTTGAAGAACCAATGTTGGTAATAGCCAAACTTGCACCATTAGCAATGGTTATTGTGTCAGTGCCTTGATATTGGTTAGCTAGCTCAAGATTAGCAAGCTCAGATGTCAATTGACATGTAGCTCCAATGTCAACAATTCAAAATTGATGTGGTGGAGCTGAAGGGTGATGATTCACATGCATGGCACTAAGAGAAGGTGCATGAGGCCTTCCTTGATAGGCAAAATTACCTTTATGATAACATTAGATTGATGTATGCCCAAATTTCCAGTAAATCTAGCATTGAATAGGTGATGAAGAGCTATTAGAATAACATGTATACCTTTGGAAATAGTCAGCTGCAATGTATCCTCTTTTGTTATAGATTTGGCATGTTGGAATTTCAAAATGATGGTCAGGACAAGTTGATTGATAAGGTTTAAGAGTGCCAAGAATTCCAAGGTAGTTGTTTGGTGTATTGAATCTTGACCTTGAATTGTAGTTTACTTTCCCTCTACCTTCACCTCTATAACTGTTGCTTCTGTATCTACCATTGTAACCACCAGTGTAGTTATGTGGACCATTATTGTAGCCACCATTTTGATTGCCGGTGTAATAACCTTGATTGTTTGAGCTACTTGGTTGAGTAGATCCAGCCCCCAGAAGATGAACCATATGTGTTCGACTCTGTGGAACTAGAACCAAGAACTAATGCTTTCCCTTTTGAAGCTTGAGTGCTTGTTACCATTGTAGTGCCAAAAGACATGCTAAACTCCAGAGATTGATTGATAGTTGCTTCTTCAGCAAGCAACTGAGAACGAAAATCTTTAATGGAGATGCCATTTTCCCTGTCTCTGATAACACATCGAAATGTGTTGTATTCTGCAATGAGACCCTTGAGAGGAAGAACAATGATATCATCATCTTCAAAAATAACCCCAGCTACTGCAAGATGATCTCTTGCACCTTTTTTTATGTTCTGAAGCTCAGTCTTTAATTGAAAGATACTTACTTTAGTCATACATGAGAACCTTTCCTTGAGATTCACCCACATTTCATTAGAACTAGTACAACTAGGGGTGGAAAAAAATACCAAAAATCCCAAACCGTACCGAAAAAAATCTTGAAACCAAACCGAAAAAATCCCAAATCGAAAATCCCAAAAATTTTGGTACCGATCCCGAACTTTTCAGTACAGGAATCAGCACTGAAGTTAACATATATATAGTTTTAGATATTATAAGCCGTTAGATTGGTTGAGAATTAATCTCAGCAGTTCATTCAAAATGAAACCCAACCTCACCTTCACCTTTACTCTCTAACCTCTCCGCCAAACTCTCTGACCTCACCTCACCTTCACTTCCTTCCCTCCCTACTCCTATACCCCTTTCAGTTCAGACCCACAAATCTCTCTCTATCCTTCTCTCTCGACCTCCACTCTTTCACTCTCTCACCCTTACCTTCACACTACATCCAAACTCCAGCCTTCCATTTTCTTTTTGCATTTGATAACTTCCCCTGCATTCGATAATCAATACAGCCACCTCTGCTTCCTTCTACTTCTCTCTTCATTAAGGTAATATTCTTGTCTTCATCTGGTCATCTTGATGTGGTAAAGTCTGTTTGTGGCTTCAATTCGTTTTTAATTTGGGCATTTGAATTCTAAGGTTTTGGATTTGAGGGTTTTCAATTGCATTTGAAATTTGGGGTTTTTAATCATATGGTTCTTCTATAATTTGTTTATTTCCTCCTCAAAGCTAGCAGACCCGAGCTCCTTCACCTCCTCCTCGAACTTGCTCTATGAAATAGGGACTTGGATGTTATCAAGCCCTGTAGTCGAAGAGAAAAAGTGCAAATGTTTATTGTTTCATAAAGCTTTTTGCATAAGGGTTTGTGTTCCGCAATCTTCATTGAATCTAGCACTCTTCTTCAATAGTTTGTACTTTAATGACAGCAGTTGCAATTTGTGTTTCCAACAACATTGCTAGCAAGGCAAGTTTAAATAAATTCATTTTTTTTATCAGTTCACTGTATTAATTTTTCAAATTTTTAACCACGAAGCCTTCATAAAACATGGTGGATTAGATTTGTTTTATTAGCAAGAGACCAACCATATTTGAATTCTATGTTTCTTACAGTCCCCTCTCTTTCTTTACAGGCATGAAATGATTTAGGCCAATGAGTTAGGTTTCTTGCCATTCTTGCATAAGGATAGTTTTCGATGAATGTTGTAATAGCATAATGTTTTGTCGAGACTTTCTCTGAATTCGTGTGTGCATTTGCTACTTTAGCTACACTGTTTAGCTGTAAACGAAGTTTCTATGTTGTTGCGATTGTTTTGACGCATGAGCCCAAAACTATTTCGGGATTCCCGATTTGTCTCTAAATCCTGAAACTATTTCGGGATTCCCAAAAATTGGGATTCCCGAAAATTTGGTTTGGGATCGATCTTGAAATTGGGATTCCCGAAAACTTCGATTTGGGAATCGGGACAAAGGTTTCGATTCAGTATCCCATACCGAACCAGCCTTACTAATGATACAAGACATTGTAGTGGATGACAGAGTTGCAATAATGAGCTGCATAATTGTCCGATCATGCAGTTTTCAAACTTGGTAGGCATCTGTCTCCACACCTTCCACATTCGAATCATTAACAAATCTTGATGGACATTTCTTGGTGCCATCCAAAAATTCCAATATCCCATGACCTTTAACAAGTAATGTGATTTGAAAACACCATGTCAATTAGTTGGTGTCATCCAATTTTACTGTAATAGATGTTGATACTATTGGAATAAGACTAGTGCTATTGTAACCATTGTTGTAGAAAGAGAGAAATTTCTTCACTGCTATGTTTTATCAAACAGTTGATCTTCATGATTAAGAACTCTAATTTTCTTGTGAATTGGATGATTGTACTTGCCCAATTTCATCTCAGAAGGTGTACAAACTACAAACTAGAGGATTAAGAAGAGAACAGAGAAATTTTCAATGAGATTGCAGGAGCGCCGGATTATTTCTTGGCGAGGATACCATGTGAGAATTGAAGAAATGCAGAGATTATATGTAAAATAATGTAGAGAGAACTAGAGTGAGAGCTTGAGAGTATTTGTGAATTGTTCTTTCTTCATTAACAAGTAATTGTTTTACAAACAGTCTTATACACTAATCCACTACAAAGCTTTCTAGTTAATGTAATACAATATGCTAGCACCATATTACAACAAGCTACAATCCTAACAACCTTTATAACAAGCCTCTTCATCTAATGACACATGGCACATTCTTAACCATTGTATTCTTTTCACTTGGACTATCCACTGCAATGTCTTATATCATTGGTAGTACTAGTTCTACTGAAATGTAGGTGAATCTCAATGAAAGGTTCTCATCTGTGACTAAAACAAGTATCTTTCAATTAAAGATTGAGCTTCAGAACATCAAAAAAGGGTCTGATTCAATTTATAAGTATTTGCATAAGATTAAATATCTAAGAGTTCATCTTGCACTACCTGGGGTTGTTTTTAAAGATGATGATATCATCATTCTTGCTCTCAAGGGTATCACTGCATAACACAACACATTTTGATGTGTTACCAGAGGCAAAGAAAATGGCATCTCCATTAAAGATTTTTTTTCTCAGTTGCTTGCTGAAAAAACAACTATCAATCAATCTTTGAAGTCTAGTATGTCTTTTGGCACTGCAATGGTAGCAAGGATTCAAGCTTCAAAAGAGAAAACATTGGTTCTTGGTTCTAGTTCCACAAAGTCAACCACATATGGTTCATCTTCTGGGGGTGGATCTACTCAACCAAATAGCTCAAACAATCAAGGTTATTATTCTAGCAATAAAATGGTGGCTACAATAATGGTCCACAGAACTACACTGGTGGCTACAATAGTGGATACAAAAGCAACAATTACAGAGGCAAAGGCAGAGAAAAATTTAACTACAATTCAGGGTCAAGATTCAATACACCAAATAACCCTGGAATTCTTGGCACTCCTAAACCTTATCAATCAAGCTATCTTGACCATCATTCTGAAATTGCAACATGCCAAATTTGTAGCAAAAAAGGACACATTGCAGCTGACTGTTTCCAAAGGCATATAGGTTCTTCTAACAGTTCCTCATCACCTATTCAATGCCAGATTTGTTGGAAATTTTGGCATATAGCAATCCAATGTTATCGCAGAGGTAATTTTGCCTATCAAGGAAGGCTTCATGCACCTTCTCTCAAATTTCTTGTCCATACACCTCAAAAAAAAAAATGGACTTGCAAAAAAAAAAAAAAACACAGACACATTATTGAGGCTGCTATCACTTTACTACAAACTGCACATCTTCCTTCCAAATTATGGTTTTATGCTTGTGTTACTGCAACTTATTTAATCAATCGAATGTCTTGTGCTACTTTTAAAATGAAATCTCTCTATTTATTATTATATTGTCAAGTTCCTAGTATAAGTCACCTTAAAATCTTTGAATGTGCTTGTTCTCCATTACGTAAACCATATAACTTAGATAAGTTTCAACCAAAAAGCAAGATGTGCATATTTTTGGGATATGTAGGTCATTACTAAGGATTCATTTGTTTTAATCCTAAAATAAGCAGAACTTATGTGTCTAGGCATGTTCATTTTGATGAAACATAGTTTCCATATCACGCACTGGTTTCAATATTACAAAATTCATCTATGCACCCATCGATTCAAACACAGGTCACTGCATTACCAAGCATTTCATTTCAAACTCAAACACTGTCACCCTCATGTCATGAACATTCATCATTATCATTATCCTTAAATTCTATGAAGAATAACTCATCTAGAGCCTTAGATTCTTTGTCTGCATTATCATCTAGTGCCTCAGATTCCTTGCAAACAGATGCATCCAAAGCCTCAAATTCCATTCAAAACCCTGTACATGACATGATCATTCCCCACTCTCTAAGCTTAACCATATAAATCAATTCCTCAACACAGTCACCTATCCCTGTGAATCCTGATTTCCAACATGAATAGCTCACTGTTGTTCTTCTTATATCAATGAATTTGCATCCAATGCAAACAAGATAATAATAAATAAAAAAATGAAATTATCTAGAAGAAAGCTTTCTCTGCAACTATTGATTCAGTTTCACCTACATTGGAACCAATGACATTCAAGGCAACTAATAAAGTTCCAGAATGGAAATCTGCAATGCAAGAATAAATAGATGCTTCACAAGATCAAGAAGAATGCAAGAATAATGCAACAATCTAGTAGGTTGTAAGTGGGTTTACAGGATCAAGAACAATCTAGTAGGTTGTAAATAGATGCTTTTAGGCTTGATCTTGAAGGTTGATGGATGAGCAAATCTTCAAGGGCTTTTGGGCTGAAGAACGGTGATGAATGGATCTTCAAAGGCCGTCGAGACTTGATCTTGAAGAACGGTTGGGTTTCTTCAAGGGGCCGTCAGGGCTTGATCTTGAATGAACAGTTGGTTTTCTTCAAGGGCTTTTGGGCTTGATCTTAAAGAGTAGACGTGTGGATTTGTTTGTGTTGTTGATCCAAAGGGTCGTTGGGGCTTGATCTTAGGATGAACACTTTCTTCAAGGGCCGTTGGGGCTTGATCTTGAGTTGGTGGAAGTTCTTAAAGGGCCGTCGGGACTTGATCTTGAAGGAGGATTTGACGAAGAACAAAAGGGCTTTCTTAATCCTTCGAGATTTGCTTGAGAGCTTTAGAGTTTGAAGGCTTCAAGGTTTTGGTGTAATGTGAATTGGTTGATTTTTTTTTTGGATCCTTGATACCTTGATGGAGAAGCCTATTTATAAGCTTTGAGAATGAATCACCACCACAAATTTTCTTGGTGAAGTAAGTGGATGATGTAGTTGAAATGAGTGGAAGTTGTAGGTGAAGTAAGTGAATGATATAGGTGAAATGAGTGGAGGTTGTAATTTTAATGCATTGGTCAACATTTATTTTACCGAAATTTCGATGTCTACAGTTCTACTTCTGGTTTTGTTGTGTTTTTTTTTTTTTATCAAATCCCATATATTGGGCCTCAAAGAAACAACATACAGTGTCACGCTCATCTACTGAAGTTGAGTATCGGGCATTAGCTATCACAATATCTGAACCTACCTGGATAAGACAGCTCTTTTGTAATTTGCATATTCCACTTCTCACATCTCCAATGCTATATTGTGATAACATCTCGACCATAGCATTATCTACAAATCCAGTCTTTCATTCAAAGTCAAAGCACATCGAAATTGACTACCATTTTGTTCTAGAAAAAATCACAAGAGGTGATCTTCATGTTCAACATTTGTTTTCTGCAGAGCAATTCGCAGACATTCTAACCAAATGGCTATCATCATCATTGTTTTGTCAACATTGTAGCAATCTCATGCTCAGTTCCATGAAGCATGAGCTTGAGGGAGGATGTAAGGATATCAAAGCTAGTGATCCAAGTGAAAAGAATACAATGGTTAAGATTGTGCCATGTGTCATTGGATGAAGAGGGTTGTTATAAAGGTTGTTAGGATTGTAGTTTGTTGTATTATGGTGCTAGCACATTGTATTAGCTTAACTAGCAAGCTTTGTAGTGGATTAGTATATAAGACTCTTTGTAAAACAATTACTTGTTACTGAAGAAAGAACAATTCACAAAAACTCTCAAGCTCTCTTTCTAATTCTCTTTGCATTCTTTTCTGCATAATCTCTACATTTCTTCAATTCTCACATGCAAGAAGTATCAGTTATGTGCTTCTTCCAAGAAACATTTTAAGTGCTTTTTCAAGATTTACTTACATTTTTTCTAAGAATTGGTTCCAAAAATATTTTCACTAAAAATGCTTTTAACCATTTTAAAGCACTTCTAAACAAGCTCTCAATTCCATGAAAGTCAGGATGAGCCAAATAACGTCTAATGGTACGTAATCATAATCAAAATAAGAGGAATTGGATTGAGAAGGAACTAAATAAAAGGGGAGTTGGAATGGCAATGGGTTAAAATCATATTCATATTGAAGCTGTTTACCTATATTGACTGAAATCAGATTAAAAATGAAATTGCGTTTATAATTTTTTGGTTAAAAAATTATTTTATACTTTAATTAATAAAAAAAAATCAATTAATTTCCTATAAAAAACTTGCCAAACTAATCGTGTACCGCTGCTACCACACCGTAACTTTCTCTCTCTCTCTCTCACATCCAGTGTTTTGATTACAAGATTCTCTAGGGACAAACAGAGAGAGATGTTTGGGAGTGGTTGCAGTGGGTATGAGATGTGGCCTTGGACGAGTCTCTTTTGTTAAATGAAGGGCAATTGTTGGAATAATAAAAACCTAAGTGAGGACATAGTTGGTAAAATACCGATAATAGACATCCTATTCTTGGACAAAAGCATTTATGTATAAGGGTTCAGGCCCTAGACAATCCGTGTACCGCCATCAGAAAACCCTCCTTAGAGCCACTCCATACCCTTCTAGCTTAACAAACAAAGGAAATGGTGGATACTTCCACTAGTTGGGTGGAAGGTGACGACCCTAATGAAGGGAAACTTCATTCCAGATTCCACATATATCGCAAAATTCAAATAATTAATTCATCTAGTGAGTCCAAATCCTTCAAAAAGAGGAGTTGGATTATAGCATTTGTGAAGACCTCGCATGAATTTTTATTCCTCTATGTTAGGTAAACAAAGAAGTAAAGTGTAATTAGAATCCAATTTAGTATTTTATTTCAATCACAGATCCGTAAACATGCCATAAGAATCTGAAAAGAAAATATCAAAATTTCTTTGAACTCAATTAGGTGTCTGAAATATTTTTGATTTGACTAATATTTTGCAAGGATGATTTATAAGGTGCAACTTGACAAATAGACGGTTCAAATTGTTGAAGTTTGATGTGATGTGAGTCCAACAACTAATTGTATCAATAGTGGGCATTCTCGTATAATTGTATCAATGGGAGTGCTAGCAACATTTGCACTTACCATTTGGGTAATAAAATGACACGTGTTATTTGAAGAAGTAAAAAAAATAATGTGATCTTTTGTGTTAAAAATGACATTGTGTCATTGAAAACAAATGGAAAGGTCCAAAAATGCAAAGGATAACACTGGTATACTAAATTTGTAAATCAAATGATGTGTCATTTATTAAAAAAATAAGCACATTAGTTAATCTAATCATCAACAAACACATAATTTGGTTAACAAAATTTAGCTTCCCTCGTTAGCAATGGTTTGTTGTTGTCTTACTTGTGTGGCGGTGATATTACGTGTGCTCTGGTATAAGTTTGTTGCGTCTGCCTTTTTTTGACAGATTTGTACCGAAATGCTTGTGCTAGTGTGGTAGCCAATTAGGGGTTTGTCATCATTACTTTGTTTGTGCGAATTATCTCTAGTCGAATATTTGGTCACTGGAAATTGTATTCATGTGGCAACCTTTGTAATTGTTACTATTAGTAATGAAAATCGTTGTCATTTCCCGTTAAAAAATAAATAAATAAGAAAAGAAGATAAAATTTGATTTTCCTAACATTGTTATAATAGAAAAGTTGCTAACATTTTTTTATATTAAATAACAAAATATAATAAACTTGACCGTCTCCCGCTTGGAAGGCGCTAGATTAAAGGGTAAGGAACACCCACGTGGCGCCAAAGCAAACGGAGGCCACAGTAGAGAGAGATTCCTTTCTGGGTTAAACCCTTTTGAGCACAAAACCCAAACAACATCAACACCACTAGCTCTCGCTCTCGCTCGCTCTCTCTCTCTCTCTCTCTCTCTCTTTCTCTCTCTCATGCCTTCTCCGCTCGCCAAAATTAAATTTCCTTTTCCGTTTTGTTGGTGTGTATTTGAGGAAGTCGGGAGATGATAAGAATGATCAGTCGTCGGAAATTCCAAGCGGGTGGAACATTTTTCAGGTGAGAAAAGAGTAGCTTAATGAGTTATTTGGGTTTCATTTCCTTTCATAATTATACATCTGATGGAAGCATTCTCCTTGCTTTTTAGTTTGTTAAATATTGCAATTTGCACAAGTAATTGTTCCGGATACTTAAATTTCACTCCTTATATTTAGTAAATTTGAGTCCTCTCTCTGTTTCTCGATTTCCTCCGTTGTGCCGACTCGCTACGAGGCAAAGCAAAAAGTTGGAAAGATAAAAGGGGCATTCCGAGAATCGAACTCGGGACCTCTCGCACCCAAAGCGAGAATCATACCACTAGACCAAATGCCCTCGACATGCTAATTATACGTCCTAATGATAATTACTTTGGTTTAGAAATGCTTTCCTTTGTTATAGCTGCATGCGTCCAGTTGCTTTCCTTTTCAGTTTGCTAGTTCTTGTGTACGGCAGTTCTCACGTGGGACGGGGTTGGTTGGGAGCCAAACCACATGGGACGAGACCAGTGTGAGGTTGGGTGGGAGCAAAATACAAGGGTCTGGTCAAGGATTTTGTGAGAGGTGTCTGAGGAATGACATGGCCGGGGACCGGGGTATTCCTACCCAAGTTTTCTCCTAAAGTTGGGTGCCCTAGGATGACGTGGTCACGCTAGTTTAGTTCACGTTTGGCAAGCACAATCTTGGGAATGCTAATCCTGGCACATGGGTATGAATGTGGAATTTGAAACCTTTGGGCCCTTATCATATATTCACTGGGGCCTTTATATTAATTAGCTTAAAGTTGAGTATTGATTTACCCTCTTTGATCCTGAACACTGATGCTTTCTGTTGTACGTTTCTGTTGTACGATTGTCAAGTAGGGTTCTCTAGTGTGCAAATCTAATGGTGTCTTGCTAATATTTAGTGCAGTTAGCTTCAAAACTGTTGTTGGAAACAGTGTCTTTGGATGAGTTTTAAGTTCACGTGTGTCCCGTTAGACCAACCCTATACGATATCAACGACATTTCAAGAATCCAACTCTTCATATCTTGCATCCGTGGATCAAAGAAGCTAGAGTTGTTTAACTTCACATCCGTGGATCAAACACTTCATCTTCTGCACCCAAACACCGTCACAGCTAATATTTATAGGTTCAAATGGAAATTATCTTAAATCTGTGATTAGTGTTTTTATGCTATCGCATTGATCCAATTGATCCTTTTGCGCTATGCTTGTTTCTTGTGAATACGGTGTCTGACCTCTTATCTAGTGTTTAGTGTTTACCTTAAACACCCCTAATCACTATCCTGTCCATGAACAACAGATGAATGCATCCAAGGCATGTTCTGAGAGGTACTGAATTCCCTAAACACCCCTAATCACTCAACGGAAAACAGATTTACAATGCAACCGGTTACAAATGTACAATGACAAGATACTGCACGAATCTGCGTTCGGCCCTCGACGACTGAGTTTCATTTTTTTACTTCTTGAAGAATTCTCAGTGTACCCGACTCTCCCGTTAGAATCAATTTGTTCAGGGGTACCAGTTATGCTTTGGCGTCTAACCGATCATCATGAACCATTTTACCCAAGTTACAGTAGACCGTTCCCATTTCGGTCAGGAACCAGTTTTGCTCGTGTTGTCTTTCAATATTTGCGCTGCAAGTATTAGGAGCTCCACCATCTCAAATCCGGCAGCATAAACAGAATCTATCTTCTCATGACTGGCCTTCCCATAAGCATGACCTGGCTCATTGCTGACACTCTGACGGTTGACTCCATCGTCTTCGTCTGCTGACCAACTAATCGGCAGGGAGCTGCTAAGTGCAGTCTTCACTAGTTTTGCCTCATTAATAATGCCATTGACGGCTTCTGATAGGCTAGCAACTGCTGTACTTCCAGAAGTCACCAACTCTTTGGCCTATACAGTAGATTACAGCAGAAATACTGAACACATTAACTTCAAACAGTAGACAAAAGGAAAACGGCTAAACCGCCTAGCTTTTGATGGACAAACAGAGTTTCAATGTTAGCAATTGAATAATTACTGTAGAGTAAAAGTTTTCCATATGAAAAACAAAAACATCTTAAACTTCCATCAGACCTTTGAAAGGGATAGACGAAGCCTGTGAACTGTCGTAGTCAGATGCTCCATACTACCCATGCTTTCTCGAAGTGTTGCTATTTCAATTTTCATTCTGAGAAGACAAAAATTGAGGAAGAAAAAGGACTTTGATGTCATATCATTATCTACTATCATGTCAGTGGCAAAATCAACGGTGATGCATGTCAAGAACACACATATACGGTAGTATCATTGAACTCAAATTTACCCAAACTATATTCACAAACCTGGCAAACTCCATGCTATTGGACCCCTTGCCAGATAGATTCCCCTCGACATTTTGGCCACCTGCAGCTTCATGTCCCCTAAAGTCTACATTACCAGCCCAACGACTCAAGTACGTTTTCTTCAGCAAACTTTTTAGCCTTCCATCTCTTTCACGAGTTACTACCTTCCTCTCCCCAATTTCAGCGGCCAAATTTTCTCTATTTGTCCCCTGACCCATTCTCCTGCACATTATCATCGATAGTACTGTCAGTACTGAAGCAAAAAATCACTACAAGGCAAAGAAGAAGGTTCTCCTCAAATAAAAGAAGAATTAATAACCCATCTATGATGCAAACATTTCTAAAAGTAAAGAAGAAATCTAACTCTTTAAGCTGATGATAATCCTGCTTCAATTGTGCAAACTCCATTAGAGCTCTTACTTTTTCATTCGTAACCTGAAGCAAAAAGAAATATTTGGACAGTTCATCAATGAACCCAAACAACAATTGTACTAAACTTTTAAGGTCACATCGAACAGGCAAATTCATATTTGAACCACAAATATTCATGCAAATAATGAATTATCAAACTACCACAATAAGATGGAAGTATCTGGAGTCAGCAAAAACACAAGTGGTCAATGAAGGTCACCATTGAAATGC
Source organism: Pyrus communis (assembly GCF_041283825.1). Taxonomy (NCBI): domain Eukaryota; kingdom Viridiplantae; phylum Streptophyta; class Magnoliopsida; order Rosales; family Rosaceae; genus Pyrus; species Pyrus communis. Next base: position 15,558,605 of record NC_142574.1, read on the forward strand.
TTCAACATTGTATGACATAGTGATAACATCAATAGATAAGGTCCCATATTAAAGCGAGTGGCCAAATTAACAACAAAGCACACGAGCACATTACAGGCATCCACATGAAACTTCACAATAGTTAGCTTGGATAACAGTGTCATATCTATACTGCAGCCTTTCACAAGAAATTTCATGAGTTACCAGTAAATTGCATGCAACACCCCCGAACTAATAAGCAGAATAGTTTAGTTAAATTCAGACAACCAATTCAATGGTGAAAAGTTGCAGGAGGGGCACTTCAAAGAAGTTACCTGCTGTAAATTTCTGTGAAGCTCTTCTATTTTACTTTCAAGAGCTGCATTCACATTCCTGTCCAGTAAATGTCTTTCTTCCTGCTGTGATAAAAGCAATAACGTTGAGACCTGAAAAACATTCATGGTTAAAGAAAAGCAACCGCAAATCAGTACAATCGTTCCAAAGTCACAAGAAAAAGAACCAACAGATTTCAAGAAAAAGATAAAAGCAAAAAACCTTGTCTTGCAATGCCTGTGCAAGGACTTCGGAGGAATCATTCCCTCTAACTGCCACAAACTCTGATGAGTCAGGACCACTATTCTGCAATCAGTATGGAATACATAAGGGACGAAAAAATGTAGGTGCAAACTCAGATAAACTGCATCCTCCGAACTTCTCGTCACTATTATTCTAACTAGAAAATTGAGTTCACCAACCACAGAGCGAAAAAGTACTACTTCCCATGAAAGTCCACAAAGATGTCTACTATCAAACATCATTGACAGTAGTCAGCAGATTACTCTATTAAGGTGTAGTAAACAAACCTTGGATACCAACTGGGGATCGGCATCAGTATTTTCATGCACCTCTTGGCCTTCATATTTGTCGTGCTTTATATCTCGCGGAGAAGGCTCCACCTTTTCAAGTCGGGTTGCATCAATTTGCCTACTATTTTCCTTTATTGCATCAATTATTGTTTTGATACTAGCCTTTCCCTCATCAAGTAAATTCATGATGAGAACTCTATGCTGAGAATGGTAATGATGCAATTCTGTAATCTCATGCCTTATCATTTTATATGTGAGGTTCTGCATGTAAGCCAACCAGAGTTAAAGTAAGAACGATGCTGAGGTTTTTTTAATGAGAAAGAAAGAAATTGAGATTGAACCTTATTTTTTCAAGCAAGAACTTACTTTTTTCTTTTCCAATTCGCCAACTCTCCGCTTTAAATGATTTTCGATTTCCAAGCCCTACATGCCATAACAAGATCAATTTTTGGAAAATAGACCATAAAAATTAGTCTGCAATGTAATGCTGATAAGTATGAAGCAAGTTGCTTACCATCCGCTGCCTGTTTTGAAGGTTATCTACAGATTTCCTCATCCTCTCAAGCTCTTCCTCTAATGCACTCTGTCTGAGGATAAGTTACTCAAGTTGCATACAGGACATAAAATCTTAATCTAGTGACAACTGCAAATTTTTTAATAAATTAGGCAAAATTTTCCAACTGCAAGCATGATGTCATTTCAATCTGGAAAACTAAGCAAGACGACAAAATTCTATTTTGATTCACAAGGTTCTCAAAGAGCACAGTCAATCTATACTTCTTGTTGAATCTACAGTTGCTAATGTGTTTATATCCTCAGCAAAGAGATGTTCAATATTTGGTATTCTTAAATTAATCCTTTAGATCTACCATCTCCACTAACTCAAACTTAGGTTAACATAAATTTATAGTTTGATATAGATATCCATTTACCCTTTGAAGAGAATGAAAAGTAGAGGGTTGTGCAAACTTACAATATATTTAGATGTTGAAGCATCCTTGAAACACCACCATTCTGCAGGATCATGCAAAAGGCATGCACATTTTCTGTCCCAACTTGTATCTTCACATCCCTCGGGGCTTTGCTGTCTGATCTCATAAAATTTATCAATTACCTGTTATGAACATAATATCTCCTTAACAACTACGCAAAAATCATTCTCAAAAAGAACCAAGCAAAAATAGGACAAATGAAAAGTAGAAATTGAGAGCAACATAAATCGAGTACAAAACGAAGAAACAAAACTGAGAACAGTGGTCAACGTTAAAATAGTTCTAGCTACACCTTGAGCACATACACGTCTTTGAAAAATCATGCAATATGTTCTCTATTTGCTAAATATGAGTGGAAAGATAACTTGCTCATTGTTTGGGACTGAAAGTGCAGTTAAATAGTAATATATGATTCGTCATGCAACATCTTTACATCCTTAGGAGCTTACATCAGATGTTTCTTCACGATTTAGAAACGTGCATTCAGAAAGTTGCCATGCATCATGATTTGAACATTATAGAAAGTCACCTTCTTGAAAGCTTCAATCTGCTCCTCTTGCATTGCTAAATCACTTGGCAGTTTATCACTAAGTTTCTTCTGTTTAGAAAAATCTGCAGCAAGTTCTTCTAATCTGTATCACAAATTAGATGCACATTCATCAAGAAAGAGGTAGGCTGTCACTTGCATCAGAGTTTCATCTTGGCTTTATAGCTCCAAGAACAGCATGAAAACTCAGGAAATTAATGAAAATGCCAAATCATAAGTTCCCGAAATAACACGTAGATGCCTAACATATATGAGACAGAAACCCAAGATTGAAGAAAGTAGAAGTATAGCGTTTATTTTCAAATATTTGCTGCTAATAATCAATTCTCCTTTCGTGCAAGGCCAGTATTACCTCTTCTCTATATCACATAATTTGTTTGACATGAGATCCTCTTTTTCCCTAGCCTTCTCAGCCTGTGATAAGCCACGTAACATATGTAAGATTTTGATTTTCATAAATACTTCATGCAGGAAAGTACTTATTAAGTGCCATACATGCAGAAAATAAGCTTAAAATAAAGGACAGCTGCTGTAACCTCCATTATTGAATGATCTCGTTCGGCAAAAGCTGCAGCCACACAGCCCTGGAAAAATTTAAGCTGCTTTTCTGCTTCCACATTCTAGGCAAACAAATTCAATATATCAGACCCAAGAATGCCACCATGAAATTAATTTGCACTCATTCCATAATTAAAAAAGTAATGTTTCGTATTTATCAGAACGATTCTGCTGATGATTGCGATGCAAAAGAGCTTTCGTGTGAGAGAGACCTTTGCAACCTCTGCACTATGTAGATCAGCCAACTGGCCCTGTAGGTATAAAGCACACATATTAGCTTTCATAAGCAGTTACACTCATAAGGGAAGAAAGTTAAAGGTCACACTTTGATTCTGTAAGCCTCAGAAAGCTCCTCTTGAAGATTCACATAATCTCTCGTGCAAGCAGCTAGCTTCTTTTTCAAGTTTTCAATCTCCTGCTCCAAACCAGCTGTCCTAATATGGCATTAAATTTTAATGCAAAACATATTTTTAGTTTTCTTGGCAGTACCACCCCATGGGCCATGGGTTACAAATTTGCCTTCCGAACCCTTCAATAAAAAGAAGAAGACGAAGAGGAAATCGCAAGGGAAAAAAACTCGACCCTCTTGATTGGGAACAGAAAATTATACCTTTGGAAATGCATCTTAGTGGCCACAACAAGGTAGCTTGGTCCAGCTTGTTGCATACACAGTTGTTCAATGTCTTTGCGCAATTCATCACGCTCTGTGAAACATTATAATCCCCATATTTTACCTTACATGTTAGTATAGACTCGACTCTGGAACACTACTGAGGGTCACAAACTGAACAACACGGTATATACAGAAGCACAACTTATGTGTTTGCAACATCAAGCAGGACCACACAAAACCAACTTCCGATTTCACGTAGCGTAATGAATAGTCAAAAACCAATTCTATACAAAAACATAGAGTGGAGATTGAAGACGCAATCAAATAGCACATACCAATTTCGAGCTGATGAATCCGAGCCAACAACGATTCCTTGTCGCTTAAATCTTCATCCATTGCTAGAAACAGAAACTGAGGTTAAACCGTAAAACCCATTAGCATCAAACAATAAACTTAACCAATTACCATAACCAACCCATATGCAAGATTGTATCCTTCAGATTGAAGCAAAGTCGACAGCGTTTCACAATTTGGGTATCGCAAGAATCCCCAGAACCAAAATTGGACAGAATTATATCACCAAGCGCAACAATTTCATACATATCAATACTTAAAGCAAGTGAAAACAATTGGAATTGAATGAATTTAGGGTTTTTGGTACCTGAATATGTTATAGGAACGACGAGAAAAGCAGCGGGGAGGAATTCGGATTCAAGGCCGGAGAGGGAGAGAAAGAGGAAGAGGAAGAGAAAGACGAAGAGGGGTAGTTTGCTTTCGTTTTGCTTCGTTTGCTTGCTGCAAGAAAATGTGTAAAACCACAGAACGTGAAACTAGGGGGTTTTCCTCTTTGTATTTTGTTGTTGTCGTTTTTGCCAAATATTTTTGAGTTTTAGTTCAATAAATTACCTTTTTTGGTGGATAATAAAACTTTGAGAAATTTTATTTGATTTCATCTTTAATAATCCGTTTGAAAATGCTTCTTTAAAAAGTATTTCTATTCAAAAGTGTTTCAAATAATAAAAAATAACTTTATTTTTAATTTTCCGATATGATTTTTAACCTATCTCGTCCTACCATGTGTTATTATCTAAAAATACAATTTTTGTGGATAGATTTTCGGGTAAATTTTTGTGTGTTTTTATAACTTTTAAGTTTATTTTCTGAATTCTTTTATAATCTTTAGTGAACTTTATTAATATAGACCGTTGGATAAATTTTTGTTGCAATCTAACAGCCCAGATTGTGTCACGTCACCCAACAATAACTTTAAAAATTTTTTTCTAATTTTTTTTTTTTTTTTTTAATTTTTAAACAGAAAAATCGATAGTTGATTATAAATCCAACAACCCAAGTTTGGACATGTGTCCTAACCATTAGGATGGATTTGAGTGCCTGCAAGTGGGCCTTGCCGCCTGCTTTTCGTCAGCTCACTCTCCTTACACACGTGAAAATCATGCGCCTGACAACAATAAAAAATTAAAATTGTGGCTGACGTCAGATCACCTTAGTTAGTGGGTTGGGCAATTCTAGCCCGTGTGGTCTGTCGGGCTCCCCTGAAGCCTAATTGATTTGGTAAGGCAGGAGTGATTTTGAGAAAGTTGGGGGATTGGGTTGCCTAAAAGCATCTCCAATGGGAGTCCCTATTTAGAGACTCCCACCACCACCTTTGAAGACTTATTTAGAGGAAGATTATATTCACACACCCCAAATTACTTCTCCCACACCCTTTTAATTTGTTTCTATCAAGTGTTAGTGGTGTGTAGAAAATATTAAAAAATTAAAGGGGTGTGGGAGAAGTAATTTGGGGTATGTGAATATAATCTCTCTATTTACATACTAAAGAGAATCTTCGAGTCCTTAAAAGAATATTGTCTCCAATGAAATAGTCTCTATAGTATAAACCCTAAATTTAAGGACTATATAATAATAAAAACAACTCTAGGTTAAATCTGGAACGTTCATTTATACAATAAATAAATAAAAATATGTGGGACTCAGCCTGCAGCTGTCTGGCGACTAGCATCCGCCTGCACTGCTAGAGCAAGTGGATGAGCTACAACATCACTCAAACCCAATATTTGGAAGAAGCATGCAACCTTTCATGTGGGTGGGCCTCCATCCCCACTCATAGTTATCCCTATGTATAGTCCTCAAATGTGAGGAAATTTTTTAGTACTCCGTCCCACTAGAAGTCACAAAGTCCCTAAATTTAAAGACATACGGTGGTAGAGCATGGTAAAGACTTTATTGAGGGACTTCACTGGAAATGCTCTAATAGCCCAAGTTATTTTCTTGGGGTGGAGTTGCTCTAGACATAATCTTTTGGCCCGTGGTTGGCCTGATAGTCTATTTAAAGGTTTTTATTTTATTTTTTTAACAAACGATATTATCTACACTAAAAGGATGGAAGAGTGGGTTAAACCTCACAATGAGCTAGCAATAATGTGATTCATATTCACTTTTTGCGAGAATCAAACCTAAGACCTCTCACTTACAAATGAAGATAAATATCACTAAATTGCAATATTAAGTAGCCTATTTTAAAAGCATTGCATACCACTTAAATTTTCAATGTAAATTTTTTTTTCCAAGCTCTCCAATGATTTCATGTTCCCACAAAAGGAAATAAAAACAACAATCATTGAGGAAATGGCCCATTTCTATCATATCCAGTTTTAGAAAAATCTATGTGCATAGTCCGTGCATATCTCAAAAATCCTACCTTAGTCTTAAGATTAAGGAAATGAGCCATATATTCTTCCAATCATCCTGATAACATGAATACAAGCTCAAAACAAAGAGGACAAAACTTTATCATCGAATCAGACTAAACAGTACGATCCAAAGCATATACATATTGTTGCTGATGAATGAACTAACTCAACCTATGACAGCATATGCCCTCTGCCCTCTGGTTAGTAGGAAAGACCCCACTCTAGACGCGCAGGGCAGGGCGGAGCGTGGTGGATATTAAAAATCACCTTCAAAGATGAAGATGACAGCCGCCTCCGCTTCTATATTGAAGACAAAGAAAAACAAGGAAAAGAAAAAATAACAAGACAATTACAACAACAAAAGAGATGCTGTTAAATTAACTTTTTTATCCCACTGTGAGTCCTAATTTTCTGCATTTCGACGCAGATTTATGGTTTGCAAAAGGAAATGAAAACTGCCATGAACCAGACTTTCCTACAATGAAACTAATCAAAATACAAATCACCTGTCTCTGTGTAGGTGAATTTGGTAACATAGTTTAATTACAATAAAACAACATACGTCCAGTCTCAAGAAACTTCTCGTTCATTGCTCTTGCATGTTTCGAACTTCATTCCGGGACGATTCATCTGCATATATTGACAGTAAAATGAAATTTAATTCAAAAGCTTGGTAAAGAGAATCAGACAAAGTTACAATCCAATTACCCTAAACCCTATCTACAATAATCAAAATTAGAACAGAGAGAGCTAGAGAGTAGGCATGTATGACCTCATCATAATCATTAAACGAAAAAACAAATGCAGAACTAGACCGAACACCAGATATATCCACAACTACTACAATGACAGTTACAAATATATATTAGAAGGATCTACAAATACAGAATACGTGTTCGTTGGAGTGCAGTTGCAAAGAGAGGTTTTGGGTGGGGATGAACATAACTTGTGTTTAACAACGAAGGGGATTTCTCTAATGATGGTAAAGTAAACAAACTCACTCAACAAGCATTCAACCCATTTGCACATGCGAATTTCAATTGTCAAAATAATTACCGTCTTTTTGCTAAAAGCAAGCATAAACTCAAGCCAAGATTATAAACTCACTATTTTAGCATTTCAAATCACGCCAAGACAATGAATTCACTGTATAAAAGAAAATATGCTATGTGAACTTTACCGTCTTCGCAGCATTTCTTCCTTTTAGTGTCTTCATTGCTGCTTCTGCAAAAGCTTGTGCTGCTTCTGCATCAGCTTCAGCAGCCTCAGCTTCTCTAGCTGCCTCTTCAGCTTCAGCAATGGCTGCTTCCGCCTCTTTCACTGCTTGAGCAGCAGCTAAAGTAGCTTCCCTGGGGGTCATAGTCCTCATCTTCGCAAGCTCCAAATCAATTTGGGCTTTCATCAGGATGGTAGCCTCATCATTGTCAAATTTTGGAGATGCCATATATCTTCCCTCAAAAGGAGACACCAATGGTCTTCCCTCAAAAGGAGATGCCATACGTCTTCCCTCAAAAGTAGAGGCCACCTGTCTTCCCTCAAAAGGATACGTCGAGGTATTTCTTCTTTTTTCAGATAATGCTGGGGTAGGTGCAATCCTGTATCTGCGTTTTACCTGTCAAAATAAAAACACAAACTAGTAAGATCAAACTCTAATCAACTCTAACCATATTCAATTCCAGGGTTAACATCCCTTGAGGAATATCATACGAGTGTCCTTTCTTTTTTTAACAAAGAAAATCCCAATTGAAGCACATGAACAAGTTGGTACTGTAGACCAAGTAAATTATATATCCAAGTATCAGCAAGCATTAATATCATAATATCCTCAATATTTATCCATCTAGCAAGAATCAATATTAGATACAATGACATTTTTTTTACACTCCATTCAAAATTTCCATCCAACTTACACCGGTATCAATATTTTCTTGATTTCATCAACATTTCCATACTTTTACATATGGCATGACATTTCCATTTTTTGTCCAATGATAAAAAACCAATGTGATCAAAGATTTTCAAGCCAAGCCAAACTCTCTTGAAGCTGTGATTCATAAATAAGGTCTTAACACTTCCATTTACTCATGAAAAGTTGGTTTAGTATAGTATGGTATCAAATAAGATATAGGCAGCTGACATACGATGATTTCTATAAACATTTAATATGTGAGTAAATTAGAATTTTACAACAATTCAATCACCCATATCTTCACTGCATTCAAAGTTTGGGGAACAATAAGCTGTCAAAAGAAAGCGGCTTTGTTTGTTTATCTACCAAATCTAAGAAAAACTACAGTAAAATTCTCAGTCAATCATTGTACTACCATGGAAAAATCAAAACCCAACTCTGAGTTGTTAACATGCAAACATGGACCACAAAAGAAGCAAGTAATAAACATAAAAATAAACCGTTCATATCAGAACCTGACATATTAAGCCCCCACTAAACCTATATCATGGGACCACTACAGAAACACTAAGATCAGACCGAAATGCTTATCTTGAAGCCCTAAACACTAAAATAAAGGGGGAAAATCGGAGTAGGCAACAGAAGGAAAGAGAGAGTCGAATGCAAGGAAAAGAAAAATACCGACTTGAACCTCTGCATCCTTCACCCCAAAGCAAGAGCACTGTGTTCTCTCTCGGCCTTTGTTTTTGGCCTTATCCCCAAAGCCAACAACGAAAACAAAAAGGGGAGGGATACTAAAAGGTAAAAAGAGGAAAGGTGGACCGAGAAAAGCAGGAAATCAAGGAGAGATAATATATCCATTTAGATACCTACCTGTTGACTTAAAAGGTAAGGTTCTTTTCAATTCAAGATGTCCAGATACCGATTTATTCAAATAAAGAAGTTCGGGAGATTTATGGAAACTACAACACGTAATACTAATTTTTTTTTAATTTAGAGAGCATAAAAGAAGAATAGACCTACACTCGTACAAATGGAGTGTTTAGCAGTCTGACCAGATTGGCGGAACCAAGGGAAAAGGCATGGGCCATAGAAAAGTGCAATTTATCGTGAGATCAATCAGATCTCGAATGATTAAAAATAGAGAAAATCTAGGATGAAAAAACCTGTAACACTGTTTAAATAGTTGATCTTCTAAACCTCATTAATTAATTGTGGAAATTACCATGTAAGGGAATTTCAAACAGAACAAGCATGAAGTTGCCAATCACCTATGAAAATTTGTTCCTTTCATGTATAGAGTAAATTGACATAGTTATTGAAATTATTATTGTCATGTGGCACGTGTAGCTCCAGTTGTAATGAACATATGCTCCCACACCCAAATCGACAGTTTGATATCCCTACCCCTTTGGCCCCGTTATTATCAACCAGAACTTTCTCGTATGTGGCAAATTCCCAAATGATCCTTTTTTTTTTGGAGTACACATTCCAATATGATGACAAACCTCGGAAAACCTAACCTTTTTATAAATGTGTACAACGTTTGATTACTTGCCGTACAACAATCAAAAACCACATTGCATGCAACAATTCTGATCATTTAAGTCCAAGTTACTTGTAAGTGTATAAAAATGACAACTCCATGCACATTAAGTAGTCATTAATTGTTTGTTCCACAAAAACCACATAATCTAACACCAATAAAAAAAAAAAACCATAAAAGCTATACAAATAGGACAACATTTTGAGATTATTAGACCACAATATATTTACCTTAATCAGTTTACGGCTTGCTGTCAAGAATTTTAATTTCTCAGATAATAGCCTCTTGAAATCTTGAGGAGGCCAATATTCGTCCTACAAAATAAAATCTCTTAAGGTGAACTCATTACACAAAATAATAGCAAGAAATAATGCTAGCGTATAACATAACTCGACAGCATAAAAAGACAAATAGATGCAACCTATGTATTGACAGTAATTACATAGCATAATTATTGTTAAATTATTGTAGATCGTATTCAGCAGTATGAAAAAATTGAACTATAACCTATCTAAAGTATCGGATTTCATGTACCATATGAGTAGATATCATAACCACTCTTCTTGACAAGGCTAGGCTATCATATGCGGGGTTTACTTCACAAATTACGTTAGGCTAGGAGATGAAACTGGACATTCAAAGTTAACGAGACTTGCACAAGAATTCATTTTCTCTTGGAAAAGTGCACTGACTAAAAACTGGTCCAACCACTCTTTAAACTTTTTTTTCCTTTTTAATTTCTTAAACTTTAATGAATTTGAAACCCGAGAAAGCAATTCATGACAATGTCATTAACAATGTTGCAGAAGCTTATCAATGAATATCAATGTCCACTTGTCTTGTACCATATACTGAAGGCTATTTTATTACCAAATATTGTCAATCTCCAAGCCTATTAATCGGTGGATCTTTGGATTAAATTACATTCACACTTCCCTACCTTGTGTGTGAAATCTTGAAAGGAAAAAAAGAGACAAAACATCCTCAAGGAATCCAAACAAAGAGTAATAGAGAAAGCAAAGAGTAATATAAAATTTAAAGCTAAATATCCGCAACCAAAAACCTGATGTGTGCAATCAAGTACGTCTGTATATTATACAGAGCCTCCCTGCAAGGGACAATGAAGAGAGGGTTCAACGTGCGCCATCAGCTTAATATATATTCCTTCTTTTTTTTTTTTTTTGTGGCTAGCAATTGTTCTTTATTCCCAACCCTGATGCTTTCTAGAACAGCAGTGAGAAGCCCCATATAACCGAAATGCAATAAACTCCTTTAAAATATTCGCTATGAAAATATTAGCTGAGTGAGCACACTGAACTACATGACTAGCTCATGATATTTGTCAACTTCATGAAACATGTAGTAAACAGTTTGATATAGTCAACCAATTTATGACCAGATACTAATGAAGTGGGACGTGCCATAGAAAATTGCAAATAACACATAATTTTTGTCAGACATAGAGGCTACCTCTATATAAGCAGAAATAGTCGTTTTATTAGATCCACCAGGCTCCTTCAACCTTGTTATAGCTTCCATGATAAGATTGTCCAGCCTACAAGCATTAACAACAACAAAGCATCAAAGTTACAGCAGAGTTTAAAATTTTGAAGTATGACAAGAAAAAAAAAACTGAATAATAGCTAGTAGCCTGATTTAAAACGAATAATAACTAACTTACAGTCAATAATTGTAAACGATAAAATAGCAGCAACACCTACGATAATTGCAAATAACAAAGACACCAAAAAAATTTCTCTTTAATATCATGATTATTTCAGTGCTGGACAAAAGGAATGAAACATTTGTCAGTACGCCCCTATCTAATGTTATTGCTTAACTATAGATATTATCTAATCAACTTGGGAAAAGAAGATATGAATTCAAAAAGATGACTGGTGTCCCTTTGCTTTTGTGCCCCCAACAAATTATATATGTCCATTACTATTGTTCAAACAACCAGTTCTCTATTGTTTTATAATATGTAATTGTTTGCCCAAGTTAAGGGGTCACCATGTACTTGCAACTGTAAAGATCAGCCCAGTTCACAAGGAAAGAGAAAAACCAGGTAAGTGTCAACAAATAAGAGCAAGCATCTCTCTAGTGAAATCGGACTGCTAAACAGGAGACCATAATATACCTGCTTCAACACACAAAATGCTCATATATGTGTAAATGACAGTGATTTAACTCTATGGAAGATTTTAGACACCCCATTTGATTTTGTATATCTTCTCAATTTAATCTGAACCCTAACACCTTTAAAAATGAAGTACCTAGTTGGACAATTGATTGATCCAACCTGCCTTCAGCCTATCACAATCCACTGTAAACTACAAATAAACAAAAAAGCCATGCAACAAAGATTACAGGTCCCCAACATTTAGCATGTCAAATTATGAAAAATTTAGACAGAGAACTCAACTAGTGAACTTCTGAATCTTAATAAGTGTCACACACAAAATGCTCCTACATGTAAAAAAGAGAGATGCAATGCTGGGTGCATTTCAGTTTTATATCTTCATAGTTCAATCACTTCTCCCATATGAAAATGAAGCCACTAATCTTGCACAACTAACCAATCTGAACCCTTCAAGATGTCGTGAATAACATTTACAAACAAATCAACCTGCTGAATCGCACAAGAGTTATTGGTCCTCAAAAACTGAATAGAATATATCAGATGGGCAATATTTAAATACAAGATTTGGCAAGGACTTCTTAAAAACAAGAATTCGAAAAAGCCAAGAAATCTGTCTAACCTCACAATAGATTTTCTTGGACCAGAAATCTGCTGGGTCTCACTAGAAACTGAAATAGGCTTAGCATCCATCATTTCATCATCGCTTTGAACAGCAGTACTGAAAGGCATAGAGTTTTCATCCTGTTTAGAAATCGGATGCATTCTTCTAAGTGCTGTCTTAGCTTTCTCTCGAGAGCCCCATCCATTTGCCATGACACTCATATTTCTCCACTTATCCTACCCACGATGATACAAAATAAAATTAAATACTCCATACGAACACAGACCAGCAAATAGTTTCAAAAATCCATTGAAGAATTGATAAAAGCATCGGTACACTTCGTGTCCAACGAAATGAGTAGTACAACAAGTATATAGTGTTAAAAGAAACCCTACCTTAAGATCTACATTTGAGCGAGTATACAGAACGCCACTAAATTCTGGATCTTTAAGTATGGTCCGCCATTTTCCTGCGCCATGTTTAATAACTCCAGCTTTAAGGGCTGATTCTTCTTCCGGCGTCCATTTCTGCTTAGGAGCACCCATAGGGGGTAACACAGAAGAACTCGGCCAGAGAATCAATCTGCAAAGCCTTAGTGAAAAGCAGTGTAAACGAACACCAGTAATTATTATTATTATTATTCAAACCCTAAAAGGCTAAAAGCATCCATAGCAAATTTCAACAGCCGAACGTGAAATTTCCATACCACACAAACACAACAAAATCTAAATTCCCAGCATTTATTCAAAAGGAAACCCAATACAATTCAATTTCCCAATCAAATGTCACGAATTTGTTCAAATCACCTCGAAAATCCACGAATCCAGACAATAAGAATCGAAATTACATGAAGGGATAGGGAAAATTACCAGAAATCGGCGTCTGATTCATCGAATTTGAATATGAATTCGATTGCCAAGTTTAAATTCAATTCGGTGTTCAGGGCTCTGAGATTTGATTTGAATTCGGTTCAGAGCGGGGGGGGGGGGGGGGGGGGGGGGGGGGGGGGGGGGAATCAGTTTCAGGCCTCTCGCGTCCACCTTGGATTTTTGCGGATCGACACGAAAAATCAGTTTCAGGCCTTGCTGCCCAAAGAGTGACATGCAATTTCCGTTGTGCCCTGATATGGTAGTGACGTATACAAAGGGCACGCATATGGGGCTCCGGAGCTATTTATTTTTCAAGTTGTGTTTATTTTTCTTTTTTCTTTTTTCTTTTTTAAGTGGAGAAGGGTGATTCGAATTTAAAAATATTGAAATATTATTACAAGATTGTCAAATTATATAACTTATATAAGTTATATAATTACGTTAATTCAGTTAACTTTGAATTACCGTTGTACCAACAACAAAGAAAAAAAGGGCACGAGTGGGGGTAGCGGGTGGAAGGCGCGAATGACAATTTTGGCGGTTCAATGTTATCATCTTTATATGCTGAAAACAAAAAAAATTATAAAACGAAACAACAAGAACAACCGGATGCATAATTGTTTTTATTATTGTCGTCGTCATCATCATCATTATCATCATTCTTATCTTTCATTTCTTCGCAAGGTAAAAGTATTTAAAAAAATTATGGAACTTTTTTTGTTTTTGCCAACATTCAAATGTATTTGGTAAAGAATTACAATATGAAATCTTAACCATAAATTTCCAATTATAAGATTAAGGATAAACTCAAACTTCTTAGGTTAGAATCAAATCAATTGACACGGTTAATTAAATGACATTCAATTGAATCGAATTGAAAAGGAATGTACAAATATTGAATGACACGATTAATTTAAATGACATTCGACGGAATTGAATTGATAAGGAATATACAAATATTGAATTTTAATCATAAATTTCCAATTATAAATGCAAGGATAAACTCAAAAATTTTAAGTTAGTGTCACGTCATTTGACATGATTAAATTGAATGACATAATCAAATTGATAAAAAATAAAAAAATAAAAAAATAAAAAAACTATACAAATATTGGCTCTTCATCATAAAATTTCAATTATACAATACAAGGATAAACTCAATCATCTTAAGTTCATGTCAAGTTATTTGACATGGTTAATTTGAATGACATTCAACTGAATCAAATTGATAGGATGACAACTAAGGCATCCAAAGTATCAATTTTTATTTTATTTTTAGTTGAGGAGAGGATGGCGATTCGAACTTAAAACTTATTTAACTATCACTTGTGATCAATTAGGCCTTGTTTGTTATATTGCATTAAATACCGAATATAACTATTTAATACGAACCAAGTGTTTGATACTTTGATCTATTAAATTCCCGCTAATTAATACGAACCCACCGGTTTTATCTGCCTCACACTGTATAACATATCCCGCTACAAATCGTCGGTATTATTTAGTCGGGTTCTGAAAAAACGCTAAAACAAAAACTCACGCTCGCTCTTTCCGAAACCCTTCTCTCGCGATCTGCTTGTGCGGCCATCTTCTTCTCCAACTGAAAGTATTCCTTCTTCTTCTATTTCTCTCTCTCTGTGGATTGATTTCTTAAGTTCTTATCACTGCCTTTTGGGTTTTCTTCATTGCCATCACCAAGAACTTGTCTTTGTTACTGCAGACTTCGTCAAAGCTTTGCTTTTTGGATAAAAAGCTTGCTTCTGTGATGGGTATTTGAGCTTCTGCCTTACTAGGTTCTAATCAAAGTGAATCTTCATCTAATTTGACATGGGTATTCGATTTCAACGACCGCGTCCCTGCCGGCCATGAAAACCCAGAACCCAACCACGACCGGCGTCCACTGCTTCACGGGGGTGTGTTGTAAAACCCAAAAAAAAAAAAGTGTGTTGTTGTAGAATGAGTGAAGGAATGCGATAATAATTCTGCAATCCGTCCAAGACCCAATTCTGTAATCCTTCCAATTCTGCAATTTCTCATACGAGCTCAAGTCTTGCAATCTCTTATTGAGTAAATCTTGCAATCTCTCGTTGAGTGGATATGTTTTAGTTGCTGCTGCTGAGCTCTCAAAACAAATGGGTAATCACCATTTTTCTTCCTTTTTTTTCACTTTTTTATTTTCCTTCCAAGCACCAAGATTTGCGCTGGGGCGGAGGTGAAGTCAGTTCGTGCTTGCATATGGGTATTTTGGATTGAATAAGTTTTGTTTATGGTGATTGTGGTTGGAAATTGGATGATTTTGGATTGAATAAATTTTGGCATTGGGCAAGTCATGGGGTTTGTGAGTTGTCTTGGGTTTTGTTTTTCATTAATCATCAAATTTTCTCATATCATTTTGAATTCCTCTTATCTGATGCATTATTAAGCATAGTATAAATAATATGATCATTAGTTTGATAGTGCATCAAACGGTCGACTAATTTAGTTAGTACTATCCGTCATTTATCTTATCGAGCTGAAATAGTCTGTCCAAATTGCCAAACAAGACCTTAGAGTCTCTCTTCCATCAATAGGAACTCCCAGCCCTTTGACCACACGCCTTAGCATAGCCTTTGCCGCATGAACATCTACAATGAATTTAGTGTGCTTTGGCAAAACTCATTGAAATCGGAAGTCGTTTAGTTATTTAATTGTGACCTGATAAATAGACGAACATAACGTTATTAATAAAAAAGAAATTTTCACAATAATAAATACAGTAACAAATAATTTTCGATTTAAGTGAATAATTCTTACAAGGATGACCTGTGATTAATAATGACCTAAAAATACATATTTTAGATTACAAGAAGCATTCTGGAGTATGCCTGAGCAAGTGGTTAATGCATATTAATTAAATTACTAATTAGCTTTTGAGAACTCCAGTGTTATTATTTTTATCTTTCGTTTCTTCACAAGGTATGAAGAGATTTTTGATAAATTCATGTATAATTTATGGGAGGCTACAATATTTATATATATTTTATACGATCATCATCTGACGGTTATATATACACATATGAATATATGTATTTAATACAATCACCATTTGATAGTTGAGATGGTGATGGTAATGGTATTAAATACATATAAGTATTGTAGCAAAATCCATAATTTATAGGGAAAACTAATCAAAAGGGCTTCAAATCTTTGCATTTTAATAAAAAAAATTATCTACTAACTCTATTTAATGATAAGGACAAAATAATAAAAAATAAAAAATAAAAAACATAAAAAACCCCACATGTTGTGTCACATCTCGGCCCGGGAGGGACCACTTTTTGGGCCCGATATGGAATGGTAAAAAATTGTCACATCCCGACCCAGGGGGGACCACTCCCCGGGCCCGCTTCACCACCGTAACACGATATTGTCCGCTTTAGGCTTACCATTCCCTCACGGTTTTGTTTTTGGGAACTCACGAGCAACTTTCTAGTGGGTCACCCATCATGGGATTGCTCTAGCCCCCCTCTCGCTTAACTTCGGAGTTCCAATGGAACTCGAAGCCAGTGAGCTCCCAAAAGGCCTCGTGCTAGGTAAGGATGGGAGTATACATTTAAGGATCACTCCCCTGGGCGAGTCTTTCGATACATTTAAGGATCATTCCGGAGATGGGAGTATACATTTGTGCTACCTACCAAGAATTCTTTGAGGTTCTACTTCATGTTAAAATTCTGAGAATGCTCTTGATGATGACGATGATGAAGAAATACTCGGAAGAATAATAAGAGGGGGCAATCATCCTCTGGCCCTCGAAAGACTCAGAATTTCAAGTGAAGCGGTAACAGTTCTAGATCGTCGAGTAGTGGTTCAAGTTCCAATACACCTCGAAGGGGTGGCAAGTCTACTGGCAGCTCACATTTTCAGAGTTAAAGAAACCCTAGCAATTCTAGTGCTCAGTTCTGCCACAGGTGCAATAGTCGACATTATGGTGAATGTAAGAGGGGAAGTAGTCGATGATACATATGCAGTCAGATGAGGCACAAAGCTACTCAATGCCCTCAAAATCAGAAACCTCAACCTCTTACTCTACCACTTGCAGTTCTTTTCCAGCAGATTCCAGGTTTTGGTACCTACTAGCAGACAAGTTATGGTGGTGCGTTTCATTACCAGGTGACATATCCCAGTATCTAAGAGGAGCGTATCAGTACCCACATGATGTCAATATTACCAGGGCAGCAATCTGTAGTACCAGGGGGTTATACGCCGTATCAGGGCGGCAGAGCTCAGTGGTATGCTGGAAAACAGTACCAGAATCTTGATGTAGCTTCTAGCAGTGGTGGTTCGACCAGGTAGACTAATCAAACCAACCAAGGTTGAGGTAATTAGGGACGCGGCAACCAAGGGAGCAGGGGTCGTGGAGGCAAACAATAGGTATACGGTCACATCAACAACATTACCTTGCAGGATGCTCAGGGTAACACCGACTTGATCATGGGTACGTTGAATGTTCTTGGCCATCTTGCTAAAATTTTAATTGACTCGGGTGCTACCCATTCGGTTATTTCCCATATGTTTGCTCAAAAGACTCAACCTTACCTCACTCCCCTCGGTTATGAGTTGGAGTTTTCGATGCCTAGGGGTGAAACTTGTTATGTTGGTTGGGAGTATCAAGGATGTCCTATTCTTATTAAGGATGTCATAATGCCAGCTAATCTTGTTCCTTTGGACATCGTTGATTTCGATGTTATCTTGGGCATGGAATGGTTAGATTACAATCGTACCATGTTGAATTGCCACCAGAAAATTGTTACTTTCCATCGACCGGGTATGCCTATGGTAATTTTTGTCGGCAAACGTAGTGGTCTAAAACACGGAGTTATTTCTGCCATAAGGGCGAAGTGTATGTTGAGGAAGGGTTGTCAAGGCTACTTAGCTCATGTAGTAGTGACTGAGGAAACTCTTGCTTGTGTGGAAGATGTTCGGGTAGTCAGACACTTTCTTGATGTTTTTCCCGACGATTTACCTGACCTACAACCGGATCATGAAGTGGAGTTCACTATCGACCTAATTCCAGGAACCGATTTATAGTGACGCCTCTCTGAATGGTCTAAGTTGTGTATTGATGCAGCATGGAAAGGTGACCATGTATGCTTCACGACAATTAAAGCCCCATGAGATGAACTATCCTACTCATGATCTTGAATTGGCAGTTATTGCTTTCGCTTTGAAAATTTGGCGACACTATCTTTATGGGGAAACATGTCGAATCTTCACTGACCATAAAAGTCTCAAGTATATTTTTACTCAGAAAGAACTTAATCTTCAACAGCGTAGATGGATGGAATTGATCAGCGATTATGACTGCACTATTGAATATTACCATGGTCGTGCGAATACTATAGCAGATGCTCTCAGTGAGAAATATCACGGTTGACTTTATGCTCTTTATGCATGTCATGTTCCTCTTCTCACCGATCTGAAATTTATTGGAGTGGTTTTATAAGTGGATTACCAAGGAGCCCTACTTGCCAACTTTCAAGTCGGACCATTTTTATTGGATCATGTTCTCGAGGCTCAGATGAATGACTCAGAATCCTAGGAGTTAAAGTAAGCAGTGTTGAACGGTAATAGGGGGATCTCAGGATTAGAAGGCTTGATGGTATGCTCATGCAAGACGATCAAATGTACGTACCGAATGTGGAAAAACTGAAGAAAGAAATACTCGATGAGGTGCATATTTTAGCTTATGTGATGCATCTCGGGAGTACTAAAATGTATCATACTATCCGACCTTTCTACTACTGGCCAAGAATGAATAGAGAAATTGTGGAATACGTGAATCGTTGTACGGCCTCTCAGCAAGTCAAAGCGAAAAGAAAGAAACATCTCGGGTTGCTATAGCCACTTCCTATACCCTAGTGGAAATGGGAAGATATCACAATGGATTTCATGTACAAGTTACCTCGCACACGTAATGGTTATGACGGTATTTAAGTGATTATGGATTGGCTTACCAAGTCAGCACATTTCCTACTTGTTCGTGAAAACTACCTGTTAAGTCAGTTAGTCGAACTTTTCGTCTCTGAAATTGTCAAGAATCATGGTGTTCCAGTTAGTATTATTTCTGATTGGGACCCCAGATTTACTTCAAAATTTTGGGTAGCTTTTCAAGGAGCTATAGGTTCGAAATTACTCTACAGCACCGCCTATCATCCTCAGACTGATGGGTAATCAAAGAGAACTATTTAGACGTTGGAAGACATGTTGAGATCTTCAGTCCTACAGTTCGGAGACGCATGGCACAAACGCTTACCTTTGATAGAGTTTGCCTACAACAACAACTTTCACTCCAGCATTGGTATGTCACCATTTGAGGCGATTTATGGAAAACCTTGTCGTACACCGTTGTGTTGGTTTGAGGTAGACGAAAGAGTTTTGGTGGGCCCTGAAATCGTAGATGAGACAACACAAAATATTTAAGTGATAAAGGTTAACCTGAAGGCAACCTAGGATCGACAAAAGAGTATAACAGATAGACATTCGACCGACATAGTATATAAGGTTGGAGATTAGGTATTCTTAAAGCTGCCGCCGTGAAAAGGCGTTGTACGTTTTGAGAAGAAAGGAAAGCTAAGTCTATAATACATCGGACCATATCAATTCATTGAGCAAGTTGGTAAAGTTGCATATTGACTTGATTTACTTCCAGAGTTGTCAAGAGTGCATAATGTATTCCACGTGTCCATGCTACGGAGATACGTCTCTGATTCGTAACACATGATTCCTCCTCAACCGTTAGAGATTAACCCAGATTTGACTTTCGATGAGGTTCCAGTGATGATTCTTGACTAGAAATACAAGGTTTTTAGGAACAAAACTGTTCGTATGGTGAAAGTCTTATGGAGAAACCACTCTGTTGAGGAAGCTACTTGGGAGACAAATGAGCGTATGAGAGATCTTTATCCACGTTTGTTCTTTAACTATGATTTTTAGTAGTGTTGAAATTTCGGGGATGAAATTTTCTTAAGGGGGGGTAGGTTGTGACGACCTATCCCTAATTTTTTATGTAATTTTATCCCTGAGTGTGTAAATTGATGTTTATGCCTTTTTTGGAAAAAGTAGAACTTGACGTGGACGTAGTCATTCAGCATTTAATTTATTTTTCTTGTTATCGTAATTAAATAGTACTCGTTGTTACGAACGCGTAAGCGTGAGTTAGACTCAAAATGGACTTGTAACGAAGAAGTTCCTTTTAATTAAAGTGTGTTAACAACGGGTAGATTTGTACACCTGCATGTTAATTATTCAGTGTAGGAAACTATTGTTTTTGATAAGGCGTGTTAGATTTCGTCTGATTTCAAATTGTACAAAACCTATCATTTTTCCCTTTAAAAATCTGACTCATGACTTGTTTCACCCACCAATCAATCACTTTACTATTTTCCCTCACCTAATCAGAACTCTTTCCTCTTTGCCCAATTAGAAAATAACCTTCTCTCTCTCTCTCTCTTCTTCTTCTTCTTCTTCTCATTCTCTCTCATTCTCTTTCTCGTACAGTAGTCATCTCCTCTCTGCAACCACTAAGAAACTTCATAGGTCGAGCCTAAAATTACCACCATCGAGATCCTCTCATCCTCACGAACCCATCCATACCAACCGATCAAGATATGGTTGAGTTTTAAACCTCCAACTCGGAGCTTCGACTCGGATGTAGGTTCTCCGATGTTTTCTCGGCCGTGTTACAAGGTTTTGGAAGTTGTGGAAGCATCCACACAACTCCCTGGAGTCCCTAGACTAAGTTTGAAGTGAAGTTAACGTGTAAAAGCACAAGTTTGAGACGTCAAGTTTAGGTCCAAGACTTTCGAGCCAATTTCAGTCCATTTCCGTCCATTTTTTGGACTTTTAAAAGGTATAGACTTGTTCTTCTCCTCATGACCTTCATTTCTATATAAAGTACATCAAAAATGAAGTTTTGAATTTTTTTACTAGAAATTGGCTACTTTTTCTAGAGAATACAGCAAACCAGAAGGCGGCGCTGGCGCCGACGGACAACGGAGGACCATCAAAGAAGAAGGAGAATATTCCGTCAAAGTTGACGGAATATTCTGACGCTGTCAGGTACTGCCGTTAACTGACGCCATTACCGTTAGCGAAATATTCCGTCAAGTCTGACGAAATATTCCTTGGGTATGTCAGCATATGGCCTACGCATGGGTGCGCGTGCGGCCTTGGGCTAGGCAACGCATGAGGGCTCGTCCAACCTCTGGCCGACGTGTATGGGTTTGTGACTTCATGTAGAATGTTTTCGTATATTTAAACCCTCTGTTTGAGCAAACTATGGGGGTTTTTCCTTATTAATTAATTATTATTAGTTGTTTCACATATAAGGGAGAATTATCCCGAGGACGTACGAGGTCAAGCAACGCTAGGAGGTTACGATCCGAACACGTATCAGTGAGTGGGCATTTGTTTATATATATATATATATATATATATATATATATATATAGTTTATAGTTTCCACAAATACTTTTAAATTGATTTTAAGCCTATTATGCCATGATTTATTTAATTTAAAAAAATGCTATTATGATGTTGAGATTCATATATTGTCATGGCATATTCACATACATTATACTTGCTCATTATACATGCTTGCACCGGTGTAGTACTCGTCCCGGGCCAGGGCCAAGCTTCACGTGTATGTTCACATCACACCGCACTCTCACCTTGGATCTATTGTAGGTGCCAGTTCTGTCGTATAGGTTGCAATAGACGACTCCGACTTGTATGTGATGCGCTTAATGCTAGTCTTCACGTGATTGTAGTACTAGAGCGTATATTATGATTACGCCCAATCATGTTCATGTTAGATTCCCTCTGCATGAACTCGTGTGTTAGCATAGATTGATGTGCACCTTATTTTATTATGCTATTATTGAGATATTGTGATTTTGGTGTATTTCTGGATTTACTGTTGATTTGCATTTGATTTCATACTTATACGTAGTATAAACTATATATGATATACGGCGAGGGGTTAGCATGTTTGGAAAATAAATATGTTTTATAAACCATTGTTTTTGCCCACTCACCCTTCTGTTTTTCGCCCCTTCAGGTCTTAGATGGCTGAATTCTCTGTGGCATACGAGGAATCTCCGGCAGTTTTGACATATCCATAATTAAATGTAGGGGCTTTTCCCGGTTGTGTATTAAGCACTTTAACTAGTTTCGATTGCACACTTTTATTTCATCTATACTTTGAACATTTGTATTTTATGGGTTCCTCCCACTACTGCGCACTCGCTACTTTAGATTAAATAATTGTTAGTTTTGATTTAAATTTATTCATATTTTTATACTTCATTTTCCTTTTTGGTTACATCACCTTCGGGTGACGGCCAACATGCCTCGATTCTGGTCGAAGTGTGTCAACGCATGCTAGAGAAGCAAATGAACTAGCTGGCTCTCCAAATAACGCCTCCCATGCAGCTTACAATTCCATCCTTTCTCCCTATAAACAGAATCTCGGCAAAGAAGAAAGACACACCATTGGAAGCCAATCTTCCTCTCAGATCACTCTCCCCCTCTTTTCATATTTTGTCAAGGCTCTTTGGCCATCTCCTTTGAAACTTGTAAATATCCACACATAGTGATGTGGAAATACAAAAACTCAACCTTGGATGCGCAAAATACCTACGGGGTATGGGTAACCGCGGTTACCCGCGCATATAAAATTCATGGTTACGCTTATAGGTAACCGTTTATAAAAATAAACGGTTATGGATATAACTGCTTATCCATGAAATTTAAATGGACAATTATATATATTATCCGAGGTAATAAATGGGTATCTATTTAACTGTTTGTTTTAATATATGTAAAATTATAAAAAAATAAAAAATAAAAACTAAAAACCTTAAAATTGTTCGACCTGTCCAAACTCCCACCGCTCATCTCTCTCCTCGCTGCACTTTATTTCATCTCTGGCAAAACATTCTGATTTGTTACCCATTTTTAGTCATTGATGATGGCGGCAGGCACCTGGACGTGCATTCACGACAGAGTTTTACGGTGGATTATTTGTTGGCTAACGATAAGAAAATGTTATAATTACGTAACAAAATCAAAGAATTAAACCCCGAATCAAATTGAAGATAAAATATTAATCAAATAATCAATTGAAGACACTAGAACATTGTTTATAAACAATGAACGAACTGAATTTTCTGTACATCATTCAACAATTCATAAAAAATAAAATAAACAACATGCGACTATAAGCTAACTAGATAATGGAGCTCTGTAATTCACATAAATCCAAATCAATCTCGACCCAACAACCATCGCGACTTGTCGAAATATTAGGATGGAATTTGAATTAATTTGCTCAAGTAATAAGAGGTATTTTATTAGTAAATAAATTGATTATTAGCAAAGATGTTATATTACGTTCATTGATAATAGGTGAAATCATCGTCATTAACTATAATGTCCGTCATTGGAATGGTAAGAGGGCTTAAAAGATTGAAATACGGGAATGCATGTTAAATATACCTATAAATGGCTTAAAAAAAACATGTCGACGGGTAAAAAACATCAAACGGTAAAAAAAGGAAAAATAGGTGAATGGGTAAACGGGTATGAGATTAAATGGGTTCAATTAATCGTTTATAAATGATTATGGGTACATGTAGACGCCATAACCGTTGCCCATCCCTAACAAGGACTTGGGCCTATGCTTACTTCCCAAACTTCCCAAATATGTGTGTGTGTGTGTGTGTGTGTGTGTGTGTGTGTGTGTGTACACAATCAACATTTAGATCTGGCTTTACCCAAACTTTTCTGGTTCACCTCAACATTTTGCACTTGTCCAATTGTTGAGCAGTTTTTGGATATCAAACGGACCTCCTCATAAGGTAATTTTAATGTGGTCGATTTCCTTTCTTTTGCAATCAGTTTCACTACATCACCTGCTACTCTAACTAATTATCCACCATTTCCAAGTGTGATTTCTATGTTATGTATGGTCATGCCTAAAGGCATATCGGTTGAAGTAGATTTTTCTTTTTGATCAATCAAAAACCCTTCCCAAACTGTACAAGCTTCTTCCAAAGCATACAACTTTCTGGATGTAGATGATAATATCTATATATATAGATCTTATATATCTCGTATAAATTATATGTATATATATATATATATCATATAATGAAGTACCACATGAGTGGATATATAGGAATCAAAATAATAACTCATGTTATGCTCTTCTACATCCTAGGTCTTTCGTTCTTTCATCTGGCTTATGTTTTTCATGTAACATTCAAACCGAATGACTCTATGAAATTTCGTCGATACTTTCATATATTACAGGTAATGTAAGAGGCATCTCTATTTTTTCACGTGGGAAATCCTTAGAATTACCACTGCTTAGCTTTCAATTCGCCTTTGACCATCAAATGAAATGTGAATAACCTATCATCCTCTCTTTGAAACAAGAGGAGCTTCTGGTTCTGTAGGTGTTTGAAACAATTTTGTCTTCTTCATTTTACTATATCTCTAAAGTCAATAATTTTATATGAGGAACTACTGAACTCAATCACTTGCTATCGTTACTCTTCAGTTTTCTGTTGAGGTTTATCCTGTAGAGGTACTCAAATTGGATCAATGATCGATTTCTAGGTTTCATTGTAAACCTAATTGGTTACTTCCAATTACGTAAATTAATAGTTCAAACCGCACTCAAAGGTAGGGCATTTCCCATTATTATAAGAACTTATGTACCATAAACAATGGTATCTCCAATTATAGCCACTCTGGGATGTAAAATAGGTCATTTCTCACCACCCCCATAGTGTATGAGACAAATTCATGCATTTCAATTAGGGTTGTATTCTATAGTTGAAGATATAATTTGTGAAAGCAAGTTCATTTGGGCAACATCTATGTATGCAATTAACAATTAAAGGCGGAATCATGCTTGTATGCACTCAAAAACAAAACTTTACCCATAAAATTCAAGGCCTAGTAGTTGTGGTGAACCAAGATTCAACTCAAATATTAAAGAAAAGAGTTGAAAAACTTTTATACCTTTGAAGCACCTCCTTGCTTAGCAAAGGATATTCACCTATGTGAGGGAATGAGTTATAATTTCCTTTCTATAGCCACTTACATTGAGTGGCATAATTGAAATTAAAACCAATTCTCCCTCACACTCTCTATGGTTGGCCATGTGGGTTCATTAGGCTTTCATGCCCTTTGTGTTTTCAAGTTGTCATACAACTTGAGTTATTGGACTTAACATTCAAACCCATTGGGCCTTGAGGCCCAAAATTAACCCAAGGTCTAAAACGAACTTATTCATTTGATTAATTAACATATTAATTAATCATAGCCATAAATAATTAAACCATTTAATTATCCTTACTCGTCTCCGTTGTTTCTTCAATCTCTAGCTTACACGGTGTACGATCCATTAAGTTCCTTTTAGCGAGGTAGTGGGCGATTAGAACTCTTCAAAACGATTATGAATTGAAACTTGATTTTCAATTCTCCCTTTAGTGATTATACACATTTAGGGCTTCCACAAACCATGAGTGACACCTAGTAGTATGTCATGGCTACCTAAGCTAATCAGAAGAGGTGGAGAACCTATTCAGTTTGGGATTACAATGCAATACCGTCTTTCTCTAATACAATACTCTTGACCACATTGTTTGGTTTGATAGTTTATTCATGTATACTATCCAATGTGATTCTCTTACTTATATGATTACCTTGAACGTGATTTGGAACGAATTCCTAAATCTCATTCATACTCTAGCCAGAGATTCTTAATCATATCATAGAGTATTTTCCCTCAAACGGTTTGAAGGTTAAAGATCCCTTGTTGTGCATTCACTTGCCTCCATGACTAAGTAGCTTAACCCCAACTATACCGTGGACATCCTTTGACGGATTGACCTTGACATAGTAAAAAATCAAGGACCTAACCATAAGACAACTATGATGCCTCAGGTCAAATGACTACTTTGCATTATCCCAACTATGAGTTTTCATGTGACATGAGTATGAGAACTCCTTGTTGATCGTGTTTAGTGGACTCATTGTCTATTGAGCACCTACATGCTCGTCTTAGTGTTAGTCACATCAATGACTCAAGACCAGTCACTCTCTCTAAGAGAAGGCATAACACGTACTGATCTTAACAGACTGTTAATGCCCAATTGGCAATCCTATGATTAGGAATATTTAAGATATGTATACGAAAGAGAATGGTCTCATGAATCTAACTTCTTTAAATCACATTCTCCCAATTACATATTCCTTAGACTTATCGTTTAAGCATATAACATTTATATGTGACGGCTTTAAACAATAATCTTTGCCCTTTATATTAAACTAGATTAGTTTAACATGTGAAATGTCCATAAAGTATCATCATATAGTAGTAGGGAAGCTAAATTCCTTACCCACTAGGATTACAATTCTAACAGGTTAATATCTAGTCTAAGAGATATGATAGAATTTATACGATCACATTTCTAAACAAATAGGACTGCAACGTATATTGAATTTTAGTAGGATGGTTGTTAAATATTGGTTTTATTGACACAATAACTTGGAATTAGGTGTTTTAGTACATTGATCATAATTCTAAATATTAATTAATAAATTTTATACTTTTAGGATTGGTGTTGATTGTTTGAGGATTTTATAATGTTAGTTGAGACTTTGAAATAGATGCTTGGGTTTTAGAATGAATAGTAAGTCCTAAATTTGAATCACCTTCTCTCGTTAGTTAAAAAAGATAGAAATTTTGACAATTGGAGAAGCCCTAATTCTCATCCTATTAACTCGATTCAGTTGAATGTCAATCAAATTACTCGAGCCAAATCACTTGACACTAACTTAAAATGTTTGAGTTTATCCTCATATTTTATAATTGGAAATTTGTGATTAAGATTGTATTTGCTTCCATATTTGTACATACCTTATAAATTATGGATTTTGTTACAATACTTACATATATTTAACCATCACCATCTCAACTATCAGATGATGATTGTATTAAATACATATATTCATATGTGTATATATTAACCTTCAAATGATGATTGTATACAATACATGTAAGTATTGTAGCCTCCCATAAATTATACTTGAATTTTTCAAAATGCTTTTCATTCCTTGTGAAGAAATGAAAGATAAAAATAATAACACAGGAGTGCTCAAAAGCTAATTAGTGATTTAATTCATACGACATTAACCACTTGCTTGGGCATGCTCCACAATGCTTCTTGTAATCTATAATATTGTTTTTTAGGTCATTATTAATCATAGGTCATCCTTGTAAGAATTATTCACTTAAATCGAAAATTGTTTGTTACTATATTTATTATTGTGAAAATTTCTTGTTTTTATTAATAACACAATGTTTGTCTATTTATTAAGTCACAATTAAATAACCAAACGACTTTTGATTTCTATGAGTTTTGCAAAAACACACTAAATTCATTGTGGATGTTCACGCGAGAAAGGTTGTGCTAGAGCGTGTGGTCAAGGATGGGGGTTCCTATTGATGGAGGAGGGACTCAAGCGATCACAAATGATAGTTAAATACGTCCCAAGTTCGAATCGCCCTCCTCTCCTCAATTGGGAAAAAAAAACAAAACAAAACTTTGGATGCCCTAGTTTTCGTCCTATTAGTTTGATTCAGTTGAATGTCATTCAAATTGACCATGTCAAATGACTTGACATGAACTTAAGATGTTTGAGTTTATCCTTGTGTCTTATAATTGAAATTTTATGATGAAGGTTCAATATTTGTACATTTTTTTTTTATCAATTTGATTATGTCATTCAAATTAATTGTGTCAAATGACATGACATTAACCTAAAATTTTGAGTTTATCCTTGCATTTATAATTGGAAATTTATGATTAACATTCAACTTTTGTACATTTCTTATCAATTCAATTCCGTTGAATATCATTCAAATTAATCGTGTCAAATGACTTGACACTAACCTAAAATGATTGAGTTTATCCTTATATCTTATAAGGGTTGTTTTATTGGCACCCCATATATTGATGAATACACCCCACATAAAATTTAAATATCAAATGCCTTGTATGCTCTAATATGAAATGACTTACATGCCCTAATTCTTATTTCTCTCACCACTTTGATTTTTGGGTTATTCTAATCATCCAGTTCTAAAAATTTGCCAACAATTTCATTCGGGTTTTGTTCAAGTTGATTAAAAGACCTATTTAATTTTTGGGAAATTTTGGTGTTTGAATATGTGGGGTGCTGTAAAAAATGGTGACATAAAATTTGGGGTTGTTGCAAGCACTATTTATTGGACCATGTTAGTGGAGCATTCATGCATACAAAAAAAACAAGCCTCAATTTTTCTTCCCAGAAAGCTGCTTTTCTCAGAGAAGGGGTTTTCAGGAGGCCTTGAGATGAGCAGCTTCTTAGTGCATTGCCTCCTAAGAGTCACAATTTAAGAGTTGCATTTCTAGTTTCGAAATTGGTTTCTCCTCGGATATGCTCTAGTATGATAGCAAGTAGGGTGTGAGGGTAATTTGGGTGAGTAAATGACGTGTATTAAGATAATGTTTAGTTTAAAAAGTAAGTGTGGGGTTTTTTTTTCCAGTATGTGAGGTGTAAATAGCAATTTGTGGGGTGCTAATAAAAAAAAACCATCTTATAATTGGAAATTTATCATTAAGGGGGTGTATTCAATTAGGATTCTGAGAGAGTTTAGGGAATTAATAATTCTAGGACTATTCAATTAGAAATTTAAAAGATTTTATAAAAATCTTGGTGTATTCAATTGAGATTCTTAAAGACTTCTTACAATTCCCTATAAATTTAGGTGTATTCAACTATAACTTTTTGAAAGTCTCTAAAAGTTTAGGTGTATTGAAAAAGGAATTGGATTTGAGTGGATTTGTGATTTGGTGGATTTTGGAGGATTTCAAGGTGATATGTATAAATACCAAAGAGCTTGGCAAATCTCACCTCAACCCTAGAAACTTTGAGAGATTTTGAGCATGCTGCTCTCTGCTCCAGAGAATGTTTTCTCCGGTCTCCGTCCCGTCATTTCAAATTCTTTGCGAAGGTACAATCTTTCTTCCTCTGCAACTTCTTCCCATTGTTTCGAATATTGTAAGCCTCCTCTTGTTCTTCACCTGCTTCGATTCTAGGGTGTCCTTGTTGTGTAATATTACTTTTGTGCTCGTTTGTGGTATAGGATTATGGGTTTTGTTTCTATTTTTTTGGGTTTTTTTTTTCAGCGATTTGTTTATTTTTAGGGGTTTATTTGGTTGGCATTGTTATATGTTCTGTGGGGTTTTTTTTTTTTTTTTTTTCCAGCGATTTGTTTATCTTTTAGTCTTTTTGTTATATGTCAATCTGTTGTTTATACTATGCTTGTAATCCCTATTAATCAATCTGTTATTATCATGTTATGCTTTTTTATAGTCATTATACTTGTTGCGTTAATAATATGTCAATCTGTTGTCCCAATCCTTTTTATAGTCATTTATACTTGTAATCCCTATTATCATGTTATGCTTTTATTGTCATGTCTCATTGTTTTATTATAATGCATCATCTAGTAAGATTATAAATGGGAGATTCACAACAAGAAAAGACAAAAGGAAACTATAATCAGTGGTCCGTTCAAGAGAACCACATATTGTTACAACTACTTGTTGAGGCCGTAAACAATGGATGGCATGATGCTAATGGCATAATAAGTAAGCAGACCATAGAAGCCAAAATTGTTCCCGCGCTCAATGAAAAACTTGGGTGTAAAAAAACTGAAGATCATGTTACGAACCGTATGAAAACATTGAAGGGTCGATTTCAATCAATTTGCAGCTTTTTAGACATAGTTCTGGATTTGGTTGGGACCCTGTCACAAAGAAGTTCACAGCTAGTGATGAAGTATGGGAAGGTTTCCTTAGGGTGAGTTTTTTTTTCTTTCTTTTTCTTTAAAGAATATATTATTTACACATGATGATCGTTCATGTTTATACATTTTTTATTTAACAATTTTATTATGTTTTTATTTTTGCTAGTCTCACCCAAAGAGTCAAGGTATTCGCAAAGAGACATTTGCAGACTATGAAGATTTGATGACTGCTTTTGGTGACGGAACAGCTAAAGGAAATAACTCGATTGGATTGGGCAATGATACTGATGCCACAACATATAGAGTTGAAGAAAGTAGGCCAGTCAGAGTAGACGAATTTCCTCCCTTTGATGAGAACGTCGAGCAACTTGATCCATTATTCCAAACGCCGTCCTATGCATCATCTTTCCTAGATGCAAATTCTGAGGCTCCCGCTGCTACACTCGTACCAAAGCTACTTCCAAGGAAAAGATCTCGACCTGAGTCTGAACCAAAATTAAATGGGACTACCTCTCATATCTTTCTAATGGAAAAAGTTTTTGTTGGAATGGATTCGATTGCTGCAATTGCCACTGAAATTCAAGGAATTCATTGCATAATGGCGAAAAGAGAAAAAGATAGAGAAAAAAAAAAAGAAATGGAGAAAAAAGAAGAGGAGAAAAACAACAATGTGTGGGATGCTATCAAAGAGACTCCAAATTTGGATGCTCGTAGTCGTTACAAAGCAGTTGCGTTGGTTCAAAAATTAGGAATGAAAAAAGAGTTCTTGAAAATGACACCAGAAGAACGCTCATAATGGATAAAATACAGTATGGAGTGAATGCGGTTATTTTAGATTTGTTTACATCTTGGAGTATTTACTTTTGTTTGATAACATGTTGACTTTGGTTTGGTTATTTCAAATTTGATCTTGGAGTATCTAATTTTTTTGATAATACGTTGACTTTGGTTTAAATGATAGAAGAAGTAGTTTGTTTATTTGCCCAAGGTATTTTCCCATTCCATTGGTCTTCTTAACATGGAATATTAATGCCATGGTTTGTATAAGTTTCGGTTATTTCCTGAGTTCTTATTTTTCTGTATTTCGAATTGCAAGGTGTGGTACTAGTTTGAATTGGCTTTGATTATCTCGTTCTGTATTTCCTTAGCTAACAAATGAACAGAGACTATATACTAAATGAATAATCGACCATTAAAAGCTACGATGTTGAACAGTTGGTTGCTTGATTCATGTTGTGAAAGCAAAATCATGTATTGTGCTTCGATATTTCCCCACTACTTATCTTTTGATATCCTGCAGAGGAATGAGTTATTTGCATGAGAAGTAGTTTGTTTCTTTACCTTTCTCTCTATTATGTTCTAATGGATATAGTTTTGTTTTTTTAGGTGATTCTTTATATAATGTCTGAAAACATGTCTGAAGAGGAAATGGAAAGAGAAGATGAAGAATATCATGAAGCCATTAAGTTACTATTGATGGCAGTACAAGCAATAGTTCAAGTGCTAAATGCGTTAATGGTTATTATACATGATGATCATATTGAACGTCCATTGGCTCGACGACCTATTAGTAGAACTGGATACGATTATATTAACAAGGTATTGAATGGGGATCCTCAAGAATTTCGAGTGCTATATAGGATGTATCCGGATGTTTTCTTAAAGCTATGTGACGTCCTTACGGAAAAGGTGCATTTGAAGGGTACAAGATTTATTTGTATTGAAGAAATGGTTGCTACATTTCTACTCACTATTGGTCAAAATTCTTGATATTGCCAAACTCGGGACGCATTTCGGCGGTCACATTTTACAAGCAGCAAAAATTTCAACAACGTTTTGAAGGCCTTGAACACAATTGCACCAGATTTGATGGTCCAACCTAGATCCACGGTGCCTACTAAAATAAGAGAAAGTACAAGATTTTACCCTTATTTTAAGGTTAGTAATTAGTACTTATCTTAACCATGTCCTGGTTAAACTGGTTTCATAAACATATTCTTAGCTATGTATTGACTCTTATAATTATTTTAGGATTGTGTTGGAGCTATTGATGGAACACATATACCAGCAATGGTATTGGGACCGGAAGTAGCAAGCTATTGTGATCGTCATGGTAAAATATCACAAAATGTATTAGCTGCTTGTAACTTTGATTTGGAATTCATATATATTCTTAGCGGATGGGAGGGTTCAACTCATGACTCCAAACTATTACATGATGCTGTATCAAGGAGGAATGGACTTAAAATGCCAGAAGGTTTGTATTCATTCATTTATTTATTTATTTACACTAGGATGTACCATAAATAATAACTTTATGTGTTTTAATTTTAGGTAAATTTTTTCTAGTGGATTGTGGATTTGCAAATCGTCGTCAAATTTTAGCACCGTTTCGAGGTGTTCGATATTATCTCCAAGATTTTGCTGGTAATGATCGTGACCCTGTAAATGCGAATGAGTTGTTCAATCTTCGACATGCTTCCTTGAGAAATGTAGTGGAGAGGATATTTGGTGTATTCAAATCTCGATTCACAATTTTTAAGTCTGCACCTCCATTTCCAATTAAAACACAAGCAGAGTTAGTGTTAGCTTGTGCAGGGTTGCATAACTTTCTTCGTAAGGAGTGTCGTTCTGATGAATTTCCAATCGAACTAGAAGATGATGAATCTGAAGATGAAGAAAATGATGATGAACTAGGTAATCAAACTCAAGAGCAACAACGACAGATTGCTAATGCATGGAGAGCTGGCATAGCTACAAATATGTGGACAGATGCTGTGAATGATAGCATTCAAAGATGAGAAATAGAGAATTAATTGTTTTTACGAATTGGAGTATGCAAACACCTTGAGAGCAGCGATATAACCTCGGACTTCACATGACGTAAGTTGCTTAATGTGTGTATGAAATTACATGGCACGGTGACAGCTAATATGGAAGTAGGGCCAAATTGGGTCAAGGTTGTATATCTATATAGACTTGTTGTCACCTTTGATACCTAGTTGAAAATATTGGATGTAAACTTAGTATTGCGATTTGGTATTAGTAGGATGACAATTTTGGCTCGTAATGAGAAGGAAAGTGTTGATCAAATTCTTTACAATTCTCTAACCCCATGTAAAGAATTATCTCACAATTTATGTGAATTCTCTGGAAGTTATAATTAATTCACTCAAAATGTATGGGAATTCATTTTTTTTTCTCTCTCAAACTCTCTCAAATTCTATAGATTTAAATTCCCTGAAACTCTCTAAGAATCATAATTGAATACACCCCCAAAGATTCAATATTTGTACATTCCTAAGTTTAACGTCATTCAATTAACCGTGTCAATTGATTTGATTCTAACCTAAGAAGTTTGATTTTATCCTCAATCTTATAATTGGAAATTTATGGTTAAGATTTCATATTTGTAATTCTTTATCAAATACATTTGAATGTTGGCAAAAACGAAAAAGTTTCATGATTTTTCAAAATACTTTTACACCTTGTGAAGAAATGAACAAGTAGAAGAATAGGAAAGATTGAGACTTATTTATTCATGAATAGCTCTTTAAAGAAAAGGTTCTAGTTCGATCCACTAGATGATGATGATGATGATTCTGGCATCTCATTGTCCTCGTTGTTTCATTTTATAATTTTTTATTCTAAGCATATAAGAAACAAATTGTCATTCACGCCTTCTGCCCGCTATCCCCGCTAGCACCGTTTCTTCCTTGTTGTTGTTAAAACAGTAATTAAAAATTAACTAAATTAACGAAATTTCAAAATAATAATCCGACGACTTATATAAATTGCAACACATCACATCCGTAATTTAAACTCGCAATAATATAAATATCAAAATTAGAGCATATCTCGAACTAGTTCAACTTTTTAATAATATTTCAACATATTTAAGTTCGAATCATCCTTCTCCACTTAAAATAAAAAATAAAAAAAATAAAAAAATCACAACTTGAAAAATATGGTGTGCCAAAATTTTCGTGTAACAGATAAATAGCTCCGGAGCCCCACACATGAGTGCCCTTTGTACACGTCACTGCCATATCAGAGCACAACGGAAATTGCATGTCACTCTTGGCCAGCAAGGCCTGAAACGGATTTTTCGTGTCGATCCGCAAAAATCCCAAGTGGACGCTAGAGAGCTGCGACCAACCGGTTCAACTTCCCCGGACCCTCTAAACTGAATTCATATCAAATCACAGAGCCCTGACCACCGAATTGAATTTAAACTTGGCAATCGAATTCATATTGAAATTCGATGAATCAGACGCCGATTTCTGGTAACTTTCCGTATTGCTTCGTGTAATTTCGATTCTTATTGTCTGGATTCTTGAGTTTTCGAGGTGATTTGAACAAATTCGTGACATTTGATTGGGAAATTGAAATGTATTGGGTTTCCCTTTTGAATAAATGCTGGGAATTTAGGTTTTGTTGTGTTTCTGTGGTATGGAAATTTCACGTTCGGCTGTTGTATTTTGCTATGGATGCTTTTAGCCTTTTAGCGTATGAATAATAATAATAATAATAATTACTGGTGTTCGTTTACACTGCTTTTCAGTTTTGAACGTTTAGTGGTGTTTGTTTTTCGATTTTTGATGTGTTTACTTATGTCGATTTGCAGATTGATTCTGTGGCGGAGTTCCTCTGTGTTACCCCATATGGGTGCTCCTAAGCAGAAATGGACGGCCGAAGAAGAATCAGCCCTTAAAGCTGGAGTTATTAAACATGGCGCAGGAAAATGGCGGACCATACTTAAAGATCCAGAATTTAGTGGCGTTCTGTATACTCGCTCAAATGTAGATCTTAAGGTAGGGTTCTTTTAACACTATATACTTGTTGTACTACTCATTTTGTTGGACATGAAGTGTACCGATGCTTTTATCAAGTCTTCAATACATTTTTGAAACTATTTGCTGGCCTGTGTTCGTATGGAGTATTTAATTTTATTTTGTATCGTCGTGGGTAGGATAAGTGGAGAAATATGAGTGTCATGGCAAGTGGATGGGGCTCTCGAGAGAAAGCGAAGACAGCACTTAGAAGAATTTACCCGATTTCTAAACAGGATGATAGCTCTATTCCTCTCAGTACTACTGTTCAAAGCGATGATGAAATGATGGATGCTAAGCCTATTTCAGTTTCCAGTGAGACCCAGCAGATTTCTGGCCCCAGAAAATCTATTGTGAGGTTAGACAGATTTCTTGACTTTCGAATTCTTGTTTTTAAAAGTCACTGCCAAATCTCGCAATTAAATATTGCCCATCTGATATATTTTCTATTCAGTTTTTGAGGACCAATAACTCTTGTGCAATTCAGCAGGTTGATTTGTTTGTTAATGTCATTCATGACATCTTGAAGGGTTTAGATTGGTTAGTTGTGCGAGATTAGTGGCTTCATTTTGGGAGAACTGATTGAACTCTAAATAAAATATTAAAACTGAAATGTACCCAGCATTGCATCTCTCTTGTTGACATGTAGGAGTATTTTGTGTGTGACTCTTATTATGATTCAGAAGTTCACTAGTTGAGTTCTCTGTCCAAATTTTTCATAATTTGACATGCTAAATGTTGTGGACCAGTAATCTTTGTTGCATGGCTTATTTGTTTATTTGTAGTTTACTGTGGTTTGTGATAGGCTGAAGGCGGGTTTGTTGTTCCGTCCACCCTCCATCAATGCTTCTTGGATCAATCAATTGTCCAACTAGTTACTTCATTTTTAAGGGTGTTAGGGTTCTGATTAAATTGAGAAGATATACAAAATCAAATGGGGTGTCTAAAATCTTCCAGAGTGTTAAATCACTGTCATTGACATGTACACGAGCATTTTGTGTATTGAATTTAATGTATCATACATGTACTCCTTCAGTAGGTATGTTATGGCCTCTTGATCGATTTCACTAGAGAGATGCTTGCTCTTATTCCATGATTTGTAGACACTTACCTGGTTTTTCTATTTCCTTGTGAACTGGACTGATCTTTACTGTTGCAAGTACATGGTGGCCCCTTAACTTGAACAAACAATTATATATTATAAAACAATAGAGAACTGGTTGTTTGAACAATAGTAATGAACATATTTAATTTGTAAGGGGCACAAAAGCAAAAGGACAGCGGTCATCTTTTTTAATTCATAACTTCTTTTCCCAAGTTGACTATATAATCTCTATAGTTAAGCAATAACATTAGATTGGGGGATACTTACAAATGTTTCATTCCTTTTGTTCAGCACTGAAATAATCGTGGTATTAAAGATAAAAATTTCTGGTGTCTTTGTTATTTGCAATTATCATAGGTGTTGCTGCTATTTTATCATTTACAATTATAGACTATAAGTTAGTTATTATTCAATTAAATCAGCCTACTAGCTATTATTCAATTTTTTTTTTTCTAGTCATACTTCAAAATTTTAAATTCTGC
This sequence comes from Pyrus communis, assembly GCF_041283825.1. Lineage (NCBI taxonomy): Eukaryota > Viridiplantae > Streptophyta > Magnoliopsida > Rosales > Rosaceae > Pyrus > Pyrus communis. The sequence continues at coordinate 15,595,249 of NC_142574.1, forward strand.
TGTAACTTTGATGCTTAATTGTTGTTGTTAATGCTTGTAGGCTGGACAATCTTATCATGGAAGCTATAACTAGGTTGAAGGAGCCTGGTGGATCTAATAAAACGACTATTGCTGGATATATAGAGGTAGCCTCTATGTCTGACAAAAATTATATATGGTATTTGCAATTTTCTATGGCACATCCCACTTCATTAGTATGTGGTCATAAATTGGTTGATTATATCAAACCATTTATTAAATGTTTCATGAAGTTGAAAAATATCACGAGCTAGTGATGTAGTTCAGTGTGCTCACTCAGCTAATATTTTCATAGTGAATAAATAAAGGAGTTTATTGCATTTCGATTATATGGGGCTTCTCACTGCTGTTCTAGAAAGCATCAGGGTTGGGAATATAAGAACAATTGCCAGCCACATAAAAAAAAAAAAAAGAAAAAAAAAAGAAAAAGTAAAAAAGGAACATATATTAAGCTGACGGTGCATGTGGAACCCTCTCTTCATTGCCCCTTGCAGGGAGGCTCTGTATAATATTCAGACATCCTTGATTACACACATCAGTTTTTTGGTTGCGGATATTTCGCTTTAAATTTTATATTACGCGTTGCTTTCTCTATTACTCTTTGTTTGGATTCCTTGAGGATATTTTGTCTCCTTTTTTGCTTTCAAGAATTATGCAAAAGGTAGTGAAGTGTGAATGTAATTTAATCCAAGGATCCACTGATTAATAAGCTTGGAGATTGGCAATATTTGGTAATGAAATAGCCTTCAGTCATATCATGGTTCAAGACAAGTGGACATTGTTATTGACATTGTCATGAATTGCTCTCTTGGGTTTCAAATTCATTAAAGTTTAAGAAATTAAAAAGAAAAAAAAAAGTTTAAAAGAGTGGTTGGACCTGTGTTTAGTCCATACACCTTTTCCAAGAGAAATGAGTTCTTGCACAAGTCTCGTTAACTTTGAATGTCCAGTTTCATCTCCTAGTGTAACGTAAGTTGTAAAGTAAACCCCGTGTATGATAGCCTACCCTTGTCAAGAAGAGTGGTTATGAAAACAATGCCTCTATTGCAAGGCAAGCCCCTCCCTCTCTTAAACTTAAAAAATAAACTGACATTTTGCAACACTGCACAAATGACATCTACTCTGGGTTCACTGATACGAACTTGTATATCCTCCCAAGGTTAAGTACACGAAATCAGATACTTCAGATAGGTTATAGTTCAATTTGTTCATACCGCTGAATAAGCTGAATAAGATCTACAATAATTTTAACAATAATTATGCTACGTAAGGCTACATCTATTTGTCATTTTATGCTATCGAGTTGTGTAATATGCTAGCATTATTTTCTTGCTGTCATTTTGTGTAATCAGCTCACTTTCAGAGATTTTATTTTGTAGGACGAATATTTGGCTCCTCAAGATTTCAAGAGGCTATTATCTGAAAAATTAAAATACCTGACAGCAAGCCGTAAATTGATTAAGGTAAATATATTGTGGTCTAATAATCTCAAAACGTTGTCCTATATGTATAGCTTTTGTGGGTTTTTTATTGGTGTTAGATTATGTGGTTTTTGTGGAACAAACAATTAATGATTACTTAATGTGCATGGAGTTGTCATTTTTATACACTTACAAGTAAGTTGGACTTAAAAGGTCAGAATTGTCGCATGCAATGTGGTTTTTGATTGTTGTATGGCAAGTAATCAAACGATGTACACATGTATAAAAAGGTTAGGTTTTCCGAGGTTTGTCATCATATTGGAAAATGTACTCCAAAAAAAAGGATCATTTGGGAATATGCCGCATACTAGAAAGTTCTGGTTGATAATAATGGGGCCAAAGGGGTAGGGAGATCAAACTGTCGATTTGGGTGTGGGAGCATATGTTCATTACACGTGCCACATGACAAGAATAATTTTAATAACTATGTCAATTTACTCTACACATGAAAGGAAGAAATTTTCATAGGTGATTGGCAACTTTATGCTTGTTCTGATTGAAATTCCTGTACATGGTAATTTCCGGAATTAATTAATGAGGTTTAGGAGATCAACTATTTAAACAGTCTTGCAGGTTTTTTCATCCTAGATTTTCTCTATTTTTAATCATTTGAGATCTGATTGATCACACGATAAATTGCACTTTTCTATGGCCCATGTAGTGCCTTTTCCCTTGGTTCCACCAATCTGGTCAGACTGCTAAACACTCCATTTGTATGAGCGTAGGTCTATTCTTCTTTTATGCTCTCTAAATTCAATAAAAATAGTTTTACGCGTTGTATTTTCCATAAATCTCCCGAACTTTTTCTTTATTTGAATAAATCGGTATCTGGATATCTTGAATTGAAAAGAACTTTACCTTTTAAGGCAACAGGTAGGTATCTAAACGGGTATATTATCTCTCCTTGGTTTTCCTGCTTCTCTCAGTCCACCTTTCCTCTTTTTACCTAGTAGTATCCCTCCCTTTTTTGTTTTCATTGTTGGCTTTGGGGATAAGGCCAAAAACAAAGGGCGAGAGAGAACACAATACTCTTGCTTTGTGGCGAAGGATGCAGAGGTTCAAGTCGGTATTTTTCTTTTCCCTGCATTCGACTCTCTCTTTCCTTCTGTTGCCCACTTCGATTTTCCCCCTTTATATTAGGGCTTAGGGCTTCAAGATAAGCATTTCTGTCCGATCTCAGTGTTTCTGTAGTGGTCCCATGATATAGGTTTAGCGGGGGCTTAATTTGTCGGACTCTGATATGATTGGTTTACTTTTATGTTTATTACTTTCTTTCGTGGTCCATGTTTGCATGTTGACAAGAGTTGGGCTTTGATTTTTCCATGGTAGTAGAATGATTGACTGAGAATTTTACCTTAGTTTTTCTTAGATTTGGTAGATAAACAAAAAAAAAAAAACTGCGTTCTTTTGACGGCTTATTGTTCCCCAAACTTTGAATGCAGTGAAGATATGGGTGATTGAACTGTTGTAAAATTTTAATTTACTCACATATTAAAAGTTTAATGAAATCATCCACCTACATCTTCTTATCTGATACAATACTATACTAAACCAACTTTTACATAAGTAAATGGAAGTGTTAAGACATGATTTATGAATCACAGCTTCAAGAGACTTTGTCTAAGGCTTGAGAATCTTTGATCACATTGGTTTTTTATCTTGGACAAAAAATGGAAATGTAATGCCATATTCTGCTTTTAAATACGTTTTTATATATGGTTATTTTTTATTTAAATAATGGGGTATTGATGCACATATTTACTACGTAAAAGTATGGAAATGTTGATGAAATCAAGAAAATATTGATATCGAGGATATTATGATATCTAATGCTTGCTGGTACTTGGATATATAATTTACTTGGTCTACAATACTGGCTTGTCCATGTGCTTCAATTGGGATTTTCTTTGTGAAAAAAAGAAAGGACGCTAGTTTATGATTTGATATTCCTCAAGGGATGTTAACCCTGGAATTGGATATGGTTAGAGTTGATTAGAGTTTGATCTTACTAGTTTGTGTTTTTGTTTTGACAGGTAAAACGCAGATACAGGATTGCACCTACTCCAGCGTTATCTGAAAAAAGAAGAAATACCTCAATGTATCCTTTTGAGGGAAGACAGATGGCATCTGCTTTTGAGGGAAGACGTATGGCATCTCCTTTTGAGGGAAGACCAATGCTGTCTCCTTTTGAGGGAAGGTATATGGCGTCTCCAAAATTAGAAAATGATGAGGGTACCATCCTGATGAAAGCCCAAATTGATTTGGAGCTTGCGAAGATGAGGACTATGACCCCCAGGGAAGCTACTTTAGCTGCTGCTCAAGCAGTGAAAGAGGCAGAAGCTGCCATTGCTGAAGCCGAAGAGGCAGCCAGGGAAGCTGAGGCTGCTGAAGCTGATGCAGAAGCAGCAATGAAGACACTAAAAGGAAGAAATGCTACGAAGATGGTGAGGTTCACATAGCATATTTTCCTTTTTACGTTGAATTTATTGATTCGGCTTGGTTTGAAATGCTAAAGTAGTGAGTTTATAATCTTGGCTTGAGTTTATGTTTGCTTTTAGCAAAAAGTCAGTAATTATTCTGACAATTGAAAGTCTGCCTGTGCAAATGGGCTGAATGCTTGCTTAATGAGTTTATTTACTTTACCATCATTAGAGAAATCCCCTTTGTTGTTAAACACAAGTTATGTTTATCCCTGCCCAGAACCTCTCTTTGCAACTGCACTCCAACGAACACACGTATTCTGAATTTGTAGATCGTTCTAATATATATTTAAACTGTCATTGTAGTAGTTGTGGATATATCTGGCGTTCAGTCTAGTTTGGCATTTATTTTTTTGTTTAATGATTATGATGAGGCCATACATGCCTACTCTCTCTCTCTCTGTGTTCTAATTTTGATTATTGTAGATAGGGTTTAGGGTAATTGGATTATAACTTTGATTATCTTTCCCAAGCTTTTGAATTAAATTTCATTTTACTGTCAATATATGCAGATGAATCGTCCCTGAATGAAGTTCGAAACATGCAAGGGCAACGAAAGATAAGTTTCTTGAGACCGGACACATGTTTTATTGTAATTAAACTATGTTACCAAATTCACCTACACAGAGACGGGTGATTTGTATTATGATTAGTTTCAATGTAGGAAAGTCTGGTTCGCTGCAGTTTTCATTTCCTTTTGCAAACTATGAAGCTGCGTCAAAATGCAGAAAATTAGGACTCACAGTGGGATAGAAAAGTTAATTTAACAGCATCTCTTTTGTTGTTGTAATTGTCTTGTTATTTTTTCTTTTCCTTGTTTTTCTTGGTCTTCAAGATAGAAGCGGAGGCGGCTGTCATCTTCGTCTTTGAAGGTGATTTTTGCTACCCGCCACGCTCCGCCCTGCCCTGCGCGTTTAGAGTGGGGTCTTGCCTACTAACCAGAGAGGGCTGAGGGCATATACTGTCATAGGTTGAGTTAGTTCATTCATACAGCAACAATATGTATATGCTTTGGATCCTACTGCTTAGTCTCAATGATATAGTTTTGTCCTCTTTGTTTTGAGCTTATATTTATGTTATTAGGATGATTGCCGGCAAATACGGTTGGAATATAATATAGAGAAATTGACAGAAATGGGCCATTTCCATATCTTGAGACTAAAATAGGATTTTTGAGATATGCACAGACTACGCAAATGATGTGCACATAAATTTTCTTGAAACTTAAAATGACCAAATTACCCTCCCGTATAAATGGGTTATTGCAAATACTAAGTTAGCATTTTCTCCTTCCTTGTAAAAAAACCTCTCTCACAAACCCTGCACGACGAACGGCAAAGAGAACCCCTAAACCTTCCAAGCATCACTCTTTCCGGTTCGTCTCTCTCTCTTATCTCTCTCTCTTTAACCTGATCATCATCTCCATTTTTGCTTGTAATTACTTGTTTTTTGAATTTGGTTTTTTGGATTTGTAGAGATGGCAAGTCGAAGAAAAGAATGAAAAGTAAATGATTTTCATGTTGGTTATTACCAACTGAAAAGAAAACGTGAAACAAGGAGCAAGCAGCAAACTGAAAGAGATTGAGAAATAAGTGCAAAATCTCTCCTCGTCCTTCATTCCTTGGGTAATTGAGTTTGTCTCTCGTATTAATTTTTTTTTTTTTTTTTTTGAACAAATGGTATCATTTACACTAAAGCGGAGGGGGATAGGCTTATCCTCACAATGTGCCAGTAATAATATGGTTCAAATTCGTCTTTAGTGAAAATCAAAACTAAGACCTCTCTCTTATAAGAAAACAGAAACACCACTAGACTACAGTAGTAAGTGACAATTCTAATTAAATACATCATCTTGAATTGGTGAATGACCTCGCACAAGTGCTTTCATCTTTTGAAGTATAAAAACGCTCATCCTAAGAGAGTTTAGAGAAACTTTATTCGAACACAGTGGCAAGTAATGTTCGTTCTACTGTCTACACTCATATATTTATTTTGTTAAACAAATTTTTATCTTTAGACTGGAGGCCCTCAATGACTGTTGTTTTTATTTTCTTGTGTGGGAACATGAAATCATTGGAGAGCTTGAATAAAAAATTTACATTAAAAATTTGAGTGGGATGCAGTACCTTTAAAATAGGCCATCAGGCTAGCCACGGGCCAAATGTTTGTGTTTAGAGCAACCTCACTCCAAGAAAATAGCTTAAGATTAGGCAACCTATTCTCCCAACCTCCCCAAAATCACTACAGCCCTACCCAATCAACTGGGCTCTAGTGGAGCCTGACAAACCACACGGGCTAGAATTGCCTAGCCCACTAACTGAAGTGATCTTACATCAGGCTGACGTCAATCACGTTTTTAATTTTTTATTTTTTTTTCTCTGTCAAGCACATGGCTTTCATGCACAAAAGAAGGAGAGTGAGCCAACCAAAAGCAGATGGCGGGGCCCACTTGCAGCCGCACTCAATTCCATGCCAACGACTAGGGCATGTGTCCAAACTTGGGTCGTAAGATTTATAATCAACGGTCCAAGTATTTCCAACTTTAAAAATTTTAAAAATAAAAGAAAAATCAGAAAAAAAATTCAAAGTTACTATGGGTGATGGCACAATCCAACAGTCTATATTAATGAAGTTTGATAAAATAAAAGATATAAAAAAAGTTCAGAAAATAAACTTAGAAATTAAAAAAAAAAAAATACAAGATCATGACACTTGGGCCTCTGAGATTGGTTGAAAATGTATCCAGATAAATTGTATTTTCGGATAATAACACGTGACGGACAAGATTGGTTAAAAATCATATCCGAAATTAAACATTAAATTATTTTTATTATTCATTAAAATAATATTTTAATACAAATCGCTTGGACAATTCATTTTAGAGGTGGAGATGCACTTGGGCAATTATTGTTAACTAAGATAGAATTACCTTAGCTCAATAGACTGGGCAGTAATTGCTTGGGCAATTTGGTAGGGGCAGGGCCGGTCCTAAGATTTTTGAGACCTGGGGTAACACCAAAAAATGTGCCTTAACTTCATAAAAGAAAATTATTTGTTTTCACACGTAAGACTTCGATAAAATCATTTTAAAAAGCATTTCAAACTTAATAATTTAGAAACAAGGAAAAACTAATTTATTTTATATCAAGAGATGGGAACCAAAAATTAAAGTTCCTTAATTTTAAACAACAAAAACATTGCTTCTGATTAAACCTCTTGATCTTTTAGTTGTATTTCATAAGTTTAAACTCATATGAAAAGAAATTTGTAAAAGTTGGAAAGTAAAAAAGCACATATAGTGTTTCAAACCCGAGACCTCCTTGTAGTCTAACTTCTTTATCATTTGTAGGGGTGAGTACGGTTTGGTGCAGTTTCAATTCGGTTTGGTTCGGTTTAGTGCGGTTTTGAAGTCAAAATCAAAATGAAACCAAACTGTTTGATTCGGTTCGGTGCGGTTTCAATTCTGTTTTTGAGAAAAAAAAATTACCGTTTAAAATTGCACAAAACTGCATCAAAGGTGGATTCAAACCTGCAACAAAACAATAGCAAATTCTTCCATAATCTGCGCCATATGAGAAATCAAAGCTAACATTTTGTAGGGATTCATGCACGCCAATGGCTGATCATTTCATTTTTTTTATATGAACATATAAAATCACATTTCATATGGTCCACAGGAGTGGTAAACAGGGCCGGTTTAGAGATTTTTTAGGCCCGGGGCGATGTCAAATAATGTGCCCTCATTTTATATAAGAAAATTATTTGTTTTCACACGTCAAACATCGATAAAATTAAACTTAGAAAAACACTTTAAACTTAATAATTTAGAAACAAGGAAAAACTAATTTATTTTGTATCGTGAGAAAAAACAAAAAAACTCTGGGTTTACAAGTAGATAGATATGAGTTTTGTTTTTCATCTGAACTTTTAAAGTGTTTTTGTATAAATCGTGATGTTTTTTTTTCTTATTTACTAACCTTTTCAATATGGGACTAAAAAAATAATGATATTTTTGAGTCTTTAATTGATATGTATAAGTAATAAAATGGTAATAAATTAAACTTTTTGATGACACGTTATATGATTTGTAAATTTGGTCAACGCTTTACTCTTTGTGGAAGATTAGGAACAAATATTTAAAAATAACAACCCACATAGCTACTAGCTATTAATTAAAAATAAATTAACAACCAAACAAAAATTCGTAAAAATTGAAAAGAATAAACATGCACTTAGCATTTTACTTAGGTAATTTTAAACAACAAAAACCATTGATTCTAATTAAACTTCTTGATCATTTAGCCAAATTTTATATATTTATACTCTTATGAAACGAAATTTGTAAAAATTAAAAAACAAATAAGCACACATCCTGTTTTGAACCCAAGACCTCCTCATTAATTCCAAATGACAAAACCACCAATTCTAGTTAAACTTCTTTGTCATTGAACCAAATTTTATGAATTTATACTCTTATTGACACAACCCGACCGAGATCGGGGCATGCTGGCCGTCATGTGGAAGTGACGTAACCATGTGCACAGTGCGGAAGCTAATAAATAATAATAAAAGTATGAATAAATAAAAACCAGCTATACACAAAATAAGAACATACATGTGCAAGCGTAAGTGTGAAAAACAAAGTTCAGAGCACGGAAGACCTAATGCAGTTCGGGAGAAACAACACTACATAAACACACCCAAAGGTGGTCCTACACTAGTGATAATCTGTCAGATATGCCGGGAAAATCCTCTGGGGAGCCACCACAAGTGCTAGCCAACTAGAACCTGAAGGGGCGCAAAACAGAAAGTGTGAGTGGCAAAAACAAAGCTTTTCAAAAACCATTTCATAAACAAAGTTCTAACCCCTCACCGTAAAACCTGTATACTTCCCAGAAAATAGAATATACATATACATACATATATATATATATATATATAAGTCATGCTCAAAAATATGCCATGCCAAATGTCTCGAAACAAAATGCAAGTACTCAGGTAACGCCAAAACAATGCCATGTAATTTGTCAGCCGAGTCACCTAACGTGACCTGTACGGCTGAATATAGAGCTCAAATCTCCATCTCACTAACTATACTTGCATACGAGTCGGAACCACCTAAAGTGGTCTGTACGAAAGGACTGGGTGTATAATAAGTACGCTCAAGTGCTACGATCACGTGAAGGCTGGGCGAATAATTGCGGGTCACCTACGAGTCGAAACCACCTAAAGTGGTCTGTACGATAGGACTGTGCACCTAACTTGGATCCAAGATGAGCGTGCGGTGCGGGAGGTGAACATCACGTGAAGGACTGTGCCCAACTCTGGGCGGGAGCACTAACATCGGGGGTGCAGGTTATGAGCTCTCTATGCATCTCAAATCATTACTGAACATAAACATAAATCATAACTCACATGACACTTACCTGTGCGTTCGCAGCACCAAACATATATACATATGAGACTAATAATGCATAATTAAATGGGCAAATATAATGCATGGCATATAAACGTATAAACGTTTCATTTCACTTTCTGGGAAAAACATAAGTATATAGGTATATACGGAAAACCAAAAACCCACTCACTAGTATGTAGAAGGGTCGTAACCCCCTTGCCTCGAGTGACCGCACTCGTCCTCGGGATAAGTCTCACCTATATGCAAAACAACTATAAAAACGTTAATTTTAAAGCACATAACCAACCTTACGAAATAACTTCTCATACAAAGCTCAAATGGGGTGTATGAATACACCAACGTGATTTACTCAACCTCAGGAACATCCCCATATTTTTAGAAAATTTTTCCGACGCCGCATGCGCCCCCACACGCCAGCCAAGGCACGGCCACACGTGCCTCCCATGCGTAGGCACGTGCCTGGCACACTGACAGCGTCAGTTAACCCCGTTAGGAATATTCCATTAAATCTAACTGATGTCGTTAACGCCGTTAGGAATATTCCGTCCAAACTGACAGAATATTCCGTCATCTTCTCCGGCCAAACTGACGGCGCCGAAAAACCGGGAAATTTTTAAAACTTTGTATCTTCTTCGTTTTTCAACCAAATTTCACAAAATTGGTACCAAAATGAAGCTTACAACAAGAGGAACAAATCCATACCACTTTCAAGCACTAAAACCCACGGAATCTCGCCGGGAAAACACCACCAACTCTGGCCAAACTTGTAACTCACGATCCCGACGTCCAAAACCTTCAAACGAACCACCCTGAGCCTCCTAAGGACCTCACCAAGCTTCCTACAAGCTTGAAATTCCCAAAAACACAAGAATTAACGTGTGCATGAACAGTGACCAAATCGGGGGATCCCGAGTTCGACGTGAAAACGAAGGTATCCTTACCTGAAATGGGTATGGTTGAACTCCTAAGGACCTCACGAGCACGAATATGTAATTTGTTTCCTCAATCTGTGAAGGTTTTAATGGTTTTGGGTGACGTCCGTACAAAAAGAATAGGAAAGGGAGAGAGAGAGAGAGAGATATTGGGCCCCGGATGGTCGCCCTGCCTGCACTGGGCCTGGGCCGGCCCTGGTGGTAAAATATACACAATTTTTACTTTTTATTTTTTATTTTTTATAATTTCTCCTAAGCATGCAGAGCTAGGTAAGAGAGAGAGAGAGAGACTGATGAGTGATAATATCTCTTGAATGGGGGTGGAAAGGGATGACATTCTAATGTGGTTGAGTTCATACTAAATGTATGGACTTTAACAAATAATCAATTAAAACATGACATCTAATTTGAGGTGTGATTTCAGTTTGGGTGCGGTTTTCAAAAGCCAAAATCGAAACCAAAATGTTTCTAACACTGCGGTTCGGTTTCAAAACTGCAAAACTGAACCGTTCGGTGTAGTCCGATTTGGTTCCTGTTTTGGTTTCAAGTGCCCACCCCTAATCATTTGGCCAAATTTTATAAATTTATACTCTTATGAAAAGAAATTTGTACAAATTGGAAGGTAAATAGACACACATAGTGTTTCGAAGGCAAGACCTCCTCTTTAATGTCAAACAAGAAACACCACTACTTCTAGTTAAATTTTTTTATCATGTGACCAATTTTAAAAATTTATATTCTTATAAAAACATATATGAATATACTGCCTTAATAACTTTAGGGCCCCCAACTGTTTTTGACCCTGGATACGGGTGGAGTTGCTCTTAGCCCGAATAGCCCCCTCTACATAGGCTTTATGGCTGGAGATGATCTCAAATCACCAAAAATTCTTTTAAAAGTATTTGATAGAAAAAGGTAAAAGGTAAAACTGTTTTTGGGTTGATAAATATTTGAAGTGTTTTTGCTATGAGCTTCATTCATGAAACACTTCAAGTGTTGTTCTGGAAAGTACTTGATTTTTAAATTTTAGTGTAATTCAAATAGAAGCACTTTTGAACAGAAATACTTTTTAAAGAAGCATTTTCAAATGGGCTATTTTTTTAGTACATCGATATTTTTACATTAAGGGACAAACGGGCTATTAAAGATGAAATCAAATTAAATTTCTCAAAAGTTTATTATTCACCAAGAAAGTTAAGACTCATTTTTAGTTACGCCTTCTATTTTTATTTCAATTTGTTCCATATAACTTAAAAGTCACTATTTTATTTCATAAAACTCAAAATTCGTTCCACTTTGGCTTATGGACTCTCTATTCTCTTTGAAACTTATAGGTCGCATCCTATAACAAATAATGAGACTCAACATCTAATAAGACTATAACACATGTATAATAAATTTAATTATAAGTCTCTATTTATCAACATTTAACAATAAAAGAATATTAAGCTTAAAAGGAATTGAAGAGATAAAGAAATAATAAAAAAACCCACATAAGAAACTAAGATAAGGGGGTAAACTAGGATCAAAATAGCACAAGGAATCGTTTTCGATCAATTATGGAGTGAATTTTTAGTTTCATAGAGACAAATTTTAAATTTAAGGGGGCAAACTCAAAATTGAGTTTCAGGGGCAAAGTGAAGAGAATTTTGAGTTTTAGGGAGTAATGACTCTTTTGAGTTATACATCTCTCTCTTCTCTCTCTTTGCCACCGGCCATCCCCTCTCCGTTCCTTATAATTATTTAATAAATTAGGCCTACAACAATATCAAATTTAATTTAAAAAAAAAACTGAAAATTGCAACTAATAGTCTGAATCCGTAAAACGTATGAGCTTCAAGGACGTGCAGTTTGAGTTTTTATTCTTCCTGCTTAATAAGGGGTAAATGTAATTTTTCTACTTAATTATAAAGGCTTGAAAATCATGGGCTTGCTTCGTTGACCTATACCTAATAATAAATATAAGCCGTCACTTAGTACTATGATCTAGTGATATTCTTCTTTACTTATAAGAGATAGGTCTTAGGTTTGATTATTGCCAAATGTGAATTTGAACCACATTATTGCTAGCCCATTGTAAGGCTAAGCTATCCCCCTCCCTCGTAGTATAGAACGTATCGTTTGTTAATTTTTTTTTTATTATTATAAATATAAGCCTATTGACTAGGTCTATAACAAAAAAATAATTATTGACATATGGCTAATTGTTAAAGATTTCTTCGATTTATGCGGATGGAGCGTTGAATGTCAATACCAAGCTGGGTGGTGTTGGAGTGGTGATACGAGACTGGAGGGGTGGTTTCTTGGCGGCAGGGGAGCATCTGTTAGAACCAATCAAATGTCTAGTGTATAATATATAACAATTGCACAGTTTTTATTTCAAATGAAAAAAAAAACTCAACGACAAATACAATATATCAAAACATAAACACTTAATGAAATTGTATATAAAATCACAAATCACTGACTTGTTTCTTGAAGATAGAGGCTTGCAGAAGCAATCTCCTAAGATAGAAATTCGTCCCTACACCAATGCAGCAGTTCAATGGACGTCTATCTTGCAGGATACAACTATCTAATCCAAGTTCTTGCACTCGAACTTGGATTCTTGGCGAATTGGTTGTAGTGTTTCTATGAGAAGTATGAAGAATTCAGATGGAAATTGTTGTCTTTGTTTCTGATCCGACAGCCATATATATAATGGCGTAAATGAGCAGTTAAAACCGTTCATATTTATCTTTAAGAACGGTTGTAACCGTTCATGTGATCAGTTTTATTCTTTCGGAAAAAATTGAATGCAAAAATCAAAAACGTAAAAATGATACTTGGGTTTTTCGTCCATCCAGGCCCAAGAGCCCCAAGGGCCAACGCCCATCTTTGACATTTAATATATACACCTAAACCCTCCAAGTCTAAGGCCCAAGGTCCATGACTTTGACCCAATTCATTTCAAACTATAAGTGAGTGAACTCACTTATAAAGATGTAGTGTTAAAGTTGTTTGGGCGATGTGGGACTGACAGTCCCACATAACACAAGTTCCAACAGCATCAATACCCATGCATCACTTATGTGCCGCTCCTGGAGTTATTTGTTGTGAGGTACGGATTGCAATTGACCGAGAGCAAGGTTTCAACAAGTCGTGGTGGAGAGTGATTCCATGAATAACAGCACATAAGAGGACCTGTTCAGACTCTTATTATATGTCTTATAATTCCTCATATTTTCTTCATAATCTTATTACATATCTTAAAATTTTCATCATTCATTGTATTCTTGATTCGAAAGAAGGAAAAAAAATCTCTTATTTTCTCATAAACCAAATATGATGAATCTCAAATTCATATTGTTGTGAAAAGAAAAATTCAAATTCAGGTCAAATTTCGGAAGGTCTTCATTTTCGTCTTAGGCTTCAATTTGAATAAGGACAACTCTGTAAGCGATAATGGGGAAGGGGAATAAACTCAAGACTTTAGGCGTGCAAGAGTGAATGCTCTTAATCAACTAAGCTACAAACGACTTGTCCATTAAACTCATAATGGATACTTGAACGGTGAGCAAATATGGTATCATATTCCGGATGTTTCTAATTCATTATCTAAATAATTCTGAATATAAAGCCTTTTCCCATGTCATAGGTTGTACTTTATTCCAACCTTGCTCCTTTTTTATTCAAATCTTCACATTTCCTTGCTTTGATGTAAGATTGCATGACAGCCACCTCAAAGTAGAAGCATTTTTCATGATGAGAATCCTTTCCGGATACTCGTTGTGAGGATTCTAGGGATCAATTCGTCTTAAATGTTCATCATACATCATGTAACCAGCTTTCGTTAGATACTATTTGTATTCAAATTTTTAATAAAAAATTCAAAATGATTTATGGTTGTAGGATGATTGATGGACGGATATACCGTTCATCATACATCGTGCAACTAATTTTCATTAGGTACTGTTTGTGTTCAATTTTAAATAAAAAAATTCAAAATGATTTCTAATAACAGAATGATTGATGGACGGATATAATGAACTGATCCTAGGATTCTCACAAAAAGGATTTGAATAGAATGCTATTCCCATTTTCCAAAGCATCACCACAAAGTTTCTCCAGCTCAAAGGAAATATTCCTCCAGCTGTTTTTATCCCCAAAAACAAAATCCAACCCATCACCTCAATAAAACCCAACAAAGTCATAAACCTATAAGCTTCCAAAAAATCATAGTTGTCCAATGTTGTACTCCTGTAAACAACGTCCAAATTTTTTGTCCATCTTGATAAGAATTATGCTAGCATTAGCCGCACATGCATGAAGCTAGCACAACTCGAGTTGAGAACTCAAATGAAATAAGATAAGCGCATAGAAAATATCAACCAATGTAACATTCAAGCAGAAGTTCATATTATATATAAAATTCAGGGGTTCGAATTTTGTTCACAACCGAAAAGGAAAAAAAGGAAAAATAGACAAAATAACAGAGAAAAATCTGACAGCCCAAATCAGGGAATCAAATTTTGTTCACAATCCAATCAAATGGACTTCACTTTTCACTTCATATTTTTGATCCAGAACTCCAATCAAAAGCAGGCATCGAGCAGACAGCAACAGCACAGAGCAGCCAAACTGCAACATTCATAAAATCGGATAACAAGTTGGGAAAAGTGTTACACATTGGGAAATGCAGTGCACCTTAAAAAGAAAGAACAGTGACGTACTTCCCCTGTCTAGAAACGACAACATTATATAGGTGTACTACAGAAGATTATTGTCGTATTACAACCTCAAAAACATCAAACACCGCTTAAATGACTGGGTTGCCCTTGACTCTGATGACATAACATAGAATGAGTTTCAATTTCGAGAATGATCTAATAAATAGACAAAAATGACTGATTAATGGAATGCATTCTTCTAAGCAAAGAATGTAATCTTACGTGTTTTAATTTTTTCATACAGATTATATTATTAGTTTACAATGTCACAGCGGATTCGCCGCGCATGCTTTTTGTCCCTTTTTTTTATTTTTATAAAAAATCAATATAAAATGTTGATGTAACTTAATCGTAATCGTTCAAGTAAGAAAAAAAAAAAAGGAAATGAGAGATTATGTAGTCAAACTCGAATTTAATAAGATTTTAAAAAACTTTAAAATCTTAATGTAGTTAATTAAAAGATTTTAAAGGATTTTGGAATCCATTCAAATCTAGGTGTAGTTAATCAAAAGATTTTAAAGGATTTTAAAATCCATCCAAATCTAAGTATTAAAAAAATTAAGATTTTGAAGGATTTTAATAAGTTGTGGATTTTGTGGGATTTGAGAGTAAGAAGTATATATAACAAAGACTAAAGAGAATTCAATCTCATCCCCTAGGATTTCAAATCATTTTCCATCTGGATTATCCTCAAATCTCTACTAACCCCAGCCACACATAGGTAACCACCATATACTTTGGTGGAATATGTTATTATGACCCCTAGACCTTAATTAGGCATGTATGATCATCGAAGGACATGATCGATCTAGGATTTTGGTTAATACTATGCTCTAGCCATTCTGATTTTTCAATGTATGTAGTACTACAAGCACTCCTGAAGTACCACAAAGTATGTTTGTGGCAAAAAGGCAGTCGGTGGTGATGGTTGTTGATGGTGTAGTGCTCTCAAAAGCTCACCAAAGTTATGTTGATCTATCAATTGAGAAAGAGATGGAGCCGTGATTGTGTGAAAGGGGACCCGAAAAAAGAGGGGATAAAGTGGCTGTTGAGTACATTAGACAAGGGGAAAGATTTTTATTTTTATTTTTTTAATAAAAAAATTTTATGAAAATCTATCACAATCCACCAAAATCTACAAACTAAATTCATTCAAATTCTTTAAAATTCATATGAATTTTGTAAGAGTCTTAAATCCTCCTAAATTCTATCAAATCTATCACTTTTAAAATTCTTTAAAATTCTTTAAAATCTTAAAATCTTAGTTTGACTAGATCTAGAATCTTCTTCCGTTGGGTAAGTACCTCTCCACGAAAAAGGGTAATTTGGGAACAAAAGTCATCGCCCTCCGGCCAACACCAGGACTATTCATGTGAACCCACCTTTCAAGAAAAAGGGTGTAAACCAGGATTGACTAAAGGACAACCACCCGGGACCGAGTTGTGCCAAACTCAACAAGACCAACCCAGATCTGAGTCAAGACAACTCAGTTTCACAGATTTTACAAAACGAAATACAGAAAGTAAAAGAAGTAGAAGAAGAAGAAGAGTGAGAAGGAAATTACATACCAGCCCTCCATACAACCACTGCTGCTGCTGCTTTGTTGTTGTGGGGGAGGCTGGGCATACTGAGGGGCGTAGGGAGGAGGGTACCCTTGGGGGTACCCCTGAGGTGGAGGGTATCCCTGCGGTGCATATCCCGGCGGCGGATAAGCGTCTTTAGGATATCCTTCCGGTGGATAACCTATTCCAATTCCAAACAAAAGTGGCAAAAACACAAATCAGAACAAAAACCAAGTCACAAAATTCAAATCTTCATCAAACTACTTCGACTCTTTATACAGATCTAAACAACATTAAGAAAAATCCCAAACATGGAAATCTACTTACCCTGAGGTGGAGGAACACCAACAGGGGGCTGCTGCTGGTTGTAGTAGCTCATTGTTGTTGGCGGTGTTAAAAGTAAGAAAAAACAAAACACCCAGAAAAAAAATCTGAATTTTTATCTTTTGTTGCTGGGGCTGTTGCTCTTTTGCTTCTGCAATAAGTTGAGAAAAGTTATAGAGAGAGAGAGAGAGAGAGAGAGGGGAGGAGGAGGAGGAGGAGGAGGAGGAGGAGGCGTGGGGATTGGTTTTCGACAGGCTGGGTCGGATGTTCGTTTTAAATACGTTATTTGTTTTTATTTTTAATTCTTTTGTATCCAATAAATAAATTGGAAAGGCTGCAAATGTTGAATGGGGACATGGGAAAACTTGTATAGGGCTTGATTTGCTACTAGATTTCGCTGAATGACACTATAATCCATTTAAAACTTACCACGTGTCAAGTCTTAAATATATTTTTTTATCATTCTTTTATATTTAAAATTTTTATAATTATTTTTTTAACTAATTAATATATTATATATATTAATGTTATGTTTCCTTTTTTATTTCTTTCCCCCTATTTTTTTTCTTCCCAAATCCCCCCCTTCCTACACTTTTGTTTTGCCGTAGGTCATAGGACTCTCTCCCCTTTCTTTCTTTCCCATTTTCATTTCTTTCTTTCTTTAAATAAAATAAAAAAAAGTTATGCACCCACTCCAAGTTTATCATGGAAAGCAACCAAGTATCTGTAAGCTTCAGCGTCTGAATGCACCACCATTCCGATTTTGCCGTAGATCTTAGGTTTCAATACTCTCCCCCCTTTCTTTTTTTCCCAGTTTCGTTTCTTTCTTTATTTAAAAAAAAAAAAAAAAAAAAAGTTCTACACCCACTCCAATTTTATCATGGAAAGCAATTAAGAATCTGTAAGTTTTTTTTCTTTCTTTATACAATAGTTGCTTTGATCATGTGACATGAATAATCCACATATATAGATGTAGTAGGGTTATTTTCTTTTTTTTTAATTGGGGATTTTTGGGTTCGGGTGAGGTTTTTTGGATTTTTTATATTTATAATATGAATTAGGGTATCGGAATGGTGGTGCATTCAGACCCTGAAGCTTACAGATACTTGGTTGCTTTCCATGATAAACTTGGAGTGGGTGCATACCTTTTTTTTTATTTTATTTAAAGAAAGAAAGAAATGAAACTGGGAAAGAAAGAAAGGGGAGGGAGTCCTATGACCTACGGCAAAACTAAAGTGTGGGAAGGGGGGATTTGGGAAGAAAAAAAAAATAGGGGGAAAGAAATAAAAAAGGAAACATAACATTAATATATATAATATATTAATTAGTTAAAAAAATTATTATAAAAATTTTAAATATAAAAGAATGATAAAAGAATATATTTAAGACTTGCCATGTGGCAAGTTTTAAGTGGATTGTAGTGCCATTCAGCGAAGTCTAGTGGCAAGCCAAGCCCCATACAAGTTTTTCTCGGAATTGGGACGTGGGTTTTTATTTGGGGAAAGAGGTTCTCTTTGGATTCCTTCCACCTAATTATTTTCATCAAACAATCCGATTTAGGATCAACATTTTAGCACGTCCAGTAGGACCAAGTGCTAAAACTATGAAGTTCATTCCAATTGAGACACAGTAAGTAAAAAAGAAAGCAGTCATGGAAAAATCAATGACCGACCTACTAGTCCAGAGTCCAGGACAAAATTTGCCACAGGCACAAAATCCTCTTGCTATTGTGACACTTGAGGCTACAAGAGCATCGCGCTGGGAAAAGGAAGTTTGTCTCGGCAAACAGCCTCGCAATACAGAAGTCCCTAACAAAACCACAGGCATTTTCATTGAAGGGATAGTGGAAGACTGCGATGAAGATGGTGGTGAAGGCTCTGATCCACCGATTAGGTCGTTTCTTCAAAGACGACTTGACGAGCAATCCTGGCAGGTTGAAAAGACAATTAGCCGAGAAGTAGACAATTTACTTGAGGTGATACACAATAATGGTGATACATACACCAGATTGCTCGAACTATTAGTTAATAAAGCCTATGAAGGTGGACCTGTCGATCATTCCCGACAATTTCCATCAAGGAATAACCCTTTACTAACAGTACAAGCCGAGCCAGGATTTGCTTGGCTCAAAATGACCGACTTGGAGAAAAGAGGGGGATCAAGCAGTAAATCAGATGGATTTAACCAGAGCACGGAAACAACATCCATCGATATGACCGAAGTCCAAAGAATGATTGATTCGGCCTTAAAGAAGAGGCCAAAGTTTCCAAAGTTCATTCATCCATATCTCGCATTCGTGGAGAAATTCGAGTATCCTAAAGGCTTCAAAATTCCGGACTTCAGCCTTTTCGTCAGAGAAGTATCCCTATCATCATTATAACACGTAGCTCGTTTCGCTGCTCAATGTAGGGATGTTAATAGCGATTTTCATAAGCTACGTTTGTTCAATTTTTCGCTAACCGACTCAGCTTTCGCATGGTATATCAATCTCCCACCCAACTCTATCCAAAGTTGGGAGGAATTAGTCGAGAAATTTTATGAGCAATTCTATCCGTCAGGGATGGATGTATCAGTGTCCTTTTTAGCCAGAATGGCTCAGGCCTCTGACGAATCATCGATGGAATATCTTACAAGGTTTAAATCAGCCAGAAATTGGTGCCAAGTACCTCTTCCTGAAGTCGAGTTCGTTAGGATCACTCTAAACAGCCTCAATGTAGAATACAAAAAGAAATTCCTGGGGGCGAACTTCTGTGACATGTACAAACTAGCTTAACATGTCGAGTAATACAACTATTTACTCCGAGAGGAGAAGGTTTCGAAGTCCTCGTCCAGAGGAACAATTTACAAAAACCCCACAGTTAGTTATGCATTAGCCAAAGTTGAAGAGTATGCCAGTATAGACGCGGCCGAGATAGTAATCGATAAACCATACATATGCAAGGCGTTAGCTCACACCAATCCCAAAGGAGCCAAAACTCACTTGGCCCTTGAAGAGTCTACCGTCAAAACGCCAAAAGTTTATACTTTCGACATTACTAAGGCCGACGCCATTTTCAATCAATTCCTACTTGCTAAAGTTATCAAACTTTTGCCAGGGCATAATATCCCTGAGGCCGAAGAACTAAAGGGAAAAATGTATTGCAAATACCATAACTCGAGAAAAACACACAACAAACAACTGCATCGTATTTCGAGACGTCATCCAAAGCTGAATTGACAACGGTAAACTTAAGTTTCCAGAAAAGAAAATGGGTGTCGACATTGATCCATTTTCTACAATGATGGTAAGCATGGTAGATGCTTGTCTACTTAGAGATAAAGGAAAAGAAAAGGCCGAGTTCATTCCAATGCGACACGTCCGAAAATAGAACCGTCGGCCACGATTAAAAATCGATTTGTTCTCAAATAAGCCACCTCAAGATTTAATCGGACCAGCCATTGTCGAATCAATGTCGAGCTCCAACGTCGAGGAAGCTAACAAGCTGACAGTCCTATGTAGTCGTTGCAAAGCAAACGTCATTTTAGCTGAGTTAAAAAAAGAGCCATGGCGGATAGCAGTACTGCAAACGCCCACAACCGTGGTGACATCCCAAAAAACGTTTGGAACATGCCAACGTCATAAGGTCTTCAATAGGCTTGGTCCCCAAACGCAAGATACCAAGCCATCTTTGGCTAGACGACACCTTGATTTCGAAGCGCCGTTTTATAACGAAGATTATTACGCGCGCAGCTCTGGTAGTTCAAGTTCACCCGTGAACCAACGCACTTTCAAGCCCCCTGAGCCACGTGACCAACGTTTGTATACCTATCATTCCCCTAATGGTGTATACACCACGCTGTCTAAGTCACAGAAACATCGGCGTCAAAGAATAGATTGTATGGCCCGCCAATAAGCAACCCAAGAAACTTCGGCCCCCAAGTGGCAGCCGAAAGAAAAATCCATAATGACGATAAAAGACAACCTCCGACTATTATGATAAAGTTGCTTCAAGGAAAACAGGTGATTAATTATGATTTTGAAACCACAATTGAGGAATTTGAAAACCGGATCAAACTCTTTCTTCGGCCTGGGGAAATGGAAGCTCACCTCGAATACTTCTGGAAGGAAGTCGAGAACAAACTTTTTCCACCACCCATATCGGAACCGTTGATCAAAGTGAAACGAAATCTACATCCGCCGTTCCTCGGGGAGGCTTTAGAGAACATGCGAGAGTTTCACTAAAAGCACTCGGCTAATGATTTATCTGGTTTACCGAAAGCATGTCAAGATACTATTGATCTCGTTCTAACTTGTCCAAATGCTGAACAAATCATCCAAAAAACTTCGGATTCAGGGTTAAAATCTAGGTTCTAACATATACGCGAGGCCCGAGTCCTTGGCTTTGATGTCGATCCATATACTGATATTGACGTAGCCGAGCTTCCATTCTCTCTCGAGGACCTTGGATATTTGTGATACCATTTCAAGCCGTTTTCCTTTTCAGCTTTACGACCGATGAAACAGAACGTGTCGCCCGATTAGATGCTTACCTTAACACCAGAGATGTATGTATCATGTATTAGCATGCTCGTGTCACGACACAAATCCTGGACACAGTTCCGATTTCAGATGAACCCGAGATCGATGAACGGAAGGAGAAAACTCTTGTAGACATATCACAGGAACATACTCCAGCGACAACCGACGAAGGAGAAACTGATACTTCCCATGCAAATCCAGAAGAAGAAGATCCCTAAGAAGAGGATCTAGAAGAAGAAGAAGATCATAACCCGATGGGCCATTTTGTCCTCGACAACATGGAAATCAGTATGGTCCATGTCTTATTTGTCGATTTTCAGCCAATTACGTCCCAACCTAATTCCTTGGATGTTGATGTAGTTGTTGAGGAAGCCACGCAAGTTAACTTTGTGGCTGTTGAGGAAATCGAGCTCGCAACGAAGGAAAATAAGCTCAAAGTGGCTCTCATCGAATTATTTCCTCGCTCGTCATCAGTTAATCTCCATCATTTGAAGTCGTTGTATGTTACAGCTCACATCGAGGGGTATCCAGTTTCCAAAATCTTTGTCAACTACAGCACGACAGTTAATATCATGCCCGTCTCCATCATGAAGGCATTACGTCGCTCTAGCGGCGAACTTATTCCATTGGGGATCACCATGAGTAGTTTCGTCGGTGGCAAGTCCCAGACCAAGGGGGTACATCCGTTAGAAGTAAATATTGCAGGTAGCAATCATATGACCGCGTTCTTCATAGTCGATTCAAAGACTGAATATAACGCATTGCTCGAACGGGACTGGATCCACCAAACAGGCTATATTTCATCATCTTTATATCAAGTCCTCATTTTCTGGGACAGTAAATCTGTCGTGGTTCATCTGACCGACAATCGGCCGTTTGAAGCTAACATGATCCAAGCACGTCACTATGATGACCACGTCAGCTACATCACCTTGCACTATTTCAACGATGAAGGACGACCGACACAAATTTCAATTTAGAAAGCCATCGAGGTTGGCACCTAGACTGTACATCAGGATTTGACGAGACTCGGGTTGGCTGGCCTCATTACCGAGCCTGATGTCTAACACTAAACAGGTTGAGCGACGAGCCGCGTTTTCATCTACCATGGAATGATTGCTGGCTCACTGGTATACTATTTCCAAACAACCGAATTCAGGCGTAAACCATGTGGAGTTTCTCACTAGATCAGATAATGGCCCTGTCATTTCCTTTGACAAAGTCCAAGCTACCCCGGCTGAGCTCAAAGACAGTCGGCCCCAAGTCAAAGACCTATTAGAGGAAATAAATGTTGCAACGGCCAATGACCCTTGGCCATTATTTATTAGTGCTTTGTTACCCTAACCCATGAAAACTGACCTTTGTAAGTTACTAAACGAATTTAAAGATTGTTTTGCTTGGAGTTATCATGAGATGCCTGGTCTAGACCGAACTCTAGTTGAGCATGAATTACGTATCAAAGTTGGTTATAAACCTTTTCACCAACCCCTTCGGCAATTCTCGACCAAAGTACAACTTGGCATAAAAAACAAACTAGTTTGACTTTTAAAAGCCGGGTTTATTTAAACCGCTCGATACGTCGAATGGTTAGCGAATATCGTACCCGTGTTAAAGAAAAGCAGGGCTCTACGCATCTGCATCGATTTTCGTAATTTGAATTTGGCAACCCCCAAAGATGAATATCTGATGCCAATCTTAGATTTGTTAATTGACACCGTAGTCAGTCATGAAATGTTGTCCTTCATGGACGGCCATGTTGGCTACAACCAGATCTTTATCACCGAAGCCGATGTTCACAAAACTGCCTATCGTTGCCCAGGGGCACTCGGGACTTACGAATGGGTAATCATGCCATTCGACCTTAAAAATGTTGGTGCCACATATCAATGTGCTATGAACACCATATTTCATATCGACGATGTGGTAGTTAAATCGAAGTACATAGAAGTACATAGAAGCACATATCAATGTGCTATGACCACATAGAAGTACATATCGACGATGTGGTAGTTAAATCGAAGAGTTACCGAACGCATCTAGATGATATTTGGCAAGCTTTCCTTTGTATGCGTCAACATAATCTTAAAATAAACCCAGCCAAATGCAGATTCGGTGTATCAACCAGTAACTTCTTAGGTTTTCTTATACACCATCGTGGTATCGAGGTGGACATAAATAAGGCTTGCGCAATCATCGACGCTCCACCCCAACGACCAAGAAGCAACTACAATCTTTATTCGACAAGATAAATTTTCTTCGCCATTTCATAGCTAATTAAGTGGGAAAAATCAATGCGTTTTTTATGCTTTTGAAACTCAAGGATTCAACAAGTTCGAGTGGCGCGATCAATTATTCAGCCGTAGAAAAACTCTGCCTGGCTTTGTTTTTTGCTGCGTCTAAACTTCAGAATTACATGCTCCCTTCCATCACTTAGGTCATCGCGCAAACCGATGTTATTCGGTATACGCTCACCTGACCAATGGCACTGTTCGAATTTAGTTTGCAATACGTGCCACATAAAGCTGTCAAAGGACAAGCGCTAGCCGATTTCTTAGCTTAAATTCCTTCTCCATATGGTTTCGGGGGCAACGACATTGAAATCGGCATGGTGGAAATGCGTGATAATTATTGGACGATGTATTTTGATGGCTCAAGTACTTTAGCCTTGGCCGGTGTAGGGATCGTTATTTAATCCCTAGATCAACACCGCTGGTATTTTTCTCTCAAGCTTGATTTTGACTGTACAAATAATCAGGCCGAATATGAAGCTCTTATCATCGACTTCAACATCCTTCATGACTTGAGGGTAGCTTGTGTACTCGTCCTCGGCGATTTAGAACTTGTAATTAACCAACTCAATGGAACTTTCCATTGCATGAGTTGTACTCGGGCGCCCTATCACATGGTTGCCAGCTATTTGGCCGAGTTGTTCGACGGTATCATGTTCAAGCACATCTCCCAAGTTCGAAACATCGATGCAGACGAACTGGCTCAAATAGCCTCTGGAGCACAACTCATAGGGGGTGAGCTAGGCCAGGCGATACCTGTAGTACGACGATCACACCTGGCCTTGGTTCATCAACAATTTCTCTAACACGACCACGTGATCCGTACACGAGTCATGTCTCTACCTTTGTTGTTGGAACGAAAAGTTTCTGCAGATGTCTGCGCTGTCGAGATATTACCAAATGATTGAAGAAGGTCAAATATTCGATAACCCTAGTGATAAACACGATCGACGGACAAAGGTCTATGCCACAAATTACGTGTCATACCAGAATGAGTTGTATCGAAAAGGTGAGGATGGTTTATTGTTACTATGCCTCGGCCCGCAGGAGGCTACCCAAGCAATTACAGATGTACACGAAAGAATTTGCGGGGCTCATCAATCTGGAAGTAAGATGCGTTGGCTGATTCGCTGACATGGCTATTTCTGGCCTAGTATATTGAAGGATTGTATCGAGTATGCAAATGGATGTGTACATTGTTAAATTTATGGGCATATACAAAGAGTCCCAGCCGAATTACTCCACTGGGTTACCAAATCGTGGCCGTTCAGAGGATGGGCCATAGATGTAATCAGTAAAATTACACCATCTTCTGGAGTAGCAAAACATGCATGGATACTTGTAGCAACCGATTACTTCACTAAATGGGTCGAAGCAAAATCATACGCTGAATTGACATCCAATGAAGTTTTCAATTTTGTAGAAGAAAACATCGTGACTAAATTCGGCGTACCAAAAACGATCATGACTGACAACGGCACGATCTTCACTGCTGAAAGGTTGAAAGAATATACGGCGAACTTGAAAATCCGACTCGAATAATCCACACCGTATTACCCACAAGAAAATGGACAAGCCGAAGCAAGTAATAAAGTTTTGATCGGCATTCTTGAAAGAATGATAAAAGAAAAACCTGGTATGTGGCATTTGAAGTTAAACGAGGCTTTATGTGCATATCAGACCTCACTTCGATCAGCAAC
Organism: Pyrus communis; assembly: GCF_041283825.1. Taxonomy (NCBI): domain Eukaryota; kingdom Viridiplantae; phylum Streptophyta; class Magnoliopsida; order Rosales; family Rosaceae; genus Pyrus; species Pyrus communis. The sequence continues at coordinate 15,620,681 of NC_142574.1, forward strand.
CAGGACAACCCCATATGCGTTGATGTATGGGCACGACGTGATGTTATCAGCCGAGCTGAGTATAAACTCGTTGCTAGTAATTGAGCAAAGTAGTTTGTTCAGTGCCAAATATAATCAGGCCATGAGGCAAGAGTTGGAGGATTTAGAGAAAGCTCGGCTTGATGCTTACAATTTATTAGTAGTACATAAAAAAATCACCGAGCGAGCCTATAATCAACGAGTTGAACAAAAAATGTTCGGCGAATGAGAGTTAGTTTGGCAAACCATGTTGCCTGTAGGAATCAAAGATCCTAGATTTGGAAAATGGTCGCCGAATTGGGAAGGATCGTTCATCGTCCACAAAGTTCTCGGCAAGGGGGCATACCATCTCAAAGACTAAATTGGTCTAATTTATAAACTACCAATCAATGGGAAATTTTTAAAGAAATACTATCCAGTCACATAGGAGATGCGAGAATAAAAAGTTTATTTCATTAATTTTGCAAAATGACGTACAAGTGAAGTTACAAAGGATTCCTAAAGCCAAAATCCTAAGAGGTCTAAGGAAGGAAGACTTCAAGAGTAGCCTTCAATTTCAACCATCTTACTTCACTCATTGTGACTTTGGCTTGCCTTGTTCTTTTATTAAGCTAAAGTTGCTGTATCTGTTTTGCGTCAGCTACGAAGTCTGTCAGTCGAGCCCTATTCGCTTTAAAATCTTTTTTGAGTTCTAAAGCAACATCCAACCTTTACCATTGAAGCTCGGTAGTTTGACGTTGAAGTTCGGCAATTTGATGATCAAGGCCAGCCAGCTGCGTTTTCTTTACTTTTATGGCCTCAACCTCTGGCCGATTGGCTTCATAAGTGATATTTGCAGCCTTTAGGTTGTCCTTGGCCTAGAGACTCTTTTTAATGGTAGTAAAGTACTGTCGGGTCCACTCCAGGATATTGGATAAGTGGACGACACTTTCGGTGCTTAGCAAGCCACTGGCTGCAAGATCGTTCAGGCACTTTCTTACAAAGTCAAAGCCTTTACTTTGAAGGACTTGTAAGGCCAAAAGGGATAGGAGTTCCTGCAACTTGGTGAAGGCATTGGATTCAACAGCGGTCGTGGAAGGCTCGGCCAATGTGGCTATTCCAGAAGTACCCGAGAGGAAAGCATCGAGCTCGACTTCCCATGAAGGCTGCACATGAAAAAATTTTAGAAAAAAAAAAGGAAAATCGTAAAGAAGATAGTAAAGAGAATTTGTTTTAGACCTGCCGAGATGAGACTTTGGCCATATTCCCTCGTTCATTGCTCAAACCTAGAGAGCTTAATGGCCAAGCCCAGTGTTTAAGACTGCTTCTCAATTCACGCGGCCGATGAAGGTTATCTACGTTCGACGGCCACTGAGGTGGCTAGGAAATATACATAACACCCTTCGGCACATAGAATTTTTGATGAAACGAGTAATTGGGCACTTGACATTTAACATTTTTTGGTTTAGAATTCAAAACCAAGAAGTTAATAGATGGATAATGAAGGTTCTTACAAAGGCCGAAGTAACCTCTTGTGGAGGATTGCCGAGATTCTGATATTGGGGATGAATCGGCGTCTCTGTTGTAGTTTTTGTCTTGACAGTGGGTATTGCTTCATGCCTCACGTTTGCTTCGGCAGCAGGAGAGTTGACTTAGCTAGCAGTTTCGATCACCGACTGAGGAATGATGGGTGGCAGCTCGGCCGGTCGGGGGCACTTCACTAACAAAGGTTCTTCGCTCTCGTCCTCCTAGACAGAAAAAGGTTGTTCATTAGTTGAGAGATCCAATTAAATAGAAAATTACTAATAAAAATGATCGTACCTCTTCTTCGACAACGATTATTAGTTTCTTTTTTGGATTTGGGGATGGGTTATTCTCAGCCAGAGTGGCCAATTTCCCTACAGCAGCAGCTACTGGGCCGACTGCGGGAGTAACAACTGGCCCCGGAATTACAGGACCCTCGACTAATAGAACGGCTACTGGTTCGACAATGGCCGGAACAATTAGGGGAACTTTAGTCGTTTGAGCCATCGGAGGATTTCGCGGCCTTCTCGCCAAGACCTCGATGGCAGAAAGAGGGAGAGATACGCTATGAGCAGTTGTCCTTGTTGTTTGACTTGAGATCATAAGAATCCCTCACTCCCATTTCTTTGCCTTCTTTTTGATGCGTTTTTGGGGGTGGGGCAACATTACTAGCCGCTCCTATCTCTGGGTAAGGCCGTTTGCTTGGTGTGGCTGGTATAGTAGTGGCCGCCATTGGAGTAGGAGAGGTCATTGAAGCTCGAACAGTTGCAGCCTTCTTTGGAAGAGCAAGCTTCTTTTTGGTTGCAACTGTCGTGGCCCTGTCAGCCCGCTTTGTTGGATGACTCACTGAAATTAAACTTAAGTGAGGTTGAAAGTTTTTGAGCAAGAAATATAAATAAATAAAGGACGTATACCTTGGGCTGCTTCTTTGGATTTTGGGGCGGGAGCTTTCTTTGGACGGTCGCCGAAGACCTTTTTGACAATATCTTCGACCGGTATGCCAAAGAACTCTTGGATGTATGCGTCACACCAATCAGCAAATGCGCTAGTGCTGTGAGTTTCAAGGACGTTCGGCTGAAGGCGGAATTTCGTGCATCTTTCTTGAAATTCTTGGTCGGCCTCTTTACACACTCTCTCTAATGAACCAGAGAGGTGTTCTCAACTTAGAAGAGATTGAGAAGTAAGTAGAGGCACAAGGCAGCGTTGAAGGTAGCCGAGTTGCCAAGCGGTAAAGTGGGGGTCGTAGATTTCCTAACTCGCGCGTCGAGCATCACAATCGAGAGAAAGGTCACGAGTTAGCACAATCGCCCCTAGTTTTGTCGAAGATCGGCGTCTTCAGTCTCATCCCATACCGAGGATGGAAGCTTGATAAAATAAGGGTACTCATGACGACGACAAATAAAGAATTCGGCGTCAGAAGATCTTCTGGGCCAAAGAAGTACTTACAAACTTATTCGTCCGAGTGAGGAGGAATTGGTCTAGAGACCAATTGGAGGCCTAGCGCTTCGGAGGATTTGAAATTGGGGATTTATGGCCTCAGGCTGGCGAAGTAGACTTGCAACCAAATTTAGAAAACCCAGATTGGGCCGTTTTGATGCGGATCAATTTTGGTAACAGTCGTCTTGGCCAGGCAGTGCATGAGGTTGGTGAGGATGGCCAAACTAAGAGCTAGGGTGTGACCACTGGCTAGGGCTTCAGCCACTGGCATGTTTTCAATCAAACACTTATTTGACTTGGCATAAATAATAAATTTGTTGTACCAATAAAATAAGAAGGCTTCATGTTTCCCCTTTCATAAGTCTTCCTCCCCTCGACCAACAAAGTGTTAGATGAAAGTGTTATAGTTGAAGAAGTTCTTGTGTAGCTTCTGAACTTCTTTTTTTGGGGCCTCGGCGACATGTTCGTTGAATAATGATTTAAGGTCTAAGTCAAATTGGTACCCAAGAAGAACGACATCAACTGGAAGACCAGATGGAGAAGTGCCAAAGATGACAGATATGTCGAGCACGGTCTGGCCAATGGGGCCGAGAAGGAGTACCATTGTGTTGGTGGCCGAGCACCAAAAACTCAAGGCTGCCGTGAAAAGCTCTTGGTCCATGACAATTTCAACAGTCGAGAGCTTAATGGCATCATAAATGCCGAGAGTTTTCCACTCCTTGCTAAAAAACTTGTCCATTCGTTCGACCTAAGCTGCCCAGGCTGCAGTGGTCGAAGGCCAAGCTCTTTGAGGCCTGGCCGAATCCCACTTTGACCAATCATGCCCTTGGAGTAAAGGTTTTAAGCAGTGGGTCATGAGCATTTCGGTAATGGCTTTTGGGATGACGTCCTTGAAAAACAGTCCTAATATCTGATTGGTGGCATTTGAGTCGCCTTCAAACCTTAGGGTCTTAATGGCATTTCGATCGATGAAGTCATTGCATTTGGCGCACTTATCAGAAAGCTTGGTAATAAAGGTGTTGGAGGCCATTGTTGAAGATTTGAGGAATTTTCTGGGACTGTGGTAGTTTTCTGGGTTTCGAAATCTTTTGGGCTGTGAGAGCAAATGGCAATAAGGATTCAAAAATTTTGAAAGTGTAAAGTTTGAATGAAGGAGAGTTGGATACTTATAGGCATTTTTGGAGGAAGATCAACAATTTTGTTTTAATTGGTGATGAAATCGACCGGAGGATTTGGAAATCATGATGGATATTCAAAGAATCAAAGGACTGGAAAATTCACGATCGAGACCGCATGATGGCGTGTGACGGTGAATTTAATGGTAAAAAGACACCTGAGTGTCTACACGTCTCAAAAAGGCCAAAAAACTCGCGGATCAAGGTTGCAATGATGACGTATGGAAGAAAGTCCAGTTATGAGGGGGCGTTTCAGTAACAAATATGTAATACCCTGAAATTTTAAATATATGAATTAGATATTCATAATTATTAATATGTGGGGAAAATCGAAAATAAACCGATTTATGATTATGAAAAATTGAATTGAGAAAACGTTTAAGTTTTATGTCTGGGAATTTTTATAATTTACGTCGGTTTTTCCTTGTCGATAAGTGAAATGGAGAAAATGCCCTAGTTGGATAAATTGAAATATACGAGGATGTATCCTATCCCCGTACATATTATCGTTTTCTTGGCATATTTGGATAGAGTTTGATCTCACAAGCGTGTGGGCGAAAACCGTTTGTGAAACGAAGTTATAACGAATGAAATAGAAATGAACAAGTGTAAGGGTAGAATGGTCATTTTGCTATGAATCTAGAAGGCTCCATAATTTTGGGAGCTTGTCGAGGAAAAGAAGATAAAAAAAATGAAAGGATGAAAGAAAAACGGCCAGAGAAGTGGCGAGAAAAGAAAAAGGAAATAGGAGGTAACTGACCAATGATACCAAGAGAAATGAGAGAAAGGAGAGGGAAGAAAAGGAGAGGAACAAGGGGAAATCACCCAGCTAAACCGGGTCATCCCGTAACCCGCGGCTCGACCTGACGGAATTGATGAGTTCCAATACCTTTTCATGCAATTTCTCCATTGATTAGAAGCCCCACATCACCTGGAAGTGACCTAGCATACATTCCTCTTCCAATTTCATCAAAACACCGAGTTAAATGGGTTTGATTTCGAGATAAACCCACTGTCGGGTTCGTAGGGGTGCGACGGCAAATTCTACCATTTCTGAATGTTATCATGTCAACCACCACTACCAATAGACTCCTCTTAACCCCAGGAACAAAGCTCAAGCAATGGTTGAGGCGTCGGAGTTTGTTTGGAGTCGAATCAAGAACACCCATTTCTAGGGTTCATGTGGGTTTGAGGGAAATTGGAGCTTTTCCCGGCCAAATTGGACTTGGCCACATGTATAAAGCTTGCGCTACTCTTAGAGATCTTCATTTCTGTAATTTTTGAGAATTTTTAGAAATAGTTGAATTTTCAGGCGAGTCGGGGCGGCCTACTGCCACCCGCGGCGGCGCGTGGCCAGTGGGCCGTCTCTGCCTCTTTCACACTATTTTTGATATTCTGAATCTATATTTAATGTAAATATGGTGTGATTCAATTATTTGGACTGATTTTGTGGTAGTTAGTCACTAAAAAGTCGAAGTTAATGAATTTGGAAGTGGATATGTGAACTACGAAAGGTTTGATCCCGCTCAAGGGTATGTAGGCAGTCTAACGAGACGTTAGATGCAGCCATAAAATATGTGAGGTTAAATAAATTCAGGATTAAAGGTTGCTAAAATGGAAATTGGTCCATAAAGGGAAATGTCATTAAAATATGAAGATAGTGTCGTACATTTGGTATGGAATTATAATTATGGAGCGTTAGTGAAACTTAAGTAGAGATTGTAATTGTAGATAGTTAACTAAACTACATTAAATATTTTGGGCCTACCCACAAATTTAATTCCCGAAAATAAATATTTCAGGGCCGGGGTGTTACAAAATGTCATCATTGAAGAGAAACATGCCAAGGAGATGCCGTGTGGTAGGAAGTTTGACGAGTTTGATATCGTGCAGTCATGCCTCATAAATGTGTCTAAGTGGTTGGGATTTTCAAGGTGTTTTAGGGATATGCTGAAAGATTTGTTTCACTTCTTCAAGGTCGATGCTTGCCCAGGAGTTTTAGGTCGAAGACCTTAGAAGCGAGGGGACAATGTTTGGACCCAAAATGTTATTTTGGGCCAAGGTCAGAAATATTCTCGGCCCGATAATGCTTATTTAGAATCTTGACATGGGCCAGCCCTGTCGAGGTTGGCCGAATCCTGCTACGAGGAGGATTATTTCGAATAAAAGTGAAAAAGTCGAGTCCTCGCATAATAAGGAGTCTCAAAGCTAAAGGCGTTGGGAATTCGAGAATGAATCTGATTCATTATAGAGCTTGGTTCAGAGACCTATTGAAACTAGGATTGGCCGAATTCTAATCAGATTAGATTTGGGAGTTTTAGTCCAGATACATTTCTGGTTCGGCTAGGAGTAGGTTCCCTGCTATATATAAAGGGAAGTGCATTATTCGAAGCCCTTCCAATTCAATACACAAACTGTCCTGTGCAAACTCTCGTTCTACGCGAAACCTCTCAACAATCTTGAGATTCTTATTTTCTTTTTTTGCCAACACATCCTCAGTTTGGATAAACAACACTGTGAAGGCAACCAGCAAACATCTTCAATTTGGATAAACAACATTGTTGTTGTAGAATCAACCGACTACGGAGCACCTTCAGTTTGGATAAACAGCATTGTGTTGAGGCCGACAAGGATTTTCGAGTCTTTGTTGGTAGAGGTCATCTCATGAGCCTTCTCGACGAAATGAGGTGTTACAAGTTATTGGGCTCGACACATTGAACGCTGAGTTGTTTATGATTGGATCTTCACAAGTAAGTTTTAGAGTTCGGCATTCTGACGGCCGAACGACATTCACCATCAAGACATACATCTCTTTTGAGTACTTGTATCTGTATAGTTTGGTGCCAGTTCGGCATACTTATACTCTTACGAATATAATCATCGTGATCGAACCTGGGGCCGACAATTCGTGAACTTCGCAAGACTAGCATCCTTGTCTTCAGGCTCTAGAACCCGAAGGCCGAGACGTGTTCCTTCCTCGGCCACAGTCGTAAGATTAAGAAGTTAGCAGCGCGCTCAACGCAACGCCCTACATACAATCGAAGGATGTAGTTAGCTTATTAATTACTCGGCCTGCGCGCCACGTAGGTTTGATAATTTTTAGGGTCGACAGTTGTTGAATAAATAAATTGAAAGGCAGTAAATGTTGGAATGGGACATGGGAATTAGGACAAAGGAAGGGAAACCAAAACGTAAAACACCCGTTTAGAGTGCTCTCTGTGTAAAACAACGCATCAATTCTCTCACTTCCATGCTCATTTTCGCCGTTCTTCCACTCTCTCTTCATTTAAATACTATTTTCAACAACCGCCCAATCAATTAAAATACATATGATCAACATGCAGTGAATTAAACCATCAAATTTTATTGAAAGGGTTATTATATTGTCGTCTTTGATAATGTCAAAATTTTCATTATTAAAAGTGGACTTGTTAGATTAAATAGGTAGATGTACCATCAAATTTTATTGAAAGGGTTATTATATTGTCGTTTTTTACACGTTGCATTGTTTTAAAGTAAGGAACGTGCAAATGGAATGTAAAATTTGTATTGATGGCTTGGGTAAGAATTTTAACACTTCCAAAAGTTGTTGTAAAGTTGTTTTATATATCTCTATTCGAAAAGAGAGTGATTTTGTACATCTTTTTCACATTTTGAACACCTCAACTTAATTATTTTTTTATGTGTTCAACCGAACAACTAAATGAAAAAAATATGTGAAAAATAAAAATGAGTGTGTGTAGTTTATTTCTATGTGAAATTGTTGGAGTTATACATCCAAATAATTTACATAAAATAATAAAAAGAAAAGGTAAAAATTTTATTGTTCATATTAGGAGATTATAAATTATTTTATTTGTTCATATTAGCAAATAATAAAATATTTCATTAAAATATATGTAATGATTAGAGACAAAAAGGGTTTATCAATGCGGTTAATGAGTCAATGGCATGTGGCCAGGTTTTATTTTTTATTTTTAACTAAACCATAATGTCAAATCCACTCCAACATAGTTATTATGGAAAGACAATGTTGTGAATAAATTTATTAAATAGAGAAAAAATACAAACAAGGCGCGAGGACAAGAACCTTACCTTCATAGAAAAATAGAGCTCATTAAGCCAGTACGGTCTAAGAGACAGTATTCTCTCAACTAGTAAATGAAAGTTTTAGTTTTGTGTTCACCTCACAAGAACAACGAGTTTGATATACTCCGCTATAGTCAACCTGTATAATTTAACTCAAACCTCGCCCGCCTTAAACTAGAGCATATGACATATCAAATTAATTAAAGAAGAACTAAGGGAAACTTCTTATTCATCAATGATCATCATGTACTTCTTATTCATCAATGATCATCATGTATGATTTATAATGAAATATGTCATTGACTATAAGACGCCACTAACATATTTTGTCTTTTACTTTTAGATATTTTGGTGGTGTCAATGTCACGTTTATCATGCATAGAAACGAAAAAAGAAAAATAAAAAAAAATTACAATTATTAAACTAAGCACTTAAAACGCAAGGACTAAAATAATCACTGCTAAAACTCTTGGGGCAACTAAATCAATTCCACGTTGAGTTCGCCGAAGAAATAGAGTATTTCGGAAAATCATTCCAAAAACATCAATTTTTGATAAGATATGAGACATTTCATCTTAAATTATTTGACAATGAAAGAAGTAATTCAACAATAAAAAGAGAAGAAAAAGGAAAACCAACCTTTTTTGCTTCACACAACTAAATCTAGGACCAAACTAGCAAAACCTAAAATTAGGCCGTGAAGAAAGGTTATATGAAGGTAAGCAGACATCGCAAAAGGAGGAAAAGAATCCCAATATAAACTCCTAGAATGATCCACACCGAAACTAGCCAAACAATTAGCAACTGCATTACCCTCTCCAAAAATATGAGTGACACGAACATGCATACAGGAGAGAAGAGCAAGACAATTAATCCAACAAACATGCAAACTCCAAGAAATCTTGCAAAAAGTAGAAGAAAGAAAAAGGACCACTAAAGAAGAATCACATTCAATCTACAAAAAATTCTAACAGTTTGCCGAAACTATATCCATTTCATGAATAACCGCATGCAACTTCGCTTCTAAACAATAAGCAATTCCAATTGAAGATGCAACAGCCTAAACAACTGCCAAAATGATCTTGAATAATACCCTCAATCTCTGCCACCATGAGCCGCACAATCAGTGTTAACTTTGAACTAAGAAACATGAGGAGGTAGTGGTCACAATCGTACTGTCCTCTAAAATTTGATGAAAATTTTTGATTTTGGTTCATTGTACAACTTAATTCTTTGTCAATGGCTCATGGCTCAATTAGAAAAGGTAAAGGATTGTTTGATTTAAAATGTCAAAAGCAAAAATAAGAGGACGAATTGGTATGAAATTCGTTATTTACAACTTTACACTTACAAGTAAAAAAAAAAGCACTAAATTATAGTATTAAATGACATGTTAAATTTTATTTTTCAGCTTAATAAAACATTGATAACTAGAACAAGTTTTGAATTTTTTACATGATCTCGTCATTTTGTAGCCAGTTCGTATAGACTATTGACTCGCAACTTACTAATCTTTTTCTTGAATTTCCTTTTTTACTTAGTTTATCCCCAATATTTTATAATAACAATTAAAATTTCTTGTACTCAAATACGCACAAACAAACATCTACATATGTTGCAACCTAACACTATAATAGTTTAGCTATGTAATATTACGATCTAGTGGTAATCCTCTTTACTTGTAAGTGAGAGGTCTTAGGTTCGATTCTCACCAAATATGAAATCGAACCACATTATTGCTAGTCCATTGTGAGGCTAAGCCTACCTCTTCCTTTAAAATAGATAATATCATTTGTTCAGAAAATAAAAAAATAAAAAAATAAAGCACTATAATAGTTTAGTTATATTTCTCTTTGTTAAAGGAAAGAATTCCACAAGATAAGTGTCGAATATTGTGATTGATTAGTAGTTATTTGTTTCCTTACTTTGTATACATCTATGCACAATTATTGGCACTAGAGTAGGATCTTGATATGTAAGTGTAAATATGTGATCCTAGCTGTGTGAATATACTATGAATATTATTTCTATCATATCACGTTTCTCTTGATGGCACCAGAGCATTGACCTGGGAAAATACGAAACACAAACACAAACCCTAGCCTACATAGCCATGGGAGACAACGAAGGAGAGAAGCCAACCAAACCAGGCATGACTTCAAACCCTACATGGGAAAATCCTAATCATCCTCTCTACCTTCATCATTTGGACCAGCCTGGCACAATCCTTGTGCCATAGCCCTTGGTGGAAGACAACTATAGCAAATGGGTTCAATCCATGAGCATGGCCCTTGGGTGAAAATTAAAAGTAGTTGTTGGTGGTGTTCTTGATGGATTGCAATAGCTAGAAAATTAAAAGTCGAAAGGAACAAAAAAACCCAGAAAAAAAAATCTGAGATTTTATCTTTTGTTTTTGGGGTTGGCAGTGACTGGTTGTTATTCTTTTGCTCCTGCAATAAGTTGAGAGTTAATGGATGGAGAGAAGGGGGAGGGGTGGACAGGCTGTCTGTGTGACGTTCGGTTTATTTTTTATTTTTTTTGTTTACACTAGAGGAAGAAGAGTTCAGCTAAACTGCATAATGGACAGCCTCATTTGTAAGTAAAAGAAAATATCATCAGATACTCAATGGTTGGAGGTTTGTTTTAAATACGTTATTTGTTTTTTTCTAAAGTTTTCTTTTACAAATAAATAAATTGGAAAGGCAGCAAACGTTGAAATGGGACGTGGAACTGGGAGGCCGGTTTTTTAGGTTTTTACTAGGGAAGGAAAGGAAGGGCTAATTTTAAATTTTTACGTAAACTACGTATTAACATATTCCTGTTTGTCACTAAAAAAAATAGTGAAAAGACTATTTAACTTTCTATCATACAAGAATAATGATGAGTAATAATGAAATTTCACAGATCCAAATTTTATTGTTTCTTATCGAAACCTCACTTACAGGTGATGTTAATCAATATATATCTAATATTATGACACGCTTTTTTCATTAAATGCTTTACCCATTGTTATTAGAAGTTTAGGCATGATTCAGAACCTCATGGCTCACATACATCCAGTGAGTGATAAAATGTTTTTGTTTAATGTGGAAGGCAGCAATTCTGCTTCGACAAAGCCTCGACTTCTGCTTTCATCTCCATTTCTTTCTCTCGGAAACTTCGCCCTCTCACTCAGAAATCCCCAACAATACTCTATTGCTCAAAAACTACCAAGCCAGTAGAAATCTCTTCGATTCTGCCTCTCAGAAACTACAAAGTACAACGTCCTCTTGCTGAAGTACCTCCCATTTGTACTGAAGTGCCCCAACCAAACTCATGTAAAAGCTAGGATCATGTAATGAAGTGCCCCAACCAAACTCATGTAAAAGCTAGGATCATGTAATAAAAACGTTTAAGTACTGAAGTGCTGAAGTGCCCCAACCAAACTCATGTAAAAACTAGGATCATGTAATGGTTCTCCTTCAGACATAAGAAGTTGTGTATGAGGTTTTGCTAGTGTAGGTGCTCGTTTACATGTCTTCGTACCAGCCTTTTTGAGCAGCTCCTTTACATACTTGGTTCGACTCACAAACAGATCTCCATTTTCTTTGTACTCCATCTGTAATCACAAGAAATAAGTCAACATTCCCGTACCTTTCAAATCAAAGATCTCACCGGGTTGTGTTATGACTGTTTAGACCTTTGTTGAATTTGAGCCTGTCAATATAATATCATTTACATAGAGAGGTAGAATGATAATATCAACCCCAACATGTTTTACAAATAAGCTTATATCAGATTGAGAAACAACAAATCCTAAGGAAGGAAACACTTCTGTAAACTTTGAGTTCCAAACTCTTGGAGCTTGTTTAAGTCCATATAGTGACTTCACCAACATACATAATCTGGACACTTTTGATCAACAAAACCTTGTGGTTGTTTCATGAATATTTCTTCCTGTAACTCACCATGCAGAAAAGCATTCTTGATATCCAGTTGTCTGAGTTCCCACTTGTGACAAGTTGTAAGTGCAAGAGTTAGCCTTACTGTAGTGTGCCTAACCACTAGACTGAATTTCTCAGAATAATCCAATCTATGTTCCTGTGTATACCCCTAAGCAACTAGTCGAGCTTTGTACCTTGCAACGCTGCCATCTGGATTCTTTTAACCTTATAAACACATTTGCTTCCAACAACAGATCTATCTCAAGGTGGAGGCACAAAAATCCATGTCCCCTGGGCTTTCAATGCATCATACTCCTCTTGCATTGCTTGCTCCAATTAGAACTAGAGGCTGCACTCTTGAAATTCTTAGGTTCTTCAGAGTCCACGATCTCAGCCAAGAATGAAAAGCCAGCATAACACATGTAATCATCATCTAATTGAAGTGAGTTTAACTTAGGCAATTCAGCACAACATGCAGTATAATCTCTTCTACTTATAACACCTGATTGCAATCTAGTTCTCATATTATGCTTCTTGTGATTTGCAGAATTTGAAATAATAGTAAACTCCTCATTATCAAAAGCTGAGATCGAAAGTAATACAAGAGATGTGCACGATCTAGGACGGACAACAAGGGTTGGGATTGATCTTGGAGTAGATGAGCTTGAGGGTAGTGTTTCGAATTCCTGTAATTGGTCTTGTGCTGAACTGGTTGTACTTGTAGAACTCATTGAGTTATCAGAAGCAAAACTGTCATGATCCTGTACAGAATGATCAATGTGACATTTTCTGTATTACTATTTGGTTCTGTACTGTGTGGTTGAATATGAACAGCAGCAATTGGAGATGATGCTAAAGATATACATTGAGGCATAACTCATGTTGTTGAAGACCTGTATTTTGCAGGAAATAATGACTCATCAGGAAAAATAGGGTTGGGCACGGCCGCGTCGGGCCCAAAATTGAAGGGACCAGACCGAAACTGTTTGTAAATAAAACGGGGAGGGGCAGGGCAGGTTTTGGATTTTTCAAAATGTGACCCGGACCTAACCCGATCCATTTGAAACGGACTGGTTCCTAAGGATCCTACAGCAGTGAGGTAACAAATTGCACCTTTGTACCCTGCAGCATATCCCATAAATATACATATAGATGCCCTAGATTGGAACTTATCGTCATTGTAATGCTTAAGGTAAGGGTATATGGCTAAAGCAAATATTTTCAAGTCTCTCAACATTGGATGTTTATCAAAAAATGCATAGAAAGGTGAATTCATATGCAAAGCTTTACATGGCATTCTATTGATTAGATACACAACATGAGCACATGAATATAACCATTGTTGTGACAATTCTGCAGCATTCATCAATGTAATTGCAATCTCAACTATATGACTATATCTTCTCTCAGCTAAACTATTCTACTAAGGAGTGCAAGGGCATGATATTCTGTGAACCATTCATTTATCTTGCAAGAATTCTTTAAAAGCATTACATGTAAATTCACCACCTCCATCAGATTGTAGAGATTTAATATTTGATTCCAAATTGTACTTTAACAAACTTGTAGAACTTAATAAAAGTGGAGAAAGCCTCTGATTTATTGAAAAGTGGAAATAACCACAGAAATCTTGTACAATCATCCACAAATACAACATAGTATCTGTAACCTTCTATAGACCAGAGGAAAGACCCCATACATCTAAGTGAATTCTATCAAATGGTAAAACACACCTAGAAGAGTCACTAGGGAAGGGTTTCCTAGTTATTTTTCCATAGATACGATCAGAACATATTGAGTGACTATCATCTATAGAACCAGTAATTTGAGATTTAACTAGCATGACTGACATTATTTCATTAGCTGGATGCCCCAATCTGTGGTGTCAAACTAAAGACTTCACCAATTATCCCACAAATTCACTTGAACACTATCTTATAGATACAGGAATCTGAAACAGTTGCTGAGGTCTACTCCTTCCTTTGTACAAGACCACCTTTGGCACTTTGTCTTGCACAAAGAAATTAGTGTCATGACAGATAAACAAGCAGTTTTATCTCCACATAATTGTTGCGCAAACATGAGATTAACTGTGATTGATGGTACTTGCAACACTTTCTTTAAAACCAATGAATGTGATGGTGTTTTAACAACTATGGAACCAATATTCTTAATAGGTAAACCTTGACCATTGCCTATTTTTATCTTCTCAGAACCTTCAAAAGATGCAACTTGATTAAGGCTTGCAAGATCAGCTGTCATGTGATGTGAAGCTCCTGTGTCCAAAATCCAAGATGGTTGATTGGAATGTGATGTTGATCCTTGAGCAGAGAACCCATGCATTGAAGGTGGAACTTGATATGGAACCTCTGGCATATGAATTTGCTGTGGAGGAACCTAATTTGAATAATGAACAGCAAAGTTGGGTGGATTTGGAATAGTTGGAGGAAATTGATTTTGAAAGGAATGAGTCATATGTGGTGGAGGTCCAGAAGGCTGATATGAATAATTGCCTCTGTGAAAACATTCTAGAGCAGTGTGCCCTCTTTTGCCACAAATTTGACATTAAGTGTTATATCCCTGTGGAGGACCTTGAGAATTTCTGAAGAAACAGTTTGGAGCAGTGTGTACACTTCTCTGACATATCTGGCATTCAAGTTGTTGATTAGTTCTGAAACCAGTGTTACTAGACCAATCATTATGCCTATTGTTGTTAGACCCATTTCCTCTATATCCAGACTTAAAGTTGCCACCTCCTCTCTGGTGATTACCATTGTAGTATCTTTATTGACTGCCGTTGTAGTTCGATGGTGCAGAAGATTGCCTAGAAAACCCATCATTGGGAGGTTCCATTATTCCAGCAAAACCTGTTGAGGAATCAGGAAAATATGGCTGTTGGTTCACAGATTGTTGAGAACCAAATGCAGGCAATGGAGTTAAAGTTATTTTGCCTACTGTACTTGATGATTCCACACCAGAAGAATCGGAACTAGATGCTCCCTTTTGATAATGAGAATTTGCAGAAGATCTTTACATGTATAGAGCAGACATATTATGAGTCAAACCCACCACATCATTTTCTCTTTCAGCTCCTAAAAGAAGTGCCCTGAACTCCTTCATTGAAATAGTATACTCTCTTGCAAGAATCACAATTCATATAGTTGCATATACCATTAGTAATCCTGCCAATGTAGCAGTCATCACATCATTATCAGAGATGTATTCTCCTGCAGTAGTCAGCTGATCCCTTATAGACTTGATTCTTAGCAAGTACTTATCCATTGAATCCCCTCATTTTTGCATTGTATGTAACTCAGTCTTGAGATGATTTCCATTTTATAAACCGAGGCATATCTTTCTTCAAGATTGGTCCACACTCCATGAGCTGTTTTGCATCCAATAACATGTTCAATTATATCATCTGTCAGAGTTGCAATCAATAGACTCAACAATGCCATATATGTTGTTTCCCTGTCTTGAAAAGCTGTTGTGACTTCCTTAGTGACACCAATTTCAGTATTTAGAACAAATTTAGGAGGACAAACTGCAAATCCATCAAAGTGGTCATACAATTTATACCCTTTCAACACAAATTTGAACTGAAAGGACCACTTAGTATAATTGCTATTATTGAGTGTTATTGTTAACATTCAAAGTACTCCTTCAATTTTAATCACAGAAGACCCCATTTTTCCAAGATTAACTAGAAATCACTTCTTCATTCAAGAGACTAACTTCTTCAACCAAAGAAAGAAACTGACTACAACTATCAGATAAACTTCAGAATCTAATGGCTTTGGCCTTGAGATTCAATCCAAAAGGGTTGTCGGCTTTGGCCTTTTTGACAAACTCAAATCACAATATCAACTGCAATTAATCAGACAATGGCATTGGCCTTCACAATATTATCTACTTTTAACCAACATTTCAAAAGAAATTCATATGAATGAATCTACTTTGCAGCAAGAAAAAGTACCCCAAATCAAGAAAGAATGATATGGTGTAAGACTTCGAACATTGAACCTGCATTTCTTCAAATCTCACTTTTGTAGCATAGATTACAATGGTGGTCACAGTCGCCGAAATGGATGAGAAAGCCATACAGTTTGCAGGAAACATTGCAGAAAAACCCAAAAAATCTTCAATTCTTGAACTCGAAACCCAGATGCAGAAACACTCCAGACGAATCCATATCCCCAAAGATGTCAACTTCGAAACTTCCAATCCATGAGCTACAATCCCACAGAAGATCTCTGGCTCGATACCACATTAACAGTATTGAATTGAAACTAGAATAATGTAAAGGTCGCAGAAATCTCAGAGAGATGAACAACGGAAGAAAACTTGAGGGAGAGAGAGAAATAAGAATAGTTTGTAATGAATGAATGTGAAAGGTTACAACAGAATATTTGTAGTTATAGCAGCAGCCTAACTACCTAGACTTTGTTAGGCTAAACCCATACACCAACAGTACACTTGTCTGACCAACTATTTAGTAAACCAATCCACATATGAAACCTGGACATTTGGTTATTACTTACGAGTTTCTTCTTTTTCTCTTCTTTTGATTGTGTCATTTATCCGGATAGGGTTGTTACTTGGTTTGGGGAATTTCTCTAACACTAAATCTGTGATCATAAGGGCAAGACAATTATTTGGGTGGTTAAATTGGTGAGGCGGATGGTTTAAGAATTCTCATGTTTTTCCTTTATGGATTGTAGTCAAAATATTAGTGCATATTGATTGAGCTACAAAATGTTTTGGTCGCTCTCTAAGAGCAAGTCCACCCCTTGTGGGTAGGCCGGCTCACAACACACAAATAGGGCAGCCTCGTCTTTTTTTGATCTAGGCCACCCCAAAATGTGCTGAGCTATGGGACGGGCCATTTGACATCAGGCTTGCGCCAACCTAATGTCAAGGCCCATTGAATTTTTTTTTTCATCAGGCGTATGTGAAACACACGCGAGTGGAGGCGCGTTCCTGACAAAAAAAGGTGGTGGGGCTTGCCATTGTAGCGCACCAATTTGCATCCGTGAGTGACCACGTGGCTTGTTATGGACCGTTGGATTTCGAACTGCTAGTTTTTTGGGCCTTTGGATTTCCAACGGTAAAAAAAAATTTCAATTTTAAACCTAACGGCTAGTTGACGTGGCGATTTCTAGGCCGTTCTATCCAAGATCAACAATCAACGATTTTCGTTCCAAAAAATAGGAAAAAAAACAAAAAACAAATGGTCAGAATTATAACCGTTGGCCCACATGTCAACATCTGGGCTGTTGGATTTGAATCTTTTTCAAATCCAACAGTCCAGATTAATTAAGTTAATAAAAAATTATTAAAAATTGTTTAAAAATACAGAAAAAAAATTATTTTTTATTTTTATAAATATCTAACCATTATCTTCCACCTTACATGTCAAATCCCGACCCAGGGTCCACCACATCCCGAGCCCGCTCCACCACTGTAGCACAATATTGTCCGCTTTGGGCCCGACCACGCCCTCACGATTTTATTTTCTGGGAACTCACACGAGAACTTCCCAGTGGGTCACCCATCTTGGGAGTGATCTCGCACGCTATTCGCTTAACTTCAGAGTTCCCATGGAACCTGAAGCCAGTGAGCTCCCAAAAGGCTTCGTGCTAGGTAGGGATGGGAATATACATATAAGGATCACTCCCCTAGGCGATGTTGGATGTCACAATCCTCCCCCTTCAGGGCCCGACGTCCTCGTCGGCACACACGCGGCCAGGGTTAGGCTCTGATACCAAATTGTCAAATCCCGACCCAGGGTCCACCACATCCCGAGCCCGCTCCACTACCGTAGCACGATATTGTCCACTTTGGGCCCCGACCACACCCTCATGGTTTTGTTTCTGGGAACTCACACGAGAACTTCCCTGTGGGTCACCCATCATGGGAGTGATCTCGCGTGCTACTCGCTTAACTTCAGAGTTCCCATGGAACCTGAAGCCAGTGAGCTCCCAAAAGGCCTCGTGCTAGGTAGGGATGGGAATATACATATAAGGATCACTCCCCTGGGCAATGTGGGATGTCACATTACACCACGTTTCAATATTTTCAACACTTTCAACCAAAGCTTTCATATATATTTTTGTGAAAAAATAGCTACGTGGAAGCTCATCGAAGATGTTACTTTGTGTCAATGTTGGGTTCACATTACTCATGACCCACTTACGGGTAATGAAATGGAGTTATGAGAAATATGGAGTAGAATTAGGGAAGAGTTTTGTGAGAAGCTTGGAGATTGCACAAGAAGTAGTCAAGGTCTTCAAGGTTGTTGAAAAAAAACTCAACATATCGTTTACTTGTTGGAAAAACACTATCTCTCATGCGTCCACTAATCTATGTAATGGGACAAGTTTAGCGAAACAGGGTGACAATATTTTTTATTATGTATATTTTAATTTATTTATTTGTGTTATTCCCACATTTTGTAGACATTACAAGCACAAGCATTCTACAATGCGAAGAACAACAACAAATCATTCAACAAATGGGAATGCTGGGAAATTATCAAACATTGTCCCAAATACAAAATTGTGCCAACCGGTCCAAAAGTTATCATGCACGACATTCCTCTACACAATTCCCTAGAAGCACACCAGACGAAAATGACATATTTGAAGAGACAAAAAGGACACCTGAAAAAGTGTTGGAGACGCAACTGACTTGTTGGTCCCTAAGGCCTCAAGGTAAAAAGGCTGCAAAGAAAAAATGGAGTTCTTCCAAAAATGACTACACAAAATATATGGACGAACTTGTGCACCAAGGTGAACTGAACATGGCACAAGAAGCGACTAAAGATGAGGCAAAAGCGGCGGCTATGGAAGCAATCTTAGCAGCTACTGAGAGACGTGATGCGGCTAATGAGAGACAAAGAGAAATACTTAATCAAGAAAGCTAGTTGCTTAGAGAAGAAAGGATGACTCAACCAGATCGTGACACTATGAACAAGCCTCTAGCAGGAATGTTGTAACGCCCCGCCCCAAAATATTTATTTTCGGGAAATAATTCCGATGATAAGCCCAATTCAATACTCTTATTTATTTTACTACCATTAAACACTATTCTTTATTTGAATTCCTAATTACTCACAAAATCTACAACCATGCCTTCCACCCCTAAATCAAACCTGTCGAATGAGCAAGAGCACCCGAGGCACGAGTCTATGATCACCTTGGCCTCGCTGAGGGCGCCAAAGGAAGAAAGCCCGATGAGATACTCCAAGTCCTTGACTTCCAATGCTAACTCAAGCAGCAGCTCATATCTCGTAGCCATGCAAGTCATGACTACTAATGCAACTTCAATCGAAGAGCAGCTAGCAAAAATAAGCTACGCAATCGCAAGGCTGACAAGGACCATGGAAAAAAAAGACTTGCAGATTGCTACACTCATCAACCATATGGAGGCGCAGCACGACAAGAAATTGACCCAAAGATTGATCCGCCAAAGAAGGAAATCGACGAAAAAGAGGAGCCTCTAGTGGAGAAAGTCGAGGAGAAGCTAAAAGTGGATCGAGCTGTGACACTCATGGGATCTCTCTCTATCCAACAACTGTAAAAGATGATCACAAGCACCATCAAGGCACAATACGAAGGAAGCTTACATAACTCCGTGATGTATTCAAAGGTTTACTTTAAAAAGATTGATGCCTTGAGGATGCCAAGGGGTTATCAGCCACCAAAATTCATGCAATTCGATGGAAAATGCAATCCCAAACAACATATGGCCCATTTCATCAAAACCTGCAACAACGCTAGGACGGAGAGAAACTACCTCATCAAGTAATTCATGCATACGCTCGCAATGCAAGGATGAACCTGTCGTCGACTACATCAATAGATGGCGTTTATTAAGTCTGGATTGCAAATATCAGCATTCTGAAACGTCCGCCATTGAGATGTGCGTTCAAGGCATACACTGGGGGTTACATTACATCGTTCAAGGCATAAAACCAAGAATATTTGAGGAGCTGGCAACTCGTTCCCAAAATATGGAGCTGAGTATTGCCAATCATGGGAAGAAGAAGCCAATCACTAACTTCAAAAAGGATAAGATGTTCGTCCCAAAGGTAAACAAGACTAGGAAAAAGCCCTCCAAGGAAGCTTTTGCCGTCCACACTACCACCATCAAGACCTCATCCACGCCCGTCAAGATCTCCTCCAAAAAAAAAACAAAGGAGATGAAGAGAGGTGAGCCTTGTCACACCCAAGACAGGTACAAAAACACCTTGAGGGAGCTGGAGCAAATGACATACCCTTTTCCTGACTCTGACGTGGTTGAAATGTTAGACGACTTGCTGGAAAAGAAGGTGATCCAGTTACTTGAATGTAAGCGCCCTGAAGAGATGAATCGTGTTAACGATCCTAAGTACTGAAAGTACCATCGTATCGTGAGCCATCCTGTTAGCAAGTGTTTTGTCCTCAAAGAGCTCATCATGAAGCTGGCACAACAAAGGCAAATCGAGCTTGACCTTGAAGACACAGCCGCAATATATACCACTACAATCTTGTTTAGATCCTTCGAACCCGTGCCTCTCCAAGTGACACATGACCATTCTCGTCCATGCTCAAGCTACATGGCAACTTCTGGACAACCATCGTTGGGGGCAAGCAACCAAGATGCACCTACCAACGATGAAGAATGGTGGACACTAGTGACCTACAAAAAGATAAGGAAACCAAGACCACAAGCCATATGGCCAATGGTGGAACAAGGGAGAAAGCATCGCCGCCGCAACAATAGAAAGCCCAAAAGGAACGTAAGAGCTGTTAAGCCAATGTATGATGGGGAACCTATGGAGCAAGAGCCGGGCATTCCCATCTTTTTGCACAAGTACTTCCCAAAGAACTTCTTTCAATAGCACGCTACCGTTGTCTTTCACATAGTTAAAGTGAAGATAGAAGTGTCCTTAAAAGGCAAAGCTATCACCGTTGAGGAAGAGAAGACCCTCATGCCCAAATAAAGCTTACTGGCATACTTTGGCATCGAGGAAGCACTATGATTGCCCAAAGATATACGAAAAGCACTAGTAGCGATCTTGGCGAGTCCCGACAACCATGAGGTGCAAGAAAGCAAAGACGAAGGCTTGAAGCTTCGGCCACATGAATATGCCAAATGTTATGTCACCCATGACACAATCAACTTCACTGACAAAGACTTGCTGCTAGGGTCAAAGCCTCACAACCGTCCTATTTTCGTCTCTAAGTATTTGAGAGAAAACAAAATCAACTGCATGTTTGTGGATAGTGGGTCGGCCATAAATATTATGCCAAAGTCAACAATGACCATAATCGGCATCAAGGTGGATGAACTATCCCAAAGCCACCTCCTAATCCAAGGTTTTAACCAAGGAGGACAAAGAGCGATGGGCATGATTCGAGCGGAGATGACCATTAGCGAACTCAAAATAAGCACGTTATTCCATGTGATCGATGCAAGAACGTCCTACAACTTGCTCTTAAAAGGGCCTTGGATCCACGAGAATGGAGTGGTGCCGTCCACCCTCCACCAATGCCTAAAGTTCTACTAAGAATGAGTAAAGGTAATACAAGGCAACACCAAGCCATTCACCGAAGCCAAATCACACTTCGTGGACGCCAAGTTTTATATGGATGAAGACATGGTGCCCAAAGCTCTTCCAAAAGAAATTAAATCCACTGGCAAAGCCACACCTAAGAAATAAGAGTGGCAAGCCGTGCCCAAGAAACAAGAAGGGGATGTCGTGCCATCTTTAAGCAAAAGCGACGATGAGCCTGTTAAGCCCACAACAATCAAAGGAAGTGTGACACCATCAAAAAGACCAAACACACCCATTTTTCGATACATCCTGATGTCGATAAGAAAGAATAGGTAATCCCTATTCAAAACTGGAACAAGCAAAGCCAACACACAACTACACAAGGACTATGTAAAGCTACTCAAGAAAAATGCAATTTTACCTCTAACACAGCTAGGCAACGCTAAAGTTTCAAAGCCACCACAAGGTTTCATAAAACCTCTACCAAAGGGAGTGAAACCGAGCACCCTTCCAACCAAGAGGACCGAAGAAAATCAAACGCCTACAAACTCATGTCAAAGACTGGGTACGATTTCGCCTCCCCTTCCAATCTTGAAAAGAAGATTTCAAACACTGCCAACGATAAAAAACGTGACCTCATCGAGACTCAAAAAAAGTTGAATGAGCATGGTTACAGAGTTGACAACAACAAAGCTGGACTTGGGCTTTACACCAAATACACCAGTGAAGATTTCAAGGAAAGCAAAAAATGCTATCGCTCAACACATCAGCGTAAGCATTGAACAAGATCAAGAGGAACCTAAACCTGCCTCTCAAACGTCTATCTTCGATAGGCTGAATTGTTCAAAACCCAGAATTTCGGCACTTGATCGCATTGGTAGCCAAAACCGGACTTCCATCTTCAAACGGCTTAACACAATAACACCCCAAAGCTCTGTGTTCGAAAGGTTGTCAAAACCAAAGAAACAAAGCAATGCGGCTAGCTTTCTTCCACGACGGTCGGCCTTGGAAAGACTTGAAGAAACCAAAGCCTTTTAGAAAGAGGAAGACAACGCTAAAGGAAGAAAAGCTCCATGGTTTAGCAGAAAAAGACGACGTTCGAAGCTCGATTCCTTCAAGGATGAAGCGGCAAGTAACCTTGGAAGTTGACACAAAAGGACAACTAAAGGTAAAGAGGTGCACCATCATCCACACTGGCCAATCTTCATGCCAACAAGCCCAAGAGGACGGCACTAAAGAAGAGGTCCAAGACGTCTTCCACATCATGATCCAAGAAGACAAAGAAGACGAAATCCCCAAGGAGTACGTCAATGCTGCACCATGACAGTTCGAGGATAGGGCGCAAGCCACGGTTAATGATCTCAAGGAACTCAACTTAGGCACAAACGAGGAGCCGAAACTTATCTTCATAAGTGCACTGCTAAGTACAGCCGAGATCGAGGAGTGCTACCACCTGCTTTTGGAGTACAAAGACATCTTTGCTTAGACCTACAAAGAAATGTCTAGCCTTGACCCTACCATCGTCGTGCATCGACTTGCTGTTAAGCCCGGAACACGACTAATCAAGCAAACTCAAAGACGCCATCAATCCGAGCTCATCCCACAAATTGAGGGCAAAATTGCCAAGCTAATCGAAGCATGCTTCATTCGAGAGGAACAATACCCTAAATGGATCTCCAACATCGTCTTTGTCCTTAAGAATTCTGGACAAATACGTGTTTGCGTAGACTTCCATGACCTCAACGATGCTTGCCCGAATGACAACTTTCCCTTACCAATCATCGAAATCATGGTGGGCATAACCACTGGCCACGAGGCACTATCATTCATGGATGGTTCCTTTGGGTACAATCAAATCCACATGGCTTGTGAAGATAAGGAACTAACAGCCTTCCGCACTCTAAAAGTATCTACTGCTACAAGGTAATTCTCTTTGGCTTAAAGAACGCTGGAGCTACATATCAACTCGTAATGCAGAAGATCTTCCATGACATGGTACATAAAAATGTAGAATGTTACGCAGATAAAGTGTTTGTCAAGACCAAGAAGAGATCCGATCACTTGAAGGATTTACGAATGGTGTTTGACAAACTACGACACTACAACCTCAAAATGAACCTGTTGAAATGTGCATTTGGCGTCACTTCTAGGTCAAGCACCATGGCATTGAAGTGGACCAATCAAAGATCAAGGCCATTCAAAGCATGCCTGAGCCAAGGAACCTACACGAGTTGAAAAGTCTACAAGGACGGCTTACCTTCATCAGACGCTTCATAACCAACCTTGTTAGACGTTGTTAACCCTTCAATCAACTCATGAATAATGACGCTCCATTCATATGGGATGATGTCTGCAACAATGCCTTCGAGAACATAAAACGGTATGTGGCAAGCCTACTTGTCTTAGGAGCACATGTGCCTAGAAAGCCACTTATCCTATACATTGCCGCACATAAGGGTTCCATTAAAGCACTCTTGGCACAAGAAAATGAAGACCAAAAAGAAAGCTCACTTTACTACCTGAGTAGAACTCTCATTGGTGCCGAGCTCAGATACTCATTTATCAAGAATATGTGCCTTGCCCTAGTCTTTGCCATCCAAAAGCTAAGACATTATAGGCATGCTTACACCATCCACTTGGTTGTTAAAGCTGACTTGGTCAAATACGTTATGTCCAAACCAGTTTTGACAAGATAACTAACTAAATGGGCGTTACTTCTCAATCAGTATGAGATCATCTAAGTCCCAACTAAAGCCATCAAAAGACAAGCGCTGGCAAACTTCCTTACCGATTATCTAATCCCAACCAGTTGGAAAATCTCAAAAGACTTGCCTGACGAAGAGGTGTTCTATGTTGACATATTCTCGTCATGGACAATGTTCTTCGACAGATTTGCATGAGCAAACAGAGTAGGGGCAAAAGTAATATTCATGTTACCATAAAGACAAGTACTACCCTATTCCTTCCGATTAAGTAAGTTATGTTCCAACAACATCGTTGAGTACCAAGCACTGATTATTGGACTCCAAATGGCGATCGACATGGAAATCACAACACTAGAAGTGTATGGTGACTCCAAGCTCACAATCAATTAACTCTTGATTGAATATGAAGTGAGGAAATATGATCTCGTCCCATACTTCCGGCTAGCAACTCAACTGCTACAAATGTTCGAGGCTGTGACGCTAGAACATGTGCTAAGAAAAGAAAAGAAAATGGCAGACACTCTCACTAACTTAGCCTCAAGTATGGCGCTAGGAGAAGACGAAGCTGCTGATGTGCCATTTTGCCAAAGATGGGTGATCCGACTCATCGTTGAAATGCTACTAGACACAAACATCATCTCAGCATTTCCAATCAATGATGTGATAGAAGATAACACACAAATTAAACCCTCTTATTGACAATTGTAGTAAAGATGTAAGTAGGGATAGTTATAGGCCAGGGATTAGGAGGGATTGTTAATGTATTCTAAACTGACTTAAAAACACAAAACTAGGCTTAAAAACACTTAACTAGACTCAAAGAACTCAAAACAAACTAAAAAGACTCAAAACAACTCAAAACAATCAAATAGACTCAAACTAGACACTAGGACTTACTTTGGATGAAAATTGAATTGGTTTTGACTCAAAACACTTAAAAACACACTTTAGGACAGATTCTAACTAATTGGACATAAAAAGTAAGGGGGATTGGGTTTTTGACAAATTTGAAGTAAAAACAAGTAAATTACAGAAACTAAGTAAAGGAATACGAATTTGGGTGAATTGATAGGTTATTAGCTAACTAGAGGGTCCTTCTCCACACATGACACACTCGCATACAAATTGAATTCCAATTGCTTTTCCAATAAACCATGAACCTCAACACCCCAGATCAACCGTGACATCACTAATTAACCCTCAGATTTTCCTTAAGTCATTGAATTGGATGAAATACACATCGGCAACCAAATTATTCTTCAATAGTTCCCTACATGAACAGCATAATAGAGATACAATCAAAGATCATTAAGCTTTATGAAAATCATAAGCATTGACAAGGCATTCATAACTATGACATCATGATACTCATGCTAGGAATTCAACTTAACACGATCGTGACCAGCGACCTTTATTACTTATGAATATAAGTTCATAACGATTATGTGAAACTCCCTTATATTCTCGCATCAAATTCATGCATGCAAACTAAGTGTGCACCCTTAATCAACATACAAGAATAAGTTCTTAATCCAACAGTTAAGCAAATTGCATTCACGATTTATGAAATCACAACTGGAGTTAATCAATTCATATTGCAAATATAATCATGGTTTCAAAGTATCCTCTAGCTAAAACGAGTTTAGTCTCTCATGTTCACAGCAAAACAAAGAAAATATAAATTAAACATTGAAAACAAAGATTGAATACACCTAGAAACGCTCCAACAATCCAGCAATCTTGAATGGCAAGCACTACTCCCAGGGGTCTTCTCTCCTTCTTCTTTGCTATGGCACAAGGGTGAATGGGTGTGAAATTAGGTATGGTGCGACTATGTGTCTAGAGAGGGATGGCTAAATTGTGTATGTAATTGTATATATGTGAATGGGTGCGACACAAGGTATATATTTTAGGGAAAGGATCATAACTTTAATTAAATGTTTTGGGAAAGAATTGGACCCCAAATCCACAAGGAAAATGAGAATTAAAGTTAAAATCCTAAGGGAAAAAGGGAAAGGGACTTGCGGCAGCATCCAAAGGGAAGGAAAAGGAAAAGGAAAGGGAGAGGAGGTGCGGCACCAAGGTAGGAATGTGATTTAGGCTTCTATAACATATATTTAAGTGTCCCAAATCAATTAGGAACCCCCCCCCCTTTGCACCTGGAACATAAGTAGGAAAAGATTAAGATTGACTAAGTCAAAATAAGAAAGTTTGACTCATGTTTCCTTCTTTGTGGTTGATTCCTTTTCTTCTAAGTCTTGAATTAATTTCTTCCATATCCTTAGCAGATTCCTAACCTCCTTTCGTCTTCAATTTCATCCATCCACCTTGCTCCAAGAATGTGCTAACCATTCCAAGCCCAAAACTGCTTCAAAATGCTCCAAATTGCACTTTCTTGCCACTTTAGCCAATTGGACCTATAAAAACACAAAAATAGCTTAAAATACTAAAATAACTATGAACTAACAACATAAATGTAAGAAAACAAGCTAACTAAGTCGCATAAATATGGTCATATCAGTCAAGACTGAAGAGTGGAGACAGCCGTTGATCGACAACTTAGAGCATAGAAAGCTTCCACACGATCCTAGACACCACTCTGACATACGTCGACAAGCACCTCGCTTCCTCTACTACAAAGGAACACTCTACCGACGCTCTTTTCAATGAGTACTTATGAGATGCTTAGGTGAGGAAAAAGCCAATCAAGCTATGATATTTCATAAAGCGTAAATTTGATTTATTCATAAACGTAGCCATAAAATCATGATTTTCATGTATGGATTTCTAATAATAAAATCATGCATTTTAGAAGGGGTCCACTCATAGATACTTCATCATCAAAGAATCGTGCAAACAAGAGAAGACGGAATCGCCACTAACAAACGCACCTAAGCACATATATTTACTTGTATGCGGTAAGTATCGGATTCGATTCTCGTTAATTGTAAGTTCGAATCAAGTTGTTATTGTTGGCCCATTACGTGACCTAACTCAAATCATCTATCCCTTAAACATATCATAGTATATTACAAAAACAAAAATAATAAAGGAAAAGAACGTCTACACAAGTTGTAGCTTATGATTCAAGTCTTGAGATGTTTAAAAAGTCTTGTATTACGAACAAAAGACCAAGTTAGAGGTTGAAAGCTAAAAAATCATCCGTCAACGGGTGATTTGACATGGTCTAAGGGCTATCGGCCTAATCAAGACAATCTTATTGAAGTTTCTCTTTTAAAATTGAGATTATCCGTCAACGGTTGAATTTTGGGATAGCCCAAACAAATAAGGCCTCAAGTTTAATGTCGTTAGTTGGGCTCAATCATAGCTCACATAATAATTCACTAAGAAAAGGGGTGGTTTGTCAACCAAATAGAAAAAAGAAAGTGGGTCTTGCATCTATGATGATAGAAAAATGGCAACTAATTCAGTAAATGAAAAACTTTTGAGGTTGTACCAAACACCAAATATATGTTTTACCAAATCTAAAACTTTATGGCTAGATTAAAGTGCTACCCAAAATGCTAAAAAATGAATTCTTGTGGTACTTAACAAAGATACAAGTATATTTCTTGGTACCTGATCTTAAGTTTCTTGTTAAAGATGGTTTTGTATCTTGGTAATTAACTTGGAAATGCGATTAAGAATATAGATCACCAACATAAACCCAACTTAGAAAAAAAAAATGGGGACTTTAACGAAAAACTTCCGATACTGTTCACTTTAACGAAAAACTATATTTTAACACTAAAAAAATCAATTCTGATACTATTCATTTTACTCTTTATTTTTATTTTTTTCGTTAAAACTCAAACATTTTCAAATATTTTTCATTAATTTTTCTATATACTTTCTTTTTTACTCTGGTCGTTTCTCGCTCCATATGCATTAAAATCCAACCAATCAAATTTCAGAAATTGCAAAAGTGAAACAAAATTTGGACAAAACAAAATGCAGGTTTGAAAAGTGGTCAGAGCAACTTTTGCAGTCCTCCCTCACAGAAAGAGTACTTGGACTGCCCCTCCCTCCCCCTCCTTTTACGTCCTCAATTAGAGGGACAGTTACTTTTGCAAAACCAACCACTACTCCTCCCGTCAAAACTCGAATATATTTTTAGTCGCTAAAGTCTACAGAAATGGAAAATATATCGCACATACGTTGATTAACTCTTTTGTATAACACGAGTCATTCTCCTCGTCCATGGATGACGACTTTATCCGCTAAATTCGTGACTACAAAAAAAAATACATTTTTCATGAAAGGATTTTGTCGGGCTAAATGTTTTGTCGCCCTATTGTTTAGCCCGCCAAAAATTCAACGGGTAATTTTAGTCAAACAAAAGTTATCCTTCAAAGGTTTGTCTCATGAATATTAAAACTCCGTAGAACAAATTATGTTTGACCGACAAAATAACAAAAGACTATTTTGTCAAGCCAAGTGCGTTGACCAACTTGAACCGACAAGCCCAATTTCTCCAACGACAACATTTCGTCACATAACCCATTGTTGAGTAGGAATAATATCCTAAATGACAATCGTACAATTTTACCTAACGAATATTCTACTCTTTCGTCGCGCAAAGTTATATTTTTCCGAATTAAATAATAATAAAAATATTTTACCTGACAAAATAATCGTCAGACAAGGAATTTAAAGAAAATTTTAAAAAAAATACAAAATACATGCTCGACAAAGGTATTCGTTGGGCAAACATTTTAGTTTTGTTTAAATTCTTAACTGAAATTATATTTAATTTCAAGAAATTAATTTTTTTTTAAAACAAACAATATTATCTACACTAAAGTAATTAAGGAGTAGGCTAAGTCTCACAATCAAATAGAAATAATGTGGTTCAAATTTGTTTTTAGTGAGAATCGAACCTAAGACTATGTGACAATAAATTAATTAGTTTTAATTACATTCATCTTAAAATAAATCACAATATAAACAAAATTATTTAATTTTAAAACTAAAATATTTGTACAAATTTATGTAAAATATTCTAAACTAATTAACTACTCCTGGAGTAACTGGCGGGACAGCGGCAGAAGTTTGCTTTGAGGATTGGAGAGGTGAATGATAGAGATTGCCATTGTATGGGCCATCTCTTGCATGGACATGCAAAAGTTATCCTCTCGTTGGTGTGCAGCTTCTTCTCGAGCTTCTTCTTGCAGGCGCATGGCCTCTAACTCCATCTCCAAATGTTGTAGTATGGAAGGCGTTCCACTTGCAGGCTAAGAGTTAGATGAAAAAGATCCCACGAGGTCCCAACCTCAACACCCTTCTAAGCTGCGGATCTCTCGACCTTTCTATCGCTTAAACTCGTCCATCAGCACCTATAAAGACAACTATGAATAAGTTTCAACTGCTCCATTGATGTGTCTGGTTGCTATTGGGTCCAAAATGCCTTTGGAGAGATTTTGG
This sequence comes from Pyrus communis, assembly GCF_041283825.1. NCBI lineage: Eukaryota > Viridiplantae > Streptophyta > Magnoliopsida > Rosales > Rosaceae > Pyrus > Pyrus communis. The sequence goes on from NC_142574.1 coordinate 15,650,496, forward strand.
GCCCAATTTTTTTTTTTTTTTTTTTGGTTTCCCACCCCGTTGAGGTAGCCTTATGAAATGATTATATAGTAGCGGGGATAGGTGCCTGTATACATAACCTCCCCGAACCTGCCCCATTCCGTATTTTCTGATATAATTTAATGCATTTCTAATTGTAAAATATTCTTCAGCCATATTTCGTTCCTTAATAGTTAATAGTGTGTAGTTTTATGGTTTGACTCTTCCTGCATTTGATTTTTAATCATAATTTTATGTTGTTTGAAATCATATGATCATTTTGTTATTAATGACACAATAATGTCTATTAAAGCTGTAATGGATAACCGATTAACAGGAATATGTTATTTTGTGGTCATGATGGGTGATTGTGAGTAAGATAGTTTTTACAATTATCAGGATTGATAGATATTTATTTCTATTTCAAAGCGTTGTTAGTTTTACTGGTAAATTATAATCTGAATATATATATATATAAAATCATTCTAAAAAATGTCAAATTGTGAATTGTATGTAATAAGCCAAGTAGTTTTCGCGTAAATTTTCATTGTTAACAACTTTATTTGGTGACTTGGATCTTTGACCAACAATATAATACCAGAAATGGTCTATGCACAACAATGGCAACTCCAATTCCGATTAAGTTTTACTGACTCAAGCCCAAAAAGATCTGACAAAAATTTGATACTGTTTAACATACAAGGAATGCTATTTTCAAACGGAGTCGAATCTTATCCGGATTCATTTTGAGGGAATTTTAAGAATTTTCATATCTTAATCATTCATCGTGTATCATATCGTCAGAAATTATTTAAAATTAAACACAAATAATATCTGACGAAAACTGACAGTACTATATACAATAAATAATTAAGATGTAAGAATCTCTGAGACCCCCACAAAATAAATCTGAAGATGATCTTTTTCCTTTTGAAAGCTTGCTGGCTTTTTCAAACCTCGCTGATTAAGTGACTCGGGTTTTGGGGTTAGAAAATTGTAGCTGTGTTTAAGAGATAACAAGAAAATAATTAATAATTAATTACTTGATTATGTGATAATAAATTTATCAGATAAAAGTCCAAAAGTCCTCCTGACATGGTCAGAGGACATGAGATGCTGCTGCTGCTGCAAATACAGTTCTTGTCTGTCTTCAGATACGGCTCTGATGGTCTCTAGTCCTCAGTACTAGGGCTCCCTTCTCTCTCCTCCTTTTTCACTTTTCGATTTATCTTTTTTATATAAAAAATTAATTTAAAATAAAATATTAATTTAATTTAATTGTAACTGTTTAAATAAGAGGTGATAGGACGAGATTGAGAGAAATTAAGAGGAAAACGAATCTTGCTGCGGTCACGTGACCAGCAAAATAAGAAGTTTGAAATGAAGTTCTTGGCCTCCAAGCCAAAAAACTGTTTTGGTTCTGGAATCCGGCTGGTCATATTTCAGAGCAGGAAAGTAATGATGGGTTCATGAAAAGTATTTTATGGGAAATGAAATTTCATTAAGTAATGTTACATAGTACACACACATAGGTCAAACGTCCAAAAGAGAATGGCGTGAATTTTTCTCATTGTCCTAAGAGCAACTCCAGCGTTGGAGCCCTCCCCCCTAGCAATACACTATTCAATCCACCTAATGAACAGTAACTGCCCTTAATGAACAGTAAGTAGCCCTGGCAATAGAATTTGCATCTCCACCGTTACACTTCAATAGCCCTAGTAATAGGTAATAAAATATTAGTATTTTTTTTTTATAAAATAATACAAAATAATTTTAATTGTAATATCGGATAAGATTTTTAATCGTTATCGTTGCGCCACGTGTCATTATCCGAAGTATTATTAAATAATACAAAATAATACAATTATTGGTGATGGATTTCTGATAAGATTATTAACCAATCACGTCGCGCCACGTGTCATAATCGGTTCACAATCTTTGAGGATAGATTTCCATCAGATTTGTAACGAATGACGGCATGCCACGTGGCATTATGCAGAACCTAATCCTTTCTGAATCCTTTATATAATCCACCATTCATCCTCACAAATCTCACACCAAAATTCTCAAGATCTCTATCATTATTTGTAGTTTCTGCTTCCTTATTCACAAAAATCTGTATCATTATTCATAGTTTCTGTTTCTTTCTTTCAATGTCTTCTTCTTCTTCCTCAAGGATGATGTGGGAATACAATCAGGAAGAGGAAGAATTGTTTAACGAATCTGAAGCAATCTTCAATCACCAGAGGGTAAGAAATGAGAGGGAAGAGGATGAGGAGCGTCAAATGAGAAATGACGAAGTAAGAAGGGGCAGAGCCTCACATTCCCGTCGAGTCATCCAAGCTACGGCTCAGATCTGCAGGCCCAGCCGTTCCGGAAACCTTGATAGAAGCAGGCAACGACGAGGTATGGAACTCTTGGATGATTATTTTGTTCCTAATAGTGCATTCCCTGATACGTACTTTAGACGTCGTTTTAGAATGGAACGACATTTGTTCAACAAAATCATGATTGCTGTTTGCAACCATGATTCTTATTTTGTGCAAAAAAAAGATGTTTTTGGTGCTATGGGTCTACTGCCTGAGCAAAAAATTACTGCTGCCTTGCGGATGCTTGCATATGGAGCATCTGCAGACCAAGTGGATGAGATAACGAGGATGGGGCAATCAACCATTCTTGAGTCCCTGATGAGGTTTTGCGGAGCAATCGAATCTATCTACACCGCTGAGTACCTCCGCAAACCTACACACATGGACTTGGAGCGGCTGTTGAAGAAGGCGGAGATGCGTGGCTTTCCTGGGATGATTGGAAACATTGATTGTATGCACTGGACGTGGAAAAACTGTCCAAGTGCATGGCAAGGCGCTTACGGGGACAGAAAATGAGCAAAAAGTATCATTCTGGAGGCAGTGGCATCTTTTGATACATGGATTTGGCACGCCTTTTTCGGGGTCCCGGGAGCTCAAAATGACATCAACGTTCTTGCCCAATCCCCAGTGTTCAACGATGTCCTACAAGGAAAGGCACCAAAAGTTACGTATGAAGTCAACGGACGTATGTACGACGGGCCATACTACCTAGCTGACGGCATCTACCCGCGCTGGTCAACCTTTGTCAAAACAGTGCCACGTCCGCGGAGTGCAAAGGAAAAACACTTTGCAAGCTGTCAAAAGGGGTGCAGGAAGGATGTGAAGCGTTGTTTCGGTATCCTCCAAGCTCGCTGGGCGATCGTTAGGGGTGCTGCCAGATTGTTTGATGTAGAGTCGCTTCGATCCATCATGATGACGTGCATCATTCTTCACAACATGATTGTGGAAGATGAGTACGATTATGAAGCTGTTGATGAATATGAGCCAGACCCGATGAACAATTCAAGAACACGTATACATTGTGCTCATGACGCCACCGATGAGCCCGTGCAACATGAGTCATTACAAAGGGATGGACGTTACAATGAAAGGCTCATTCAACGATATACTGCATTTCAAATGCCAGACATGCACAATGCCCGACAAATTGACTTGATAGAGCACCAGTGGGCATTGAAACAAGCTGAAGATAATTAAGTTCATTTAGTGTGTTTTTTTTAATTTGGTATGTTTATGTTATTTTATTTGGTTTGTTTTATTATTTGGTATGTTTATGTAATTTTTTTATGTTTATGTTTATGTAATTCTTAGTATGTTTATGTTTATGTTTATGTTTATGTATTTTTTTTATGTTTATGTTTATGTAATTCTTAGTTTATGTAATTTTTTTATGTTTATGTTTATGTAAAGGACTTTTAATTATTAGAACGATGGACTTTTAATTAGAACGATGGACTTTTGATTATTTTATACAAGGACTTTTAATTTGAACAATGGACTTTTAATAAATAACTTATCAAATTAATTTGAATAAATATTCAAGAAATTGGAAACAACATAAATAATACAAACAATAAATAATAAATTACAACCCAAAGTGATTGGAAAATTATGGGCTCCGATTACAAAAAGTACTCTATTCATCATCACTTAACCAATTTGTGGTGCTAGGATGATCTTCTCTTGCGGTGCTAGAACCACCTTGGCTTGCTATTGCTTCTCTTGCACGCCTCCTTCGCACAACGTCCGCTTTCTCTGACTTCCAAAAAAATTTAGAATTTGGAGACTTCCCTTCTAAAAACATGTTCATAATCTCACGATCTTGTTGAGCCCGTCTTTCTTCTCTAACATGTTCCCTTTCTTGCCTAAGTAGCTCTCTTTCTCTCTCATTAGCATAAAATTCTCTCTCAACAGCTACTTGTTTTGATGCCTCTCTAGCCTTATCAGCCTCATCTTTCGCCAGGTCCCTCGCCAAAGTCAATTCACCTTGGCGAGTAAGTTCTTCCATGAACTTTGCATAATCGTTCTTGGAAGCACTACCTTTTCTCTTTGAAGCCTTCTTACCTTGAGGCCTAATTGGAAAACGGGTCGAACCCGACGCGCGTTCAGGGAGGGGCGTTTCGGGCACTTCTTCTGCATCATCTTCATGATCAGGATCGGGTGTAGAGTGTAGAGGGGTGCTGTTCATGTGCACTTCTGGACCGACTGGCACAACTCTAAATTTAGGACAATCTTTGACAATATTCCAACATTCCCACCGGTTGAATAATTTATTTTTGCTTTTGGTTTTGGCAGCGTACCAAGCTTGTGCTTGAAGTTCCTACACAATAAAAATAAGTAACAAATATGATGAAAATAAGTAACTAGCAAATATATACATATATATAAGTAACAAATATAATGAAAATAAGTAAGAAGGCTTCAAGTTTAGTAAATAATGAAAATAAGTAACAAATAAATAATTATAATGAAAATAAGTAACTAGCAAATATATACATATATATATAAGTAACAAATATAATGAAAATAAGTAAGAAGGCTTCAAGTTTAGTAAATAATGAAAATAAGTAACAAATAAATAATTTTAATGAAAATAAGTAACTAGCAAATATATACATATATATATAAGTAACAAATATAATGAAAATAAGTAAGAAGGCTTCAAGTTTAGTAAATAATGAAAATAAGTAACAAATAAATAATTATAATGAAAATAAGTAACTAGCAAATATATACATATATATATAAGTAACAAATATAATGAAAATAAGTAAGAAGGCTTCAAGTTTAGTAAATAATGAAAATAAGTAACAAATAAATAATTTTAATGAAAATAAGTAACTAGCAAATATATACATATATATATAAGTAACATATATATATATATATATATTTATATGTCATGTTAATCATAACATGGGGCTAGAGTTCCAAGTTTAGTAAATAAATAATACAAACAACATAATTATAATGTAACAAATAAGTAACAATAAATAATAAATTGTTACCTGATCCGAGTAATTTTCCCCACTTCGAATATTACTACTAGCTTGTGCCAAAGCGTCTCTCCACGTACTAAATGATTGGCTAAGTAATTTCCAACGACTGGACATCGATTCTTTGGTTCTTTTCCCACCAATTTTCTCAAGAAAACTGGTATGAATAAGACTCCACATTTCTCGCAACTGCATCTCATTACCCGTAAGCGAACTATGAGTAACTTCAACCCAGCTAGTACACAACGCAACATCTTCAATAAGCAACCAATTCGTACCTGCACCAGTGGTCATTTTGTTGAAAAAAAATGGATTCAAACTTTGAGACAAAGAAAGGAATGTGATTGAAAGTAGTTGAGAAAATATGAAATTGTTGTGTAAGGTAGATGATAATGAGAAGGTATTTATAGAAAAGTAAAAACAATTTTTTTTACAATTTTTTTCAGATTTTTCAGATATTTTTTTGAATTTTTTACAATTTTTTTTTAATTTTTATTCAATTAATTAATCTCTGCCGTTGGATTTAAAAAAATTTGAATTCCAACGCGCCAGATTGTGCCACGTGTCACAACGATAACTTTTCAGATTTTTAAAACTATTTTATCATTTATTTTTTAATTTATAAAGAATTTTAATATCCACCGTTGATCTCAGATCGAACGGTGGATATTAAATCAGACTTTTTTTTTTCCATTGAGATCTAACGGTCCACATTAAGTGACCGTTAGGATCTAACGCACCGTGGGAAGCCACGTGGCTTCCCAACGGTAACTGACATATGTTTTTTTTTTCTGACTTTTGTGTCGGGACGCGCCCCCACGCGCGGGTGGGGTGCACGCGCCTGACACAAAAAAAATAAAATAATGCGTTGACGCCACCCTGGCGTTAGCATTGCGTCACCCCCACCTCGGGCTCAAGGGCTGGCAATCCCTCACGGGCCCTTTGCTCGGGCTTCCCCCTTCCACCGGGCTGGGTCACGCTGGACGCCTTCCACCGGCCCTTGGGCCATTGTTTTGGAGCCAGTCCCCCGAGTAATTCCCAACGGTGGGAATGCTCTAAACAAAATGCTACCACATACAAGAAACAAATTATTGTGTTTAAATAGGTAAACTGCGAATTTAGTCTTTTAAATTATTAATTAAGTAAAAATTAGATTTTTATCTTCTTCTTTTTTAAAAAAAAAAGAGTCTCTAAACTTATTAAAAACTGCTAATTTTATTCTTACCTTTAAATTTCAAGTTTTTTTATTCAATTATTTGTTAAATTAAGTCATGTCACTTGCACATGACACAATTTAAAGGATAAAATTGTCATTTCATCGCCCATGAAATCCAACTAGCACAAACACCCTTCTGTCCTCTTTTTTGGCTCAATTTTACCCTTTCAGTTTCAGATGTGTCATGTGCAAGTCACCTAACTTAAATTAACAGAGAATTGGACATAAAAACTTGAAATATCACTCCAATGATGAAGTTGGTTATTTGTTATGAGTTTAGGGACTTATTTTTCCAAAAAATAATACATGAACATAGTTTTCACCTGAGTAATAATTCAATGACTAAATAATGGCTAAATATGCAGTTTACCCTCCAATATATTCATACACACACACACACACACACACACACACACACACACACACACACACACACACACATATATATATATATAATGTAACATTTATGCATCATACATTACCTGTCAATTATACGACTAATCATACCCATTTCATGCAATAGTTTGAAACAACCAATTTGAATTACTCTAGTTTCCATTGACAATTATGCTTAATGACCTTAAAAGTTTGAAATTGTTGTAGGACTAATTTACTTAACTGTGTTTAGAGCTAGAGAGAAGGGGGATGGCAGCATGAAGAGAGAAGATAGAGATAAGTGTCTGTGAGGTGTGTATTATATCACCCCGTTGTGCCTTTATTTATAGTATTAGGGAATGTTAAATCCTTACCCTAATAGGATTACAACTCTAATAAGATAATATCTAACTTAGGAAATATTCCAAGATATCCTAGATGCACTAGGATTTACACAATCACATTTCTAATCCAATAGGACTGGAACACTTCCCCTTAAGTGTGTAAATACTCAAACAAAACATCGCATCAGGTCTTCAGCAGTTGAGGTAAAACAGTTGATGAAGTTGTCGGCATAACAAGCGAATGCGAGTCTCAAATTAAAGAAAGTATGCATTGGTAGTAAAACTCACAAAACCTCGCTATGGTAAAACCAAAGGTAAGTAAAAACCCATAGACTGAGGAGAAAAGTGAGAAGTATGCATAATGTCTAAAACAAACGTCATACAGGGCGAAAGTAGTGAACTCAATAGAGTATGATCATCCCATAATGGGTGCCTTATCAAAACCTCATTAAGTAGCAAAAACCCAGTAGGAAAAATGCTTATAATCGTAGGAAAAAGAGTACATTAAGATCAAGTGAGTATGCTTTTGGATACTCCCCCTGAGTTAGACATAACTTCCATAACTTCCAAATAAGAGAACTACAAGCAATTTAACTCAGACAATTTACGTATATTGATTCCTTTGAAGAGTTTCTGAAAAGTAGACTTAGGCAATGGCTTGGTTAAGAGATCGGCCAGGTTGTCCTGGGAACAGATTTGCTTGACTTCAATGTTTTGATGTTGTTGTTACTGGTGAGAATAAAAGAACTTCGTCACAATGTAGTTTGTGTTGTCTCCCTTGATGTATCCCTTATTTAACTGCTCGATACATGCTACATTGTCTTCAAATATCATCGTATGAAGGTCAACGACGTTAGTAAGACCACTAGTGCTTCAAATATGTTCCATGACTACTCTTAACCAAAATTGCTCTCACGAAGCTTCATGGAAGGCGAGAATCTCAGCATGGTTCAAAAAAGTCGCAACTAGCGTGTGCTTGGTAGACCTCCAAGATATTGTGATGTCTCTAACAGTAAAGACATACCCGTTTGAGAACGTGCCCTATATGGGTCAGACAGATAACCAGCATATGTGTAACCAACAAGGTAAGAATTAACCCGAGGACCTAAGGGGCGGCAACTCTTCTCGAGGATTCATGGGCGTAAAGCAAGCCCAAATCCATCGTACCCTTGAGGTAGTGAAAAATGTCTTTAACATTATTCCAATGTCTGCGTGTATACACATTGCTGTATCTAGCCAAAAGATTAACAACGAAGGAGATGTCGGGTCTAGTGCATTGAGCCAAGTATAATAAAGAACCAATTGCACTTAGGTATGGAACTTTAGGCTCCAAAATCTATTCCTTATCCTCCTTGGGACATAAGGGATCTCGTTTAGCATCTAGAGTCTGAACGACCATAGGAGTATTCGAAGGCTTCGTTTTATCCTCATTAAAACATCGTAACACCTTTTGGGTGTAGTTCGATTGATTTACTAGGATTCCATCCGAACAAAACTTGTCAAATATTCACTCAGACAATTATACCACATCCGCCCAGATTGTTTGAATTCGTAAAGTGATCTCCTCAATCTAAACGAGAGGGTGTTCCGGGGTCTAGAACTATTTAAACCAGTCAATGGAAGTCCTTTTGGAACTTTCATGTAGATTTCTGTATCTAGATCCCTGATAGAGATACGCGATTACCACATCCATAAGCTGCATATTCAGTTTTTCAGAAACTACCAAACTGATAAGGTAGCAGAACGTTATGATGTCCATTACGCGGGAATAAGTCTCCTTGTAATAAATCCTCAGGCATTGAGAGAAGCCTTGAGCTACGAGGCATACTGTGTATTACACTATTTCATTCTTCTCATTACGTTTCCTTACGAAAACCTACATAGCCCACGGGCTTCACATGTGGTGGAGTAGGAGTTACGGGCCTAAACACCTTACGTTTCATAAGCGAATCGAGTTTGACCTATATTGCTTGTTTCTAGTTTGATGAAATTCATCACTTTAATTCAAGACCAAGCCTTAACGGCCCTTGAAGAAATGTTAGGGTTATGTGAACAATGAACTATGCCCATGCATGTTTATTAAGAAGCCACATTCTAGATTTTCGATCATTGCAGTTTATGTCGGCGACATGAACCTCATCAGAACTCCTGCAGAGCTTAAGGAAATTATCGTTTACTTGAAATTAGAATTTGAGATGAAGGATCTTAGGAAAACTTAATATTGTCTTGGCCAAGAGATTGAGCATTTATAGACATGTAAATTTCGTTGCATATAAATGATGCATCACAAAGCTCCACATGGCATATAACCCATCACAAATAGACAAGTCATCAATGAAATGTGGCACAAATAAAATAAAGGAAGCTCAAAAGCATTCCTAAAATACGGCAAAAAGGAAGAAATCGCCTTAAAATCGGCAAGGGGCCCAAATTGCTCCCAAAACCGGAAAAAAAGCTAAAGTATCTTCACAAAACAAAGCAAGAATTGAAGATTGCCCACAAAATAGGCAAGAAAGCCCTATAATTCGACCAAGCAAGGGAAAATGGCTGAAATTAAGCCACAAAACATGCCTAAATCGGAGGACGAATCAAGACACAAATCAAAGGCAAATCCATCCAAAGGCAAGCTTTGAGAAGTCTATAAATACAAGGTCTCAATACAAGCATAAGGTTGACAATTTCTACATTCAAGGTCAACAATCTCTACATACAAAGGCCGAAATTCTCACAAAAGGAGAACCTCTGCCAAATCTTTGAAGATTAATACGCTGCCAAAGCTCTCTTCGAAGAATGTACAACCAAAACTGAAGCTTTCATTAAATCATTCGTTCGAGATCAAGTCATCGTGACCTTTAGATTAACAATTAACCATTTGCATCAAATTTGAAGAATGAATAAGAAGAAAATTGTAAACAGAGATTGTAACCCTACAAATTCATCAATACAAATCTACTTTGTACATGTGTTCTTGTTTTATTTGTTACAAAATTCTTGTGTTTACAGCCGTGTATGGGGCAAGACCCTAAAGGGCTTATTGGACCACACGGTAGGCTGCCAAGGTAACCCATGTGCAGCTGCAGGCCACGGACCGGTTCTGGGAAGGAGCACAGCAACCAAGCTATTGGTTTTGGGCCACAAAAAGCGCGGGGAGTACAAGCCCAGCGCCGGGGCTGGCTTGGTATGGATGCGCAGGAAGCCTAGCAAAAACTGGTTTTGTTTTGGGCCGGTTCTAGGCAAACTCAGCCACATGGGCTAGCCTGGTGTTTTTGGGCCGTGATAGAAGGCGAGCACAGCAAGCAAGGGCTTGCTGCAGGCAGCCTGGTCCATGCAGGCAAAGTCCAGCAAGCCTAAGCTTGCTGCAGGCATGATGGGTTGAGGTAGGGCAGTGTCCAACAAGGCTTTGAGGGCTTACTGGTGGACTCAAGGCTTCAAGCCTGTGTGGAGACCAACCCAAGTTGAGGCCTGGTGCTGTGTAAGGCGTCGAAACGATGTCATCCGAGCTGCAATATGGCTGCAGGCTAGCCAACTTGGCTCAGCAACGCAGCATGGAGCTACGACTCAACCGCAAAAAATCCCAGTTTTTTTTTTTTTTTTTTTTTTTAAAATCAAGGGGTTCAAAACACTAATTGCTTCTAAATTAATTTTGATGCTTTGACTCACAAATTCCACATATCATAATTGTGTATTGCACAAACAAATATATATATATATATATTGACAAAATATATGAACACATATGCAATATATAATTGAAAGGAAAATATAAATATAGGGGGTTCATGCATCATGGTCAATATTTTCATGCTTCAAGGTCGTTTCAAATATCTTAATTTATTTCAAAAGAACCTGATTGGCAGAAAATAATTGAGCATTTTGATGTTGTAGAAGAAAGCCTCATGCACGATCTTTCAGTTCCTTAGCTTCTGGCAAGAGCGTATTGATAACGTGTTGTAAGCCTAATTTACTTAACTATATTTAAGGCTTGAGAGAAGGGGCCGGCGGCACAGAGAGAGAAGAGAAAGATATGTGTTTGTGAGGTGTGTATTATATCACCCCATTATGCCTTTATTTATAGTAATAAGGAAGGTTAAATCCTTACCCTAATAGGATTACAACTCTAACAGGATAATATCTAACTTGGGGAATATTCCAAGATATCCCTAGATTCACTAGGATTTACACAATCACATTCCTAATCTAATAGAACTGCAACAGATATGAAATATTTTTCATACATGTTAAGCTAAAATGAACATTTATAGCATGTTTACTTATTCATAACACAATCAAGATAAGGAGTTGGATTCGATAACAGATTGATCATGTGTACGAACCAAGGAGAAAATCAAAGGATGAGGATCCCCTTTGGATTCTTTTCATGAGGATTTGGAGGATCAATCAATCTTGTCGATTCATCATATATCATGCGGCTAGTTTTCGTTAAGTATTGTTTGTGTTCAATCCTAAATAAAAAAAATTCAAAATAATTTTTTGCCGCACGATGTACGATAAACGGACAAAATTGATTGATCTTCCGAATCCCCACAAAGAGGATCTGGATAGGATCCTAATCCAAAATCAAAATGTAAGTGGGCTCCACACAAAACAAGGAATCCAACTCTTGATCTTTAGGAATTGGATTGTTTGAGGGATGGAGTATTTTGATTCTAAAAGAAACAAACTAGTAGGAACTCATAATGTTTACCCATTGTGCCCTCACGTTATTTCTACAGTTCAATGGGCAAAAATTTGATTTCCACTCTAATTTAGGTCAATAGTGAACATCTAATATTGAATCAGTATCATTTCTACTTATTTAAGATTGTTCAGTAAAGAACTTGGATGAGATTTCGAGTTCCAACTCTTCATAAGTTTAGTTCCTCCTTAATTTTGATTGCAAATTAGTAAACATATCAGTATACATAAATGACTACTTCCAATATAAGGAACCAAATTTTTTCTTGGAAGTTCCAAATAGTATGAACTATTTATTTTGGAGTTAGACATGACTGAAGAGTGAGTTCATGAATTTACTTTTGACTACATTCACATTTGACATTTACAAGGAAGTCCCACATACACAAGATTCAATTATCAAAACTCAACTTTATTAGAGTGATAGGCAACCAAGTAATTTGTGTAAAATCTGACCTTATTAGTGTTAGTATTTTTTATTGAGTTGAGTAATGCGTTAGTAGGTTAGAAGTTAATTGTTAGAGAGGAATGAGAGTCAATGAGAATCAAACCTGCACCAAAATATATAAACCTGAATATTTTTCACCACTATAGTAAAGCGTCATCTGCATTTGAGTGTTATTGAAACTGGAAAGAAATGTAGTAATTTGGCAAGCAAGATGGTGATAAAAATGGTTTTGGGATTTTGGATTAAAAGTCATAACGTACCATGCGCCAAACCTATCTTCTCCCTCTAATCCTTTTGTCATTATGATTATGAAAGAGTCACATCGACACACTTGTCCCGCTTTTAGGACTGAAACGGACACAGTTCGCAGCACACAGCTCAGACTCAAGAGCAATAGAGAGAGAGGCTCTGAGTTTCTGAGCTACCCCTCCCCCTCAAAGGTTCAAGCTTTTTCCTTCCTCTTCACTACCAACAGCCATGGCTGGCGGCGGAGGAGGACCCCAAAAGGCAGATGAGTTCCAACCTCACCCCATCAAGGACCAGCTTCCCGGCGTCGACTTCTGTGTCACCTCCCCTCCCCCATGGCGTATCTCTCTGTCTCTATAACACATCACACACGCAGAGCACTATCCTGTTTCCATCATATTATATTTACCATGGATGATGGATCATAGGAGAAAGTTTCTATTTTTTTTTTTTTTTCTGTGATGGTATTTTTACATTTTCTGAGTTTTTGGGCAATGACAGTTTTGTTTGGTTGCCAAGAAACAAGGGGTTGTAAGAAACGAAAATGGTTTTCCAGAGACTAGTTTGAATGTGTGAGAAAGTTGCTTCCTTTATACTAACATGGTATTTCTTTTATCTCGCTAATCGCATGAACAATCTCAAGTCTCTGAAAATCTTCTGCTTTTACCCCCTCCTTTTCTCGTTTTTCTGCTTTTTCTGCTTTTTCCCAGAAAATAAAACAGAGCATTAAAGTTTTCTTTTTCTTTTTTTGCAAAATTATAATCCTTTTATTAGGCTCCCCATTATTTTATCTTCTGTTTTTTTTTTGTTGGTTATGTTGATTTGACATCTTCTGAGTTTTTGGGTAATTTTAGTTTTGTTTGGTTGCCAAGAAAAAATGGGTTGTGAGAAAAGGAATTGGTTTTCCAGAGGCTATTTCCTGTTTGTAAGAAAGTTACTTCCTTTGTACTAACATGGTATTTTTTCTCTCGATACTCCCATGAGTTTTCTGAAACTCTTTTTGTGTTTCAGTGTTTTCGAGTCTCTAAAAATTTTCTCAGTTTCCCCCTCTCTTTTTCTCGTTTTCCTGCATTCTCCGGGAAACCAATCACGGCATTAAAGTATTTTTTATTTGGCTATGATCCCCCGCATTTTCTTTTCCGTTTTCATTTTCCCTCATATTTTTTCGTCGTTTCCTGCTACAAACTTGTTTGATTAAATGCAGCTGAAGCCATACTTTTGGGATTCCAGCACTTCATTGTAATGCTTGGGACCACCGTGTTCATCCCCACATTACTTGTCCCTCTCATGGGTGGTGGCGATGTAAGACCTCCTTAAAACCCTCAAAAAATGTTCTTACCTCTTTGTTTTCTGGTCATTTATTTTCAAACAGTGTTTCTATTTATAACAGCAATTTCTATGTTTTTGTGTAGGTGGAGAAGGCCGAAGTGATTGAGACTTTCCTCTTTGTTGCTGGGATCAACACACTATTGCAGACTTGGTTAGGGACTCGGCTTCCGGTGGTGATGGGGGCATCATATGCCTTCATCATCCCTGCTGTCTCCATTGCCTTGTCCAGGAGGTTCGATGTCTACGTAGACCCCCACCGGGTTAGTGTGACACAATCTTTCCATTTTCCTCTATTCGTAGTTTTTAGCTTTCGGTTTGACTCATGTTTGGATGTTGATGATGGCTTTACATAAACATGGTTATCATTTACTATTTCTTTCGGACATAGAGGGAGTGTAATGCATATGGTTTCCGGTGTTTTGAGTTTTTTCATACTTATGCTCATTGTAATCCGTGAATGTTCTTTAGAGGTTTAAGGAAACCATGAGAGCAATGCAAGGAGCAATCGCAGTTGCATCTTTCATCCAGATGATCTTTGGCTTTCTTGGGTTTGTGAGAATTTTTGGAAGGTAAGTTGATTATTGATGTGATTTTGTAGTTGTTACTTTGTCCAAAACAGAACTTGGTTATTGATGTGGCTTGATGCAGGTATCTTTGCCCTCTCTCTGCAGTTCCTCTTGTAACGCTTACTGGACTTGGGTTCTTTGCATTTGGTTTCCCTCAGGTAACCATTCTGAACCAATCATTGTGTTACTGCTCAGTTCAAATAATTGGTTTATAAGAAAGAAATCGAAAAGCTCCTGGAACCTTTAGTGGTCAATTCATGAAGTTAATCCCAAATGTCATTTCTATGAAAAATATTAGTATTTGATCACTGGAGCTTTTAGGCACTACTTAAAACATGGATTTGGTATTAGTTAAGTAACTCGGAGCTCCTGTAAGCTTCTCTGTCAACTACATGTCGGTATTACTTTGTTTTGATGTTTTTTTCTTTCTGCTTGATGCTTGCAGCTGGCAAACTGTGTTGAAATTGGATTACCAGCACTGATCCTTGTGGTTTTCATATCACAGGTGAGCAACATCGTGAATGATCATTTTGATGCAGACATCTTCAATTTAATTTACAATATCTCAAGTTATATTATGTACAGAATGTAAAATATGCATATCTTACTACTTTTCTATTCTGATATTTAGCCATTGTTACTGCAGTACACGATGAAGTTAAAACTGCCTATATTTGGTCGATTTGCAATACTGTTTTCAGTTGCAATTGTATGGATATATGCAGAAGTTTTGACTGCAGCTGGTGCGTATAAGAGAAGACCTTATACAACTCAAACTAGTTGCCGTACTGATCGTTCTGGGCTGATTAGTGCTTCTCCTTGGTAAGCTTCAACTTCTAGCATATGCATTTCATGCAAGAAGCACTTGTACTGACATTTTCAATCGATCATTCATGTGTCCTATTTTATTTTTTATGTTAGTGCCCAACAATCATGGCTAATGGTAATGGATTTGTTTCCCCATGCGATTGTTATGTAAGATAGTTGTCGATAACAGTTTACTTCAGCGGCAAATACTTGTTTGCAATGATAATCGAGATGTGTAATTATATGACCCCAAAATAGAGGATACAGTTAAATTGTGAAGTTGTTGGAGGTGGGTTACTTGAAACAATCAAACATGTTCTAGTTATGCACTCTGCAATGATGATGTGTGTGTTCGTGCTTTGTGAGATTTCTGAAGAACAGTTCCTGTTTTGAGTAACCACAGGATCTTATTTTCCTTTTTCTGTTAGAGAAAGCTGTTCTAGTGATACAGCGTTTCCGCAATTATGTTGTGGGTGTTTTCCATGTTCTGAAGAAAACTTCCTGTTTTGAGCAACCGTGAGATCAAACTTGAGCCTAATTATCATAGTGCACTTGCTGAGGCTCGATAAACAATTACATCCACTCTTATCTCTTGGTTTCATGCTCCCGAAGTTTAGTCCTGCATGCAAGACGCTGGTATCATTGTAACGTAATTCCTGATTTTATTAGTAACTGTATGACATTCAATAACGTTTTCTCTTTCACCATATGCAGGATAAGGATTCCCTATCCATTTCAATGGGGGCATCCTGATTTTAATGCTGGAGATACTTTTGCAATGATGGCTGCGGCTTTGGTTGCCATTATTGAGGTAAGACATATGAAGTTCAAGGCTGAAATTACGAAGGAAGATGTTTATTTTGCCTATATACGTAAAGTAGACCAGACATCTGTATTAAGATTTCTGGAGGAAACTTGTATTAATATGCCTTCATAGATGGCTTTCTCGACATTGTAAGCGAAGAATAAATATGCCGTTCTCATCTTAAGATGATGTTATCTTTTGACTTGAAATATGTTTCTCAGTGAAGTGTGTAAAATGAATAAACATTGCTTTCATTTGCGCTGACATATCTTTTCTCCCCATTCATTTGGGGCAGTCTACAGGTACATTTATTGCAGCATCAAGATATGGGAGTGCCACCCCCATACCGCCTTCTGTTCTCAGCAGAGGTGTCGGCTGGCTGGTAGGAATTGGTCCGACTGAATTCTATGTTAATCACATTTTTAGAATTGTTGGTGATGAATGCTTCGACTTGTAAAATTTTCAGGGCGTAAGCACTTTTCTGGATGGCATATTTGGCTCAGTATCTGGCTCCTCTGCTTCAGTGTAAATATTTAATTTATGTACTTATGATATCTTTTGTTGCAGAATTCTGGAGTAAGGACCTATCCTTATCCGACTCCATTTTACAGTTTGTCTGCATATAATTCTGAAGAACAATAATATGAATCCCAGTTCTTAATCCATATTACAAGTGCCCCACGGTTGCTTTGTTTTAGGCATTGACGGTGCCTTAGCTGTAGGCTTGTAGAACTCTGCCCTTTCAGAAAATTCATCTAAAGAAGTAACTATAATTGTTAACTGAAAGAAAAGAGAGCAGCTGTGATCTAATGATCCTACCCTATTTTTCTAGTGAAAATGCCGGCCTTCTGGGAATGACGCGTATTGGAAGTCGGAGAGTAATCCAGATATCAGCAGCCTTTATGCTCTTCTTCTCTGTATTAGGTACAGTACTCCGTTTTACAATCTAAGTTTTGAATGTTTATCTAAATAACTTATTTGCTCATTGACAACATAAACTATGGTGCCAGCCGGAGCTTTATATGTTCATAACTTTCTTTGCATAATCTAGTCTGAGGGTGTCATCGATTATGTTATACGCAGGAAAATTCGGGGCTTTTCTTGCTTCTATCCCACTACCAATTTTCGCAGCTTTGTATTGCGTCCTCTTCGCCTATGTTGGTATGCATTTCAATCCTAAATCATAATTATGACTATGCGTTGTTGATGTTTCGTTTTGAGTTTGTGGACTGATCACTTAGTAGTTAATATATCTCAGTTTAATGTCTATGCTCCTTGACAGTTCACAATTTCATTAAATTTTTTGAAATGTCGATGGTGATATATATTGTGCTCTGCAGCTTCTGCTGGTCTTGGTTTCCTCCAGTTCTGCAACCTAAACAGCTTTCGGACAAAGTTCATTGTAGGCTTTTCTCTCTTCATGGGTCTTTCGGTGACGGAATTCTTCCCTGAATACCTCCTAATTTCCGATCGCGGTCCTGTTCACACTCGTTCCATTTGGGTGAGTAAGTTTTAATTGCAACTTCTCTCCACAGATTCAATGTTGCCTTACAGAGAACTTTGTGATAACACATGAATGTTGCTTATTCCAACCTGTAGTTCAACAATATAGTTCAAGTAATTTTCTCGTCCCCAGCAACCGTTGGCATCATTGTTGCTTTCCTCTTGGACTTAACTGTCAGTCGTGGACACAGTGCAACTCGGAGAGACAGTGGCAGGCACTGGTGGGAAAAGTTCCAGAATTTGAACACAGATACCAGGAGTGAAGAGTTCTACTCACTGCCCTACAACCTCAACAGGCATTTCCCTTCAGTTTGATGCTGAGCGTCGTTCGCTCCATCCAATATTTTTGATTGACGAAAAGCCCTAACAGCGGAAACTAGAAAGGAAGATCATCTTTTGTTTTGTCGTCGCGTTGTGACCAAGGAAGAAATTGATACGTACAGGAGCGTTTTGGAATGGGATACCATTCGGTAGTTGAACACACACTAAGCTTGTGAATATGCTCTTATAGCTGAAAGCTTAGCATCTAAAACATCTAATTACTGATATTTTAAGAATTTGATAATTTTATGAAGAGAGCTGCTTAATTTATATTTTGGAACTGTTAGCTCTTTTCTGTGTTGCATTTATTCTGTATCGCATTAGAGATCTGTTAATCTGATACCTTTGCCTTGTTCTGGTGTGAATATGTTCTGTTTTAGAGAAGTAGCTCTATCAGCAACGAAAAGGAGCGACTTGTATGAAATGGGGATGCAAGGTGGCGGTGGCTTAAATTTATTGTGTCACCACGAGTTTTAACTTTTCACATGGTATTACATGATTGGATTGGGAAACCGTCACCTTAGAGTCCTCATTTCATGTATAATCCAGGTAACCAATTGAGAACAAGCATCCAATCCCTAAAGTAGTTGTGGACTTTGATATGTTAAAGGAAAAACCAACAAAAATTACATACAGTTCTCATTCTAAAAATAAGATGCAATTCTCGTTTCAAAGTTGAAAGAGGTTATAAGTTTTAATTCACCTCTCCATTTTGATAAAGTATTAAAAAAATATCACGTTCCTGATTCTCGGGGTGAAGCACGAGGCTTTTGGTGCCAGTTCCATGTTTCTTGTGGTCGGATTGAGATCCTCTTTGGATCTCACACTTTGGAACCTACAAACCGAGGAATTGGGACTGTTCAATTTAAATCTTTTAGTTCCCATTAGCTCATCTCACTGGCCCACCTCACACATAATTTCTCTCTCCAACGCCCAGATCTCCATCTCTCTCTCTCTAAAGCTCTAGATTGCTTGATCCGTAGATTCCGGAGTGTGAGATTCAAATATAATCTCAATCCCTTGTGTTGCCTTTCTTCTGTCACTTCACTCCAAATTTGCAACCCTTGTGTTTCACTTTTCATACCTTTTAAAGTGCACATTTTGCTTACATTTTATCCTAGAGTGATTTCTACACTCTTCTTTTTCTCTGTAGCTACTCTTTGATTCTTTTATCTGTAGATTGAATAACTAATAAACGAAAATAGTTAAGATCAGAGATTGCTGGAGATAAAAGAGGAATGCGAAAACATTCTTTTTTTTTTTTTTTAACTCAACAAGTATGACGAGCATTAGTGGTATTTCTCTTCATTTGTTAGTGAGATGTCTTAGGTTCGATTCTCGCCAAAGGTGAATTTAAACTACATTATTGCTAGCCCGGTTTAACTATTCCTCCACTCCCTTAGTATCCATTGTTTGTTAAAAAAAAAAACAAGTATGACGAGCAAGAAGGGAGTAAATCATGCACAATCTTTACATAAACAAACCACTTAGCATTTTTCAGTTGAATGAAGTTTCATTAGATAAAAAAGAAATCAATACAAAAGAGAAATTACAGCCTTGTTGCACTTTTTAATTTTTCCAAAAAGAGTATATACTTGGTCTTGGTTACAAGGCAAATGAAAAAAGCAAAGAAATTTTAGTATTGGACAAGTATTTTGATACCACAGAGATAATGTGTCTACTTACTTTTGTTGCATTGTTCAATCAATTATGTGTCAAGAGAATCATGACACGTATGGCCAAGTTTGTAAGTCAAACAAGTGGACCATCATTTTGATGTTACATTAAGCTCATGTGTACTTGGGTGACAAATAACAGAAGCTGCCATTTTAAATATTTGTCATATAGAGAACGTTGGAATGCACATTGTTTTGAAGGGGAAAACTTGTATCAACCATTTATATGTACGTGAATGACGGTCAGTCATTAATATTTTATAAGACACATAAGTACAGTTGTTGCCTATTAATTTGCGTAATTTTAACACTATATTAACAACTCGTCATGATACTATATACAATTATTGGACGAGTGACTATCAATAATCAACGGATAGTAAAGCACATAAATAAGAGTCATTTATTGATGCACGGAAATTTCACATTACATTAACCACTCACATCAACCACTTGTTCGTGACCGACAAATGATAGCGTACTTATTGTCTCATTTTTGCCCCAACTTTTCGTTCTTTTCTTGACAAGTTCGGTTTTACTGCCCACATTCTTCCATTACACGTTTCTCATTTCACCACCCATAGTGTGGCCCTGATGCTTCCTTTCTTCCTTAAAAAGATAATGGTACAGAGATTGATCTTATTCTAAACACATGAATTGTCTCGTAATCTAAAGTTACGGGTGAAGAAAAGAAGGGCTAAGAGTCGAAGAGTCAGCTAAGTACTTACTCCAATCAAAAGATATAAGGAATTGTTATTGACACTCCAAAAATCTCATTATACACTCTAAATTTTCTATATTTGAAAAGAAAAATACTCTTGTAAGAAGTGTAGAATGAGATTTTTGAAATGCTAATAACATTTTCCAAATATATATATATATATATATATATCTATTTGTGTGTGTCACAAAGTTTTCATTTTATTGTTTAATTGACGAGGAAAATTCTCAATCTGCTCTCTCATTCAATATAAGTTCTTGAAATAATTTTGCAATTATAGAAGTTTCAAACTAAAACGTTTTAGTTTACTAATGAATTGAAACTCTTGTTTTTACCATCATGAATTCTTATGGAATGGTGGTTTTCACGCATCTATTTTTACTTCTCATATACTTTTGTTAATTTTTTGTCATTGATCTTCTTCAATTTATTCAATCTAGCATCTGAAAATTAAAAAAAAATGTATGAGAAATATAAATAAGTGTGAATAGTATTACCCTTGTTTTTATTTTTTTAATCACAAAGACAACTTTTTTCACAATTAAAAGGGTAAATCTCATTTTACTACCATTAAGCTTCATGATTTTCAATATTTAGTACATGAAATTTTTTTCGTCCCAGAGTCATATCTAAAATGCTAATTTTGGAACAGTCTCATACATCGGTTAGTCTAGCTATTAAGTCTCCCATTAACTGATGATGCAACGCCCATATGGATAATGATTAGACACCACGTGTCATTAAGGTGTCTACATGAAAATTAAAAAAAAAAAAAAAAAAACCAAATTTTCAAAATTCAAAATTTAAAATGGGAATAGTTAAAAGTGAAAAAGCAAAATTTTAAAATTCACGGCAGT
This sequence comes from Pyrus communis, assembly GCF_041283825.1. NCBI lineage: Eukaryota > Viridiplantae > Streptophyta > Magnoliopsida > Rosales > Rosaceae > Pyrus > Pyrus communis. Next base: position 15,671,767 of record NC_142574.1, read on the forward strand.
TGTTCTCAGACGAGCATTGATGAACGAAGTACTTAGGTACCGTTTGGGACACAAATAGAACGAGATGGGACGGGACAGAACGAAACGGAACCTTATATTTGGTACGAAACGGAACAATTGTTCCGTTCTGTGTTTGGTAAACGCATGACGGCACGGAACCAAAAGATTAAGTGACTAACTTATCCATATTCCGCCTGTTGTTTGGTACAATGTTTATGCATGGAATTGAACGGGGTAGTTTCCCACAAATCTAATTAAATATTTCCATGTAGATTTAAAATATTTAATAATAAAAAATAAATTTTATTTTTATATAATTAAAACTTAAAAAATAAAAAAGAAGAAGAAGATGATGAACAGTTCATCTTCTTCTTCCCTACCCCATCTTCTTCCCCATTAAAACTTAAAACTTAAATATTTCAATCTTGATTTTGTTGCTCTAGCAAACCCCCATCAAAACAAAAATTTCCCAAAATCTCTATCTCACTAAGGTTTTCAAACCCAACAGCAAATAAGCAAAGATCTTTTTGTCCTACAGGTTGAGATTTTGTTTTCTGGGTTGCAAGATTTTTTAAGCATTCCCCAAAAGAAAAAAAAACCATATATACTAAAAACCCAACTGCAATTCAGAGTTGATAAATCTGGGTTCAAAGCCAAAGTCGTCGTCAAGTACATTGTCGTTGTCGGTCACTGGCAGCAATCGACTCATCAGAAACTCGTTGCTCAAATTGAACTGGAGAGTACCCATCTAAGAGTGAGAAAGATGAAGCAGGGTTTGGGAGATAGGAGAAGCAGGATTTGGGAGATAGGAGAAGCAAGGTTTGGGAGGCAAAAACTGTAGTGACAAGGTGGCCGGAGTGGGAAGACCAATGGGCGGCGAAGGGAGCGTTAAGGTGAGGAAGATGCAGTTGGGTTTGTGGTGGAGGAGGAGGAGGCTACAGGAGAGAGGAGGGTAGACAGTGGAATTAATGAAAAAAATGAGGGGTATTGTTGTCCAAACAAATTATAATTTTGTGTTCCACAGGCGTGGAACGAGTAACGAGTCGTTCCAGGAGGATAAGGTGGAACGAAAAAGTAACCAAATTTGGTTCCGCAAGACAACGCGTTCCACTAGTTTTGGCGCACCAAACGTGGGACGGAATGCCTCGTCCTACTGTATTCCGTCTCATCCCACGTACCAAACGGTATCTTAATTCCTAAATGTACCGAAATACCAAGAACACCCATCGATTTCGACGAGCCTTCACGGCGGTTGTTCCCCAGCTGCTCAAGGCCATTTCCGTGATTTAAAATCCCACCATTGACCTCCCCCTTCCATGACTAAACGCGATCCAAATCTCAACTCCTCCTCCCTCTCTCTCACAGCTCCGCACTTCCTCTCTGAAGCTCTCTACGCCACTGAGTCAACCCGTTCACCGAGTCACGAACCGTTCCCTCCCGGCACCGCAGTCCACCGCCGCAAGACGCTAGCCATTTCTCCAGATCCGGCTCACTGAGTCACACTCGCGCAAGCTCGGGAATGGCTTCTTCGGAAACCAATTCCCGTCTGAGGCAGGTGGTGTCCCCAGCCCTCGATAAGATCATCAAGAACGCCTCGTGGCGGAAGCACGCCAAGCTCGCTAGCGAATGCAAAGCCGTGCTCGAGCGGCTCAGCAAGTCTAAACCCGACCCAAATTCCGACTCTGACAACTCCGGCCCGGGACCTCTCCACGACGGAGGCTCCGAAGAGTACTCGCTCGCCGACTCCGAGTCCATTCTCAGACCCGTGATCAACACCGCCGGCTCCGGTAATTTGAAGATCGCCGATCCGGCCGTCGATTGCATCCAGAAGCTAATCGCCCATGAATATTTGCGCGGCGAGGCTGACGCATCCGGCGGCCCCGCGGAAGCGAAGTTGCTAACGAAATTGATCAAGTCTCTGTGCAGTTGCCACGAATTAGGGGACGATCAGATGAAGCTGCTGGTGTTGAAGACGCTGTTATCGGCGGTGACGTCGCTATCGCTGCGAATTCACGGAGATTGCTTGCTGCAGATAGTGAGGACTTGGTACGACATCTATTTGGGGAGTAAGAATGTCGTTAATCAGACGATGGCGAAGGCGTCGCTGATCCAGATGCTTGTGATCGTGTTCAGAAGAATGGAGGCTGACTCGTCGACGGTTCCGATTCGCCCTATCGTGGTGGCTGAGCTGATGGATCCAATTGAGAAAGCCGATGCCGATGGCTCGATGACAATGTTCGTGCAGGGGTTTATCACCAAGATTATGTCCGACATTGATGGAGTTTTGAATCCTTCAGCACCTACTAAGGTGTCACTGCGAGGGCACGACGGGGCGTTCGAGACCACCACAGTGGAGACCACGAACCCTGCCGATTTGCTGGATTCGACTGATAAGGATATGTTGGATGCCAAGTACTGGGAGATTAGTATGCACAAGACGGCATTGGAGGGCCGAAAAGGTGAATTGGCGAACGGAGAAGTGGAGAGAGATGAGGATTTGGAGGTTCAGATTGGGAATAAGTTGAGAAGAGATGCGTTTTTGGTATTTAGAGCCCTGTGTAAGCTGTCTATGAAGACTCCGTTCGTCAAAAAATTTGGGCGGGAATTTTTTTTTTGAATTTTTAATTTTCACATGGATCCCTTAATAACACGTGGCACCTAGTCATTGTTCATATGGACGTCACATCTCCAGTTAACGGGAGATTTAACAGCCAGACTAACGAATGTATGAGACTGTCCCAAAATTAACATTTTCGGTATGATATTGGGATGAAAAAAATTTCATGTACCAAATATTGAAAACCACAAAACTTGAAGGTAGTAAACTAGGATTTACCTCAATTAAAACTAGTACAAGGTTAAAAAAGAACCGGGTAAACAATTACAGAGAAAATAAAAAACTAAGTAAAATGAGAGCAACAACAAAAAATACAACGAGAGACCCACACAAACTTAAAGTTGAAGATCGTAGAAAACAAACAATAAAAAACCTTAATCTCATTTTATAATAGAATGTATGTCACATATTCATAATGCAGAGGTCATTCTTCTTTTAATGTGGAATCCATCAAGGGTTGAAAAACTTTAAAAATTCTTCTGAGATCTTATGGTCTGGTTAGTATTGGCATGATTTGGACTAAGTGGGGCTTATTGGGCTATTGTATATCTCTCTCTCTCTCTTCGCTTGACAGACATCACGAGGTGGTAGTATCTCATTAATTTAAGTTTTGAACTCATCAAAAATATATATCGTCTTCGTTGATGTTGTAGGTCAAATTATTAAAGACAACTACATCAAGGAATAGTTTTAATGAATTGTTCTTGTTCAATACTACTATTCTCAGAGGCATATAATCCCTTATATTGAAACTATAAATCAATATTGGATTATAAACAACACTTCTTGAAACCCTTGATAGCTTAAATAAGCACTGAAAATGTTTTGCTAATGTATAATCCTATGAAGCAAACGTGTGATTTAAGTTAAGTTGACTATAAAAATGTGCTCTCGTTAATAGTTAAATTCCAATCTCGCTACTTTAGAATATATTAACTAGAATATTTGTTTGAATAAAAAAAATGTCGAAGTCTATGACATACTTTCTTAAATTTCATGGAACCTTATAAAAACTTACATTTTGTTGTGATCTAAATTTAACTGAAAGATAAAGTTAGGGAAAAGAGCTATAGAAAAATTTTGTCCTTTTTTTCCTACATTATCCCTTTATTTATAGTAAATCTAGTAGACTTACTTTTCTTGTAAGTAAAAAAGCCTAAGTTCTTCTAAATTATATAAGAACCATAAATACAATCTACTGGGAATTATACAATCACGTATGTGCTATAATTTAATTACAACACATTTTTAATTATTTGTAACCATTTTTCTCGCTAAATATATATTGATGAACTCATTGAAGAAAAAAAAAAGGGTAAAGTACAAAAAAACTACCTCAACTATTGGTGTCACAACACTTTCATACCTCATCTTTTAAAATTGACAATGTCATACCTTATCTTACAAATTTGTGCCAATGTTATACCTTCCATTAGCTTGGCGTAAATTTCTCAGTTAAATGCTGACATGGCTTGATTTAAGGCCCACATTCTATTAAAAAAATTAATAAAATACTATTAAAAACTAAACAAAAAAATCATTTAATATTTTTTAAATATTAAATTAATAAAGAAAAGTTAAAAAAAAAAAAAAACAAAACAAAACAAAACAACCATTTCCCTCCCTCCATCCCTCCCCTGCAAGCCTACAACCTAGAAAACAAAAGAAGAAAAAGAAAAAAAAAAAAAAAAATTCATCCCTTCCCACCCCCCTCGCGTCCTTCTTTCTTCTCCCCCATCCCCTGCTGCAAGCTTGCAACCCAGAAAACAAAAGAAGAGAAAGAAAAAAAAAAAAAAAAACTTCATCCCTTCCCACCCTCCCCCCTCGTCCTTCTTTCTTCTCCCCCATCCCCCCCCCTCTTCTCCCCCACTTGAGCCCTTACCTGCAACCTAGAAAAAAAAAAAAAATTCCCAGTTCGTCTTCCCCTCGCATCTACCCTTTGCACCCACCCTTCGCGAAATCGACGAACGGGATCTGGGTTTTTTTTTTTTTTTTTTTTTTTTTTTTTTTTTTTTTTCTCTTTTTCTTCTTCTTCTTCTTCTTCTTCCTCCTCCTTATTTTTCTTTCTGGGTTGGCAGGGGGTTGGATTTGTTTTGGGAGGGGACAAACTGGGTTTGTGTTTTTTTGTTTTTTTGGGGGGGGGGGGGACGAACTGGGTTGGGTTTTTTTTTTTTTTTTTTTTTTTCTTCTCCTTCTTCTCCTCCTTCTTCTTCTTCCTTCTCCTTCTTCTTCTTCTTTGGGGGATTGGGGGTTGGGAGTTGATGGGTTTTCAATTTTTTTTTTTGGTTGAATCACGCAGGGAAGAATAAGATGGGGAGAGAGAGAAAGGGGGAGGGGGGTGGATGGGAAAAAGGTTTTGATTTTTTTTGTTTTAACTTTTCTTTATTATTTTAATATTTAAAAATATTAAATGATTTTTTTATTATTTTTTAATAGAAAATGAGGTCTGAATCAAGTCACATCAGCATTTAACTAACAAATTAACAGTAGGCTAACGGAAGGTATAACATTGGCACAAATTCGTAAGATGAGGTATGATATTGTCAATTTTAAAAGATGAGGTATGAAAGTGTCATGACACCAATAGTTGAAGTAGTTTTTTTGTACTTTATCCAAAAAAAAATACTAAAAATTCAAAGTGAAGACATGATGCACCAATGACGTATGTGCTTATGATTGTAGTATCTTTCAAAGAGTAGTACGACAAAGGGACACCAAATTAATCCCATCAATTTAATTTCCTAAAAAGAAGCGAGAAATATACTCTTTTAAAATGAGATTTTTTATAATGTTTTTGTTATTTTATAATTTAACGTTAATTTTAATGTCAATAATATAAAACATTATATCAAAAACATATATTGGCACAGAGTCCATAAAGAGTTTTACTTTTGAGAGATTCTTATTAGCATTATGATTGTAAAAACGTGAAAGTGCATAGTTGACTCAAATTGAAATAAGTATGAACTTGATTTACTATGTAGAGAGGGTTTTTTTTTTTTTTTTTCTTTTCTTTTCTTTTCTTCTCTTGTCAAATGATAGATTTTTGTTAGATTAACCACTGATAGTGGCGAAGCCAAGAATTGTCGAGTGGAGGGGCAGAAGTTTGTGAGTCTTGGAGCTTTGCGCTTTGATTTTTCGAGTGCGAAGTACCCTTGTTGGACCAAGTGGAATTGGAATCCTACGTGAACATTTGAACTTACTTCGTATTTGGTCTCCTTTCTTGCCATAATCTTATGGTATTCGTCAACTCAAACGTGTGAGTTCAAGTATAATAGAATTTACAGTTAAAACAGAAAAACTTATGAAAAAGAATATTAAGGAGATCGACTTGCTCAAAAGCAAGTCCTAACAACTCACTTGACACTTGTAGTCCTTGCTTCTTACCATTAACATTGTAGTTTTGGGCACACAAGAACTTTAAAAATATATTAATTATTTGTATGCCTCTCTCTCCCTCATCGTCTCCACTACCCGAATTAGGAAGAACTTAGAAGCTAGAGAAAAAGCCTTTAATTAAACTACCATTCACAACCTCACTTCCTTACCCAGATGCTTTATCTTTATTGACCATCTCATTTTATATTTTTTTTTTTGTTAGAAATTCTACAATTAAAATGGAATTTTAATTGTTTAAACTACAAAATAGAATCTCATCTAAAAATCTACAGAAGTTGGTCCTCCCATGGCAGCCCATCCCCCATTCAATATCTCATTACGTGGAGTTGTGTGTACACTAGGGACGAGTTATCCCCTGCTATTTAGTTTTTTAATTTATTCTTTTTGAAACGAAAGGACGTCATTTACCTCGTTTTTATTTAAATTTTTCGTTTTTTCCCGGCCAAAAGGATGTTGTTTGGCTTGGGTTTTTTGAAAAAAAAATTTTTGAATGCAGCAGCGCTGAAGCCCCGCTGCAGAAAACCAGCATAGTAGCTGAGCACCAGATCAGCAAGACCAGAGGAGAGGCGGAAACCTGAGTTGTAAGAAGGATTTCAAATGAGCGGAGGGGCGGCCGCCCCTCGTTGCCCCTCTGTGACTTCGCCAGTGGCCACTGACGAAGTTCAAACCCAAGCCGTCACACAAAGTTTAACTCTTTTCAATCACTGTAATAAAAGGCCACTACGTAGAAAGTTGACTCATACACTTATACATCATTTAATGACCATACTTAGTGTCACTATCATTGTTGTTCACAAAACATCATTAGAAGAAAGTGCATCTCAGTAGTCCTATCAAGATCATGGAATCCACTCAATGGTCCACGAGCAACGCAAAATATCAAGTTCGTTTGTTTGTTTTTGTTTTTGTTTTTTATTTTTTTGTGTTAATCAAGAAATTTTTTTATTATATTAAAGGTTAAATTAAGAAGCTAGAATCCCTCTTTCTCTTCATCCAACACACAAACAATCAAACAAACACACAAAAACAAAAAAGGGCAAGAAAGCAAGCAACCCACACTCCACTCCCCCACAGTGACACAGCCACCGGACCCAAAACCCTGTAGAACACACACAATGCCATTTCAGCAATGACCACCAAACCCACCACCACCACCACCTCTCACCACCAATGTCTTCCTCTTCCTCCTCGTCCTCCTCCTCCTCCGCCTGATGAAACCACCACCACCTCCAGTCTCACCCATCTGATAGACTCCGAGCCCAACCACATGCCCTCCCCTTCCTACATCTCCATGTTCCGCGACCGTACGATCGACCTCACCGCCCGCCAGGACTCCATCAACTGGATCTTAAAAGTCCACACCCACCACCGCTTCTCCCCCCTCACCGCCTTCCTCTCCGTCAATTACTTCGACCGCTTTCTCTCCTCCCACTCCCTGCCGGTAACACACTTTCCCCAGGAAAAAAAAAAAAAAAAAAACCTCGCATTTTCCGGGAAAAATTCAATGCTGACGTGTTTGACCCCTTACTTTTTAATACATTTTATTTTTTGTTGCAGCGACACAGCGGGTCGTGGCCGTTTCAGCTGCTGTCCGTCGCCTGTTTGTCTTTAGCCGCGAAAATGGAGGAGCCGAACGTCCCGTTCATCCTGGACCTCCAGATCTTCGAGCCCAAGTTCGTCTTCGAGCCCAAAACGATCCAGCGGATGGAGCTCCGGGTCATGGGTATTCTTAATTGGAGGCTCCGATCCGTCACCCCCTTCGATTTCCTCCCCCATTTCGTCTCCAATCTCCCCTCTTCCTCCTCTCTCCTCGCAGCCTCCTCCAATTTAGTTCTCAGCACCATTCGTGGTATTTTTACTGATTCACTACCCGATTAAAAAAACCCATATTTTTATTAAAGGATTTTTGGCGTTTAATTTTGGTTTTTGATGTTCTCTCAGTGATTGACTTCTTGGGTTTTTCGCCTTCGACGGTTGCCGCCGCGGCTGTGCTCTGCGCCGCCGGTGCAAGCGTTGATTTTGCGGCGGATGGAGATCGCCACGTGGCGGCCTTTTTCCACGAGAGAGTGAGCCAAGTATAGCGTTTGCCGCGGGTGTTTTTGCAATTTATGTTTTTTTCAGGGCTGTTCTGTGAATAATTAAAATTTTGTTTTAAGTCAGAATCGAAGAGTTGAGAAACATAGAAACCTTTCGTGGTAATATTTTATTTATTGGAGACAGGAAAGGGTGAGAAGCTGTCGCCAACTCATGGAGGAGTACCTGCTTGACATGTGTCCCTCTTCCGGCCATAAACGGCCGAGTACCGGATCGGCGCCGTTGGCTCCAGCCAGCCCAATCGGCGTGCTCGACGCGGCTTCTTGTGCAAGCTGCGACACTCGCTCCGAAAATCCTGGATCTACCATACAAGCAGAGCGGCCAACCAAGCGGCTCCGACCCTCCGCTGCCACCGATGTACAGCCGCCGTAGATATGGCCGGAGAATTCAAGGAGCCGCCTGTTTAATTAATCCCTGAAGCTCTCTAATTTTTGTTCTTATATTTTTTATGGATGACATTTTTACTATAAGATGGACGATCGGAATTATAGAGTTGATAATTTATAATAATAAGTTATATATATTGAGAATGATGGCTTTTATTTTAGTTCGGTGAGTCAAAATTTCGTCATTTAATACTACAGTGTAATGATATTTCTTTTAAACATGTTTTAATTTCGAATTTTGTCAAATGTGAGTTTGAATCATATTATTGCTGGCTTATTGTGAAGATAATCTCATATATTTTCCTTAATGTATATAATATCGTTTATTCAAAAAATAAATCAAAATCCCCACTTCAGTACAAATTTTTTAACCAGTAGAGATTGAACTATGGAGGAGAGAAATTGAAGTAGGGAAGCGGAGTTGAGGGTAAACGGTTGAGATTGAACCTTCTTATATTTTGATCTGACATGATTCACGCTAGTTAATCTTGCGAAGCGTAAAAAACTATATAACATGTAACACTATTGAAAATTTCCTTCCAATAAAAAACAGGCACACTGTCATACCCAATTCACATTGTTAAATTGAGGGGTTTAGGAGTCTAAAGATGTTTCAATTATTAATATTTCCGATGCACTTACATTTCACTTAAATCATGTCTGCATGGAAACCCAGCTTTGCCCATAACGTAACGTTACGTATTATCCATACTACGAACTACGTGAGGTTCCCGCACGTGTCCGACATACAGCTCAATGTGAATGGAAGTGTAAGTAAAAGTGGAGGGCAGAATAGTAATTGAAATGTTTAAGAAAGGACGAAGATCTTGTGGTTGGCGTGCCGGGGTGTTTTGGCGGGAATGACGTGCGCTGACGGCTTGAGGGGTGGGTGTGTGCCACGTAGAGAGGGAATTTGGAGGGAAAATTTCTTACTGTAGGGTCGGGGGTGGGGGGATGTGGGAGACAGAGGGATGAGGTGAATCAGAGCCGTCCACGTGTAAGGAGATAAGGGGTTGAAGAGTAGTATGTGTGACTAGTGAGAGGCAAAGATTTGATTTGATGGCTGGAGGAGACCATAAAAAGGTCGCATCGGGAGCTCAAATTTATTTATAATATCGATATCTTTTATGACCTACCAAATAGGAGCCAGCAAGAAACTACTAAAGAAATGGATTTGCTTTTAACATTTTCTTCTCAAATTTGTTTTTAGAAGAATACTAATAGACCGTAATATTAAATGGCTTATCAAAAATTTTATATATATTGTTCCTTAAATTTCAAGGTCTTGCTACTATATTCCTTGATTTTAATTGAACCGAAATATATAGGGTAAATAATTACAATGGAAGTGTATGTTTTATATATTGAACTCTCATATGTTCATTTGACGTTATACTAATACATATATGCAATACATTATGGTAGATTTTCGTTTTAAGTTTTAATTTTATGTTTGTGATTTAACATTCCTTTTCTCATCATCTTGCATTCTAGATAAAAGACTAACTTATTCAATGTGAAGTAAAATGACTAAAACCCGTGTCATTGTGCTAATCATATCAAGCCAATCAACTTTGGCAGTCTTCGTCTCTCTTTCTTCATACCTAATGTACGTAGTAAGGTCTTCACCAACCGAAGGGTCCAGATGGCCAGATGATCGAAAATAACCTTAAAATCGTCTTTAACCAAGGGCCAAGCCAAAGGGCTTGTGGGCCCCACTGGACAAAAAAGGGCCAAAAGGCCAACTGACCAGCCTAGGGCAAGGCTAAAAAATTTGAATCTCAATGGCTAACTAACGTCAGCTAGCCGTTATTTTTGAAATTTTTTTTTTATAGTTTTTTTTTTTTTTTTTGGGCCAAAAATTTAAAAAGAATATTTCATTAATAAATTATGTTTGGCCCTGTAACCCTTTGGTCCTCGGTTAGAGATGATTTATTGTGACAGGGCTAAAATGAGCCATATGGCACTCGGTTGGAGATGGTAAGAAATATGGCTCTACATTGTTCATTAAATTATTAATTTCTTGGAGGGTCAGAAGGCTAAAACAAGCTTTCTGGCCAGCCTTCAGATGAAGATGGCCTAACATAATTCATTTTCATTTTAATTCAAATAATGCATTTTTCTAACGAAACAACTTGTCTCAAATTTATGGTTTTTAATTTTTAATTTACAAAGTAGAAGTGAGACATTTGTCATGACAAGATCTTTAATTTACCCCTCGTAACATGATAATAAATGAAAATTTCAATACTAACTTGATCATCTGATTCAATTTTTCTTAAGTTCGATCCTAAATTATCTATAGTAACTCCCATAATATCTCCATTATGCAATAATGCAAAACTAAAACATATCTTGGCTTACCCAAGGGAAATCTTTTGTGTTTACTTGATTAAAGCCCTTGCTTAAAGCTTTTGAATTATTTTGGCCTTTTTGTGGGGCTAAGATCAACTAATACATAACAAATGGGACAATTGTATCTCATAATTACTTTAACAAAATAAGTAATTAATAATAAAATAAAATTAGTAACTGAGGGAGGAACCCCACTTCCAGGAAAAATTTTTAGGTGTACCGGGTACACCAAAAAATTTTGGTGTACCCTCACTCATTAGAATTTGATTTTATTTTTTTATTGGAAAATAAGTGAGGGTAGGGTCCACCATTATGAGTGAGGGTACACCAAATTTTTTTGGTGTACCCGGTACACCGAAAAATCTCTCCACTTCCAGGCTGTATGGAAAGTTGGATATGGGACCCAAATTAAGTTCAAAATTATCCAACAGTGCAGGAAACCACAATTAAGTGGAAGTATATGCATGTAATGTATTAATGTAATGTATTGCTCTTGAGGTCGAGCTTCCTGTGTTAATGTGAAATCTGGGCTTGAGACAAGGAATGAGGCCCCGGCAGGCCCACAAATAGAGTGCAGTAATGGTCCTTCATATATAGTAATGGCCACTCCACAGTCCACAGGCCAATGCGAGAGAGCGAGAGAGCGAGAGAGAGAAGGAGAGAGCGAGGGCAGTGACCCGGGCGGATCCGGGACCAAGGTGGTCTTACGACCACCCGGAAGTCAGAAAAACGCTTATGAAGATTCTTCGGGAACCCTCCAAATATTACAATAGGGAGGACAGATTCAATCCTAGGACTATATGGGCTACGCCTAGGAAATATGTTTTGTTAAATGACATAGTTATGGATGGACCGTGGTACAATCAAATTCTGGTGCAGTGCATCCATGGACCATGGAGGAGGTAGAGGAGTTGCAGCTTTCCCGCGAGGAAGAAGTCTGAAACTCCTTTTTTGACTTCTTTTATCTGCTACATGGGCCTACCATTGCTACTAAAATATTGCTTTTTAAAAAGCACTTTCTCATCTACTATTCTATTTCTTATTATTTTATTTTTAATTTTTATAATCTCTATTTGGTTTTTTTTTTTTTTGTGTTTTTTTGGTTAAATCTCTATTAGGTGGGATGGTCAAAGGCGCAGTTTTTATTGTGAATCCTATTTTATGTGCTAAGAATCTCGTATTTTGTAAATCACATTTAAATCATTGTTTTTCATAGAAATTAGATTTACTTGAATTGTATACTCTATCTCTACTAATACAATAATACTATATGATCTTAATAGGAACCATTACCTTTATTTCTATTTAACAAAAGAAAAACTTTTTTTTTCTTTTTTAGTAAAATTGTAAAAAGTTATCAAAGTATTTACAATTTTTTTTTGAACAATCGATGTTATATACACTAAGGAGGAGGGGTAGGCTTAGCCTCACAATGTGTTAGCAATAATGTGGTTCAAATTTATTTTTGACGAGAATCGAACCTAAAACTTCTCACTTACAAGTGAAGAGGAATACTACTAGACCGTATTACTAAGTGGCAAATATTTACAAATTAGAAGAAGAGATTTTATTCATGATGACCTAGCTTTGTTTTTACCATGATTTATGAATGAAAAATATTATTATTTAGTTTTTGTAAGTTTATCGTTTTTTTCTTTTTTTGAACATTTTACATTGGGTGGTTAGGACCACAGAATCATGGATCCACCACTGGCAGTAACCCTGCAATTGTAGGACACAGGGCCCTCCTTCAAACTCCGCAGGGAAATGGAATGATGCCAATGCATGGGACAAAACGGCATTAAGAGCCTTCACATTGTATTCAAGCTCCTCTCACCCACCCACCACTTGTACAGTACGTACCTTCTCTCTCTCATGCATGAAACGAGACCAAGTGTTTCAGCTGCATATCTGTCCCATCAATGTGTTCTTGGGGTTTTGCAGGCAGGCTAGGGTTAATTATGGGGTGTGATATCCACGCATCCCTTTTTACTTTTCACATACTTTTTTAATTTTTGGCCGTCAGATCGGACGAATTGAAGATGATCAACAGACAGAAATTAACAATGGATGTGTGAGAAGTAAAAAATGACGTGTGAATAGCATAACCCTTAATTATTTGTTTTGGTGGTCATTACATATCAATACAATCTATGGACTATCAACACCCCGTTGCTAGTTGGTAATTGTGTGTATGTCTGTGCATCTTCTTGGGTTTGCGCCCTTGTATATGCTTCTCTTGTACCCTTTTTTTTTTTGAGTTTTACCTTTTGAGTCATCTTACCTATCTCACTCTTTCGTCGGGTACAAGGTTTTGAGGTAAACTTCAAATAAAGATAAATTAGTGGCAAACCGTGTGTTAAGTAAATAATATCGATCTAGGTGTTTTTGCATTTGTGATGAATGAGAGCTGGAACTTGGAGCATGTGATTTCACAACTCTGTCTCATACTCGCCATTTTACCATTAGGTTTAGGTCACCCTTTTGTACTTTTCTTTTACAATTACTTGTCGTAACAGTTCCACCTTAGAGTTTATAATTGTTAAAGTTTAAGAGAGATGGGTCGCGGGAATTACAGTAGTCGACCGACCGTTCATTAGATTTTGACCGGCTTGTGATGCTTGTTGTTCCATAAAAGGTGCTTGGAATTCCATATATGTTAAGATGTCGGTGATCATCGGCAAACTCTATATCGGAAGAGACTCCCCGCCTGAGTAATACATTTCGGATTCTTTAAAAACCACATCCATTGTGACATGCATCTTCTGTGTAGCCGGAACATGGCTCCAGTATCCCCTCTGATCAAGACCATAGCCCATGAATGCCCACTTCAATTCATTGCATGGATCCAATTTACTTCTTTGGTGCTTGTGAATATAGACGACGACTACACACCCAAACACCCAAGGCTCAAGAATATTTGATGTGGAACCAAGTGTTTATGAAGTGTCTGAATTAGCATTTAAAAATTTAAGGCACTAAAAGGAATACGATTAACCAGGTAAGTTGTAGATGTCACGACTTCTCCCTGAAAATACCGTGGCATATTGAGTCGGAACAATTTCTGTTATATGATGATTTTTCTGCTCCGCTACTCATTTTGTTGAGGAGTGTGTTATAAGATCTCGTATTTTTTTTTAAATATATTTTTATTAATTTTATATCTATCTTTACGTTTGCTAGCATGAAACGTGGGCTCTATATTTGCAAGAGCTGAGGAATAATGCTTCACAAAAAAAAAAAAAAAAAAAAAAAAAAAAATCTCTTCTCATAAAAAATAATTTGGTCGGGCAAAATAAGGTTTTGTCGCCCAAGAGCATGCCCGACAAAACTTTGTCAGGCAAAGTTTGTCGCACAAAACTCGTTGCGCGAACTTTGCTCGATGAAAAAAAAAAGAAAACCATCGTGCAAATAGCGTTTGCTTAACCAATATTTCAACGGAACTTTTGTCGAGTAAAGGTGCATTGACCAACTTTGCTCGATGAACATGACATGCCTTACCAAACAATTTCATTGGGCAAAGTTGTATTTTAAGGAAAAAATAATGAAATATATTTAGGCTGATGAGATTTTCGTTGGCTAAACTTTTGCGGACCCTAAAAATTACAAAGCCTACGTGGCACGCAGGTCAAGTAACTAATAAGCTAACTACGTCCTTCGGTTGATGCGGGGTGTGCCAACTTGTCGGCCAAGGAGTAAAATTTGTTGATGTTGCGTTGAGCGCGTTGCTGACTTCTCAATCTTGCGACTGCGGCCGAGGAAGGAACAAGTATCGGCCTTTGGATTCTCGAACCTGAAGACAAGGCTGCTAGTTTTATGAAGTTCACAACTCGTCGGCGTCGGATTCGGTCACAGTGATTATATTCGTGAGGTATAAGCACGCCGAATCAACACTAGACTATATGGGCACAAATACTCAAAGGAGATGTACGTCTTGATGGTGAAGGTGGTTCAGTCGTCAGAATGTCGAACTCTAAAACCCACTTATGAGTATCCAATCATAAAATCACTCGGCGTTCAATGTGTCGAATGTCGTAACCCATAACACCTTGTTTCGCCGAGAAGGCTAATAAGATGACCTCTGCCAATAAGGATTCAGAAACCCTTCTCGACCGAGACTTAGATAGGTAACCAGTCGGTCTCAACGCAGTGCTGTTTATCCAAACTGAAGGTGCTCCTTGGTCGATCTGTTCTACGGTGACAGTGTTGTTTATCCAAACTGAAGATGTTCGTCGGTTGCCTCCACAGTGCTGTTTATCCAAACTGAAGATGTGTCAGCGGAGAAAGAAAATGAAAAAATCTTGAGAGGTTTGCGCAGGGCAATTGTGTGTTGAATTGGAGGTTCTTTCTTGTTGCCATTGCCTCTGTATTTATAGGGCTGATTACTTGCTTGGCACGGCCTGGACGATAAGCAGAGCATTTCAATTACACCTAAAGACTTTGGAATATCTTGAGAAATAAAACGATGACCACATGCGAATCTGGACGTCAAATAGGGACGCTGCATTCTAATCCTATCTTATTCCAACTTTGACTTACCTTTACCCCATCACTGAATTTGTTGGATGGTCATACACGGTTCTTTTCTCATCCAAAACAATCACCTTGTTTTTCTCAATGCCTATACGCCCTACACGTTGCAGACACCTATCTAATTTGCTACTGGAACTTATCCCACCTGCAAGTTACCTATGCATGCATGAAGACCATGCATCCCACACCTCTAATCAAACCCCATGTTGATATATTCAGCTGTAACCATGCATGAAGGCCATATGACAAGATGGAATCCAACTACAATCTTGTTGTATAAAAAATCTATTTGTTGATGTAATTAAACTCCAAGATAACTACTCTGATGGATAATATCTGGATATCTTTAATCAGAATAATTATCCTGAAATTTAATAAAACCATCTTTATCCTAGGAGCGATTCAAATATTTTTTCCATCCAATGCCGAACCGATTATGTAAAATCGAGCCCAAACAACTTTATAAAGAAAACAATTTACAGTATTACCGGTGGCAAACTCTTTAATTTGGCGAGATATTTGATTTTTGGGAAAAAAGCTAGAAAATTTGAAAGTTTGCTTGACAAATTTAGTATCGTTGCTTGGCGAAATTAATCCATTTTGTTGGGCAAACACAAAAAATCAAATTTTCCCCTAATTTTTTTTTATGTATTTTCAAATGGTTAAAAGATCATCAAATTTGATGATCAGGTTAATTCAGTGCATGATTTTAGCCTCAATTGGCATCCTTGCAAAGAATCATCAAAATCAAAGGTGATATGGCTGTTATATTGTGATGATAAGTTTGTAATCGTTCAACCTTACGTCCGGTTACCTAATCCTTGAAAGTTTGTTTTTGATGATTTTTGGCATACACGATCTTGTACTATATTCAAACAAGTTTGACAGTTGGATCGTAAAAATTAGTTTCATAGTTTGCGTATCCTGTCAAAACAATAGATTCAACAAACACTTAGAGTTTATTCTATACTTCTATTGAGTATAACATAAAATTTTGTGGTAACCACTAGTATAAATATTTAAAATTGATGATTGGACCCGTTCATTGTATTCTTCTAAGGTGATGAGCATAGTTGTAAAAAATCATCAAAGTTGGAGATAAAAAACTATTAAATCGTGATGATACATTTGTAACCGTCGAACCTTTCGTCATGTTACATAATCTCTGAAATTTTGTTTTTGGTGATTTTTGGCGTGTGCGTTCTCGTACCATATTCACACAAGTTTGACGGTTGGATCATTGAAATTAGTTTCTCATACTGCGAAAACCATCGAAGGAATTAAGTGGGCAAAAATGTCCTTGGCCACGTTCGAAACTTAGCCATGCAAACACATACTAGTTCCAAGGTGGGTGTAAGATGGGTGTGAATGAGAGAGAGGGAGACTAGATTTTTATAGAAGGTAGATGACAGCAGTGTGCGGGAAAAGAAAGGAAATAAAGGAGAAGGAGAAAGAGAAGGCTACACCTGTTTTGATGAACATGATGTTGCACAATGAAATTGTTAGTCGGGCAACGTTAAATATGTCGTCGAGCAAATAAAGTATCGATGGTTTTTTGAATAGGTCATCGTTACCCTTTGCCTGATGATCCTTATAGTTTAACCGACGAAATGGTGCTTCGGGCAAGGTCAAATAAGTCAACGAACAAATTTTTTTTGTGCAAAAGGTAACATCATATGCGCCAATTTTTATCTTGGTGCCAAAACTTTGCGCTTTGACATTGTTTCGTCGCCTAAAGGCTCAAAAAAAAAAAAACCCTAAATGTTGACTAACTTTGCCCAACCACTTTTTTTCATATAGTAAAATTACTTTGCTCGAGGAAATTTGATTCATCGAGCAAATGGTAAAATTATATTAGTGGTTATAAAATTCATCGAGCAAAAGATGGCGTGGGTGTAATTTGTGGTGAGCTAATTGTGGGGCCTCGTGGCAACTATAAGATTTGGAATGATAATATATAACTAGTAGTTTGAAAGGATATAAGGATCGTCGTGTGGAGTACTTTGGTAATTTCTGTGTGTCAATTAATTTGATAACCAAAAGTTAGTCGGATGTCCTACAAGTGGAAGAATAACAAAAGTATTGAAGAGTATAGTAATACAGTTATATTCCATGGAAAGTACTGCTATTTACTAATATTCTTCAATATTTCTGTTATTCTTCTACATGTGAGACATCTGAGTAACTTTTGGTCATCATCTTCATCGACACAAAAAATTACTCAAGTACTCCACGTGGCCATTTTTATATCCTTAGTTGCTGCGAACCCCCACAAATAGCGGGAAATATAAGGGCTTAAATTAAAGAGCTATGGCAGCGGCAAGAGTTTCTCACAAACTCGAGTTCAAGACCTCCAATTCTAATCTGATTGACTATATCCAGTCACATAATCAAATAACTATTCATAAAGAAGAAGAAGTTCCAGCCATTTTTTTTATAAGCTCGCCATAGATTACATCCATACCGTTCATCCACACACTCTGATATTCGAAAAAAACAACCTCTTCTACAATACTCTCACCACTCACACAACTTTACGAAGCAAAACCCTTCTCTGAGTTCTTTGATCTTCCCTTCCACCACTCACACACATTCTACAAAAACTAGTTTAAGACATTGCGCGACAAAAATTGATTCCGTTTGTTAAGATATTTTGCTAGGCGGAGGTTTTGTCGCCTGATATTATTCAGTTTTAGGGTATTCCTCGGGTAGGTCAATTGCCATATTTCACACATCCAGCTCCATCGACGATTTTTGGTGTCGAGAAAATTAAATTCCACAATCCAACCGTCAATATAGTTGGTATATAGAACGAGATTCTATACACCAAAAACCATAAAAATAAACATTTGGGCATTAGGTAACGAGACAAATTCCTTCAACGATTATAAACTCAAATTTATTATTTAACGGTCATTTTAGCTCCGAATTTCTCGATTTTTACTACTGCTCTTACCAAACCTAGAATAATACAATGAATGAACCAGATCATGATTTAAAAATGTTATCCATATTGATTACAAGAAAATGATACATTAGACGTAATAGGGTTAAAGATTAAAACACTAAGTGTTGGTTGTATTGATTGCAATGTGGGGATTCAAACTACGAAATTTTTTTCGACGATCCACCGTCTAATTTGTTTGAATATAGTACGAGATGGCATACGTAAAAAATAATCAAAAATAAACTTGCACGAACTAGGGATCGATACAAAAGGTTGGACAGTTACAAACTTGGGCCCACAATTTAACAGCTACATTACTCTTGATTTCGGTTATATTTTGAAAAGATGCTGTTTGAGGGTTAAAACAGACAGTGAACACACCTGATCTTCAAATTCAATTATTGCTTAGACATTACATTAAAAAATACAAAGCTTTGAATTTTTAAAAAATTTTCAACTTTTGCTCGACAAAAGGATTTCATAGTAGGGTTAAACCAAACCCCGTCGTCCAGAGTAGCCATTGTCGTCGGGCAAAGTTTAAAAAACTCCCCGCTTTTTTTCATCGAAAAATCAAAAGTCCCTTCAAAAATTGGTTTTGCCTGACGGCGTTTGTTTATATTCGTCGGCCAAGTTCATTTTCCCACATTTTGGCAGAGAAAAACGTGCATTAATTAAAGAGAATTATCCGACGAGTGATTCTGTCGGGTAAAGACACCTTTATTTCTGCAATTCATTTGTTTTCAGTGAGCCTTCACTCTCACTTTCTCCAAATCTCTCCATCTCTTCCCAAATCTCTCAATCTCTCACCGTTCAACCAAGGTATATCATGTTTATTTTAAAAAACTTTGAATTAAAATATCTGTTTTTAATTTATATTGTCAGTTTGATAAATATTGTACATATCTAATGTACATTGTTAATGTGTCCTTCATTAAGATGGTGAAGGGGATGAGTTTGGGAGGGGATGATCGGGTAGGGGGATGAGTTTGGGAAAGCTTCCCTTCCATAAAGTTCATTACAAACAAGTTTGACAGTTGGATCATTGAAATTAGTTTCGTAGAATGCGTATCCCATCAAAATGATAAATTCACTAACACTTAGAGTTTATTTATACTTTCATTAAGTATAACATAAGATTTTGTGGTATCCACTAGTGTAAATATTTTAAATTGAAGATCAAATTCATTCATTGTATTTATATAGGGTCAAGGAGTGTAGCTATAAAAAATAATCAAAATCGGAGTTAAAATAATTGTTAAATCATGATTTTTTGTTTTATAACTGTCGAAAAGTTTTGTTCCGTTAGTTGATCTTTGAACGTTTGTTTTTTGCAATTTTTGGCGTATGCGATCTGAAGTATATACAAACATGTTTGACAGTTGGATCGTTGAAACTAGTTTCATAGAATACATATTCCATCAAAACAATAGATTCACTAACACTTACGAGTTTATTCATACTTTCATTAAGTATAACATAAGATTTTGTGGTATCCACTAGTGTAAATATTTTAAATTGAAGATCGAGTTCATTCATTGTATTCATATAAGGTTAAGGAGTGTAGCTGTAGAAAATCATCAAAATCGGAGTTAAAATAACCGTTAAATCTTGATTTTTCGTTTATAAGCGTTGAAAAGTTTTGTCCCGTTACTTGATCTCTGAATTTTTGTTTTTTGCGATTTTTGGCATATACAATCTCGAAACATATACAAACAAGTTTGACGGTTGGATCGTTGAAATTAGTTTCATAGAATGCGTATCCCATCAAAACGATAGATTCACTAACACTTAGAGTTTATTTATACTTTCATTAAGTTTAACATAAGAGTTTATTTATACTTTCATTAAGTTTAACATAAGATTTTGTGGTATCCACTAGTGTAAATATTTTAAATTGAAGATCGAATTCATTCATGTATTCATATAGGGTCAAGGAGTGTAGCTGTAAAACATCATCAAAATTAGAGTTAAAATAACCATTAAATCGTGATTTTTCGTTTATAATCGTCGAAAAGTTTTGTCCCGTTACTTGATCTTTGAATGTTTGTTTTTTGCGATTTTTGGCGTATGCAATCTCGAAGCATATGCAAACAAGTTTGATGGTTGGATTGTTGAAATTAGTTTCGTAGGATCCGTATCCCATCAAAACGATAGATTCACTAATACTTAAAGTTTATTTATAATTTCATTAAGTATATAAGATAAGATTTTGTGGTATCCACTAGTGTAAGTATTTTAAATTGAATATTGAATTTTGTAATAGAGTAGCCATTTTTCAAAATTGGTATCAAAATTATTTTTAGTTTTTATTTTGTACCCATAATTTTATATTTGTTTATGACACACCCTGACCGAAATCAAGGTGTGCTGGCCGTCACGTGAGGGTGACGTAGCCATGTGCATAGTGCAGAAGCAAAAGATAATAATAAAAGTACGAATAAATAAAACCCAAACTACTAAAAATCTAGTTAAGGTAACACACTAATGTGAAACCAAGTGGGATGAACATAATCAAAGCATAGAAAGCCTAAGTGCAGTCCAGAAGAACGAATACTAATTACACAACATCAAAGGTGATCCTACATTTGTGATGTTCTGTCAAAACCACCGTCAAGTCCTCGTGAACCACCAAAGTTGCTTCTAACTAGAACCTGGAGGGGCGCAAAACATAAAGCGTGAGTGGGCAAAAACAAAGCTTTTCAAAATCATTTCATTATCAAAAGTTCTAACCCCTCGCTGTAAAATCTGTATAGTTTCCCAGAAAATAGAATATACACATATATCGAAAACATGTTCAGAAATATGCTTGTCGAATGCCTCCACATAAAATGTAAGTAACCCAGGTAATGTCAATCAATGCAAGTAACATGTCAGCCGGAGTCACCTAACGTGACATGTACAGCTGAATCTAGAGCTCAAATCCCTAACTCACTAACTATACCTGCACACGAGTCGGAACCACCTAAAGTGGTCTGTACGACAGGACTGGGTGTAAATAAATATGCTCAAGTGCTACGATCACCTGAAGACTGGGCGAATAATCGTGGGTTACCTACGAGTCAGAACCACCTAAAGTGGTTTGTACGACAAGACTGTGCACCTAACTTGGATCCAAGATGAGCGTGTGGTGCGGGAGGTGAACATCACGTGAAGGACTTTGCCCTACTCTGGGCGGGAGCACTAACACTGGGGATGTAGGTTATAAGCTCTCTATGCATCTCACATAACCACTAATTCACAATCATAAACCATGAACTTACCTGGCACTTAACTGTGCGTCCGCAGCACTAAACATACATATATGCAACTACTAATGCATAAATAAATAGGCACATGCTATGCATGGCATTTAAAACATATAAACGTTCCATATCATTTTCTAGGAAAAACCACAAGTATATAGGTATATACAGAAAACCAAAAGCCCACTCACTAATATGTGGAAGGGTCGTAACCCCCTTGCCTCGAGTGACTGCGCTCGTCCTCAGGATGGGTCTCACCTATATGCGAAACAACTATGAAAACGTCAATTTATAGCACATAACCAAAACTAGGTAATAACTTCTCATACAATGCTCAAATGGGGTATGTGAATACACCAACGTGATATACTCAACCTTATGAACATCTCCATATTTTAAAAATAATTTTCCGACCACCCACGCGCTGGCCAAGGCACGGCCATACGTGTCGGCCAAGCGCGGGCACGTGCCTGGCACACGTGTGGAAACCCTAATGGCGTTAGGGAATATTCCGTCCAAAAATGGAATATACCGTTATATATACCTAACGCCGTTAGTATATTCCGTCAAAGTTGACGGAATATTCCTTGTTTTCTCCGGTGAGTCTCGCCGGTTACCGCCGTCTGCAACTTGAATTCTCCTCAGAAACTGGAAAATTTTCAAAACTTCATATCTTCTTCATTTCTCAACCAAAATCCATGAAATTTGTACCAAAATGAAGCTTACAACGAGTAAAACAAAACCTTACCACTTTCAAGCCCTGAAATTCACGGAATCTCGCGGGAGAAACCATGAAATTCCGGCCAAACCTACAACTCGCCACTCCTGGCCTTCCCGACGTCTAATTTATTCCAAAATGCTTTTCCGAGCTTCGTGAGAGTATTCTAAAGCTTCCTATGACCTTATAAACTTCTAAAACCCCAACAATCACATGTGCATGAACAGTGCACAAAATCAGGGTTCCCTGATTCTCAGGTTTTCGAGGGTTTCATGTCCAACCAACACCACCAATCGACTCCTGAGCTTGATGGGAGTCCAGAAACACCAACAATGGTCACGATCCGTGCCATAAATGGTTGGATTGAAGCTCGTCTGTATGAGTTGTAAGGAAAATGGAATGAAGTCCGAGAAAGAAGAGAGAGAGAGAGAGTCATGGGAGTGTGTGGTATGGGTGTGTGTGTGTCCTGTAGAGTCAACCACCAAAAACGACAAAACAACACACCAAAATGGCAAATACCCACCAAGGGCAAAATCATCATTCCACACCTACAGTACAAATAATTCGGGACGGGC
The DNA here is from genome assembly GCF_041283825.1 of Pyrus communis. NCBI lineage: Eukaryota > Viridiplantae > Streptophyta > Magnoliopsida > Rosales > Rosaceae > Pyrus > Pyrus communis. The sequence continues at coordinate 15,694,633 of NC_142574.1, forward strand.
TGTCACAACTGAATTTCGGGACGGGCTGTCACAGTTTATGTACCCATATTTTTTTAATTTAATTTGTACCCATATTTTTGATAAATGTACACATGCTAATTACATTTATTTGTTTATGTTTTAAAATATATTAATAGTTATTTCCTAAAATATATTAATAATTACGTTGGTACATTATTCTTTTGGTAGGATTATATAAAGAACAATATTATTCTATTATTGATTTTTTAAGTAATTGTCATATTTAAAAAAAAATATTTGAATTTATTTAAATTTCATAATAGGATATTAAATGTATAAATGCAGGAGTTAAATCCCTTAAATGATGATACGAACCTCAATCAAACTATTTAAACAAACATGGTTTC